>NW_024884364.1:13347828-13425864 GCF_019232065.1 Centrocercus urophasianus | reverse complement strand
AAGGGAAGGGAAGGGAAGGGAAGGGAAGGGAAGGGAAGGGAAGGGAAGGGAAGGGAAGGGAAGGGAAGGGAAGGGAAGGGAAGGGAAGGGAAGGGAAGGGAAGGGAAGGGAAGGGAAGGGAAGGGAAGGGAAGGGAAGGGAAGGGAAGGGAAGGGAAGGGAAGGGAAGGGAAGGGAAGGGAAGGGAAGGGAAGGGAAGGGAAGGGAAGGGAAGGGAAGGGAAGGGAAGGGAAGGGAAGGGAAGGGAAGTCTTTAATGTCTGTGTCCTGAAGACAACATTTTATCACTGTAATCCATCAGAACAGACATTATTAATGGAACAGACCATGCAATTTATGAGACACATACTTTGGCAAACTTTTGCAGTCTTAGCACAGACACTTCGTTCAAAAATAGAGTTACTGTGACAGATGTCCTCATATGCTTCAAAATTCAACAGTTCATATCTTCCAATTTCAGTGATAGGAGTGAAGAAGAAATGGTGTCAATCACACACTCCATTTCAGCTACTGTAAAACTTGCAAAATATACAACTATCAGTTTACTATGTTATCAGTTCTGAAACTGTACGTAGCAGGATCATTTCTGCTTAGCACTGCTGGTATGTCAGCTGGATTTCTTGTGCTGTATGACATGTAGCAATTTAGAACAGTGCAAAATGAATGTAAACCACTATAAAGTACGATTAGCATCATACACTTCACTCTCTCTTTTTCCACAATAACTACTTAAATTGCATGTTATGTGAATATCTTAGTCCCACCTAGATCTCTGTAGGCTAGTAGAGTGGGGTTTTTTGCTCCTTTCATTTTCCTAAAAGCAGGATTTACAGCGAATGAAAATCCTGATGACTTAGGCAGAAGACAATCAAGCAGATTAATCAGGAAAGATAGATCTGATATTTTCAGATTACTCATTGTGGCCTCAGCATGAAACAACACTGTAAAAAAGTTTGGAAAATTTCTCAGTTTTATGTAAACAAGTTTCTATGCTGCACAACCTACCAACATTTTAAATGAAATTGTTCAAGAGATTGGTAAAAAATTAAGACATAATATTGTTTCATCATCTTATCTGTTCTCTGGATAGCCTGTATGGAAAATTGCACTTATTTTGTCTATCAAATATTAATTAGCCCCTTAAATAAATATAAAACTCCATTCTTCTTGGCTGTTAGCAAGCAGGAAAATAGAAGACCAAATGTCTGTCTTCCTTGCCAGTATTTTAATACTCCCTACTATTCCTCCTCAAAACACCTGAAATTGAATAACAAAATTGCTGTTATTAATTAAAATAGAAAATATGTTAAGGTAACAGGCAAATATTCCATAGATCTTCCATGGGTTGGAAACTTGCTTCCTACTAGTGAAACTTCTTCAAAGCAGATGCAGTGAGCACAGGTGCCTGGCAGCCTTGTTCTGCTGTAGCTGTGAAGGATTCAAACAGCAAAGTCTGAGCCCCATATGATCAGATGTGCCAGAGAGCTGCTACTGGGAAACTGTGCCAGGAAGTTTTCAAGTCAGCCACTATTCAGCCTCAGCTTTGACTCAAGCTGTTGCAGTTCAATTTTTTGTGTGAGAAAGAAAAAAATCAGTTGAAAAGATGTTTGATTTGAAAAAAATGAAATGAAATGAAATAATAAAATAAAAAATAAAATAATAAAATAAAATAAAATAGAAAAATAAAATAAAATAAAATAGAAAAATAAAATAAAATAAAATAAATCTTCCTACTACCTGTAATGGTGAGGCTAACTAACCACCTTGCTGCTGGGAGCAGCTCTGCAGGAGGTGTTCTTGCTTACCTACTTACAATATGAAGCACTTCTAAAACATCATAATATGCAACCTCTGCTGATAAATAAATCTCTGTGGAAACAACCAGCTGATACAAACCAACATACCACTTCCAAAAGAAGCACAGCTTCACCATTTCCCACCCTGAATTTTCACAATGTGTGCGTTACTCTGGGAGCTGGACCTTTAACTTCTCCAAATTTGGCTTTGGTGATCAAGCGGCATATCTGCCTTCAGGCCACATGGGAGAACAAAGGGCCAGGCACACCAATGCTCAGAACCCAAGTGCAGCTTCTCCCCCCAGCTCCCACCGAAGCAGAGGTATCAGCCCAGCCTCAAACCATTTCCACCATCCATACTGATGAAGCTTATGATGTGCCTGAAACCCAGGCACAGGACACCCGGCTCTGGAAGACATTGATTTCCTTCAGGACTGTTCACTCAGCCGAGATCGATGGGAATAGAAACATCACTTGTCACTGTCCCAGTGCTTTGATTTGTATGAGCTGTACAACAGGCAGAAGAGACAAGACGGCAATGTGTCCCCTGGTTTCCTTTGCCAGACCCTGGCAGCCTTCATATTGATCTAATGTTACATCTGAGCTCTCCCTACACCGCTGTCATAAAGATGCCGTCAGGCTGTCTAACACAACACTTATCCTTAGTCAATGTAAAAAGGTCTCAACTTTCTAGACGTATTTTTCTCAATTTCTTAGGAATAACCTACTGAGACTTCTGTGAAATATGATGTTGTACTGAGAGAAAATCAGAGATTTTTCCAGGGACTGACTGGATAACTTGCTACTGCATGCATTTATGGATCATGGGTAGCCTTTAGATGCTTTCATTTGCCCTTTATTTCCCAAAGAATGAATCACAATAGGCTCGGGCATTTAGGATTTCAGTTCCCATCTTACCAATCTTGGGTGAGAAGTTTATTAACTCCAAATCATGTATACTGAGGAATGGAAAAAAGTTTTCTTTAGGGATGTTGAGAAAAACAATAGTTATTAATTTATGTTTCTCACATATTAAAAGAAAATACAATAAAATAAACTAGAGGTAATTTACATCCAGTAAACAGTGTCACTAAAGAAAAAGGTGATTTGTCAGGGATTACATGCTTGTATTGTATTCAAGCTGTGTGTTCTTCTCTTTTAAAAATATTCCAAAATAGATTCAACAGAGGTTATTTTTTCAGTCTTGCACGTTATTATGCTGAAGATGCTAAACAGTACCCCTCACAGACTCATTGCTCAGTGTTCACGTATCGCCATGTTATCTAATTTTAAAAGGCTTTAAACCCAGCTCAAGATAAAAATTAATGAGGAGAAGGAACGGTACCTGAAGGATATAGCACAAGTTTACCTTAGCTATAATGTAGACAATGTACCAAATATGCATTTTTATAGGACACTTCCGAAGATGAATGCACTCATTTAAGGAACAGTGGGCTATCGCTTGTGATCAATTAATCAGAATCACATACAACTGGCTGACAAACCAGTTTATTCTTCTGAAAACTGAGCAAATTGGGCCATTTCTCTGAGTTTTCAGCTCCATTTACCGTAGGCATTTATTAGACAAATCTTTAAGCCGTTAACCAATTATCTATAGACAGCAGCTTAAAAGGAAAACATAAAATTAATCATGGATAGCTCATGATGTTTCTTTTATAAATTTTGTCTTATCTGGCACTTTATCTGTAAATATAACAGTACAGCAATTGTACCCCATTGACCTTTTCCATCTTCCTCCTGAAAGGCAAGTGAAGCACAGCTATTGTATTAGCCAGAACTGCACAACCTTTCAAGCATATTGCTTAGTGCTCAAGGATGAATCTATACCTCACTGATAACAGTTTGCTTTTAAGTGAGGAGTGGCCATTTCTAGCTTAACGGAACATTATACTTTTCATTAGGAAGAAATCTTTTGGGTTACAAACGTATAAACAAATAATGATAGAAAGAACCCTGCCCTCTTCAAAAACCTTTTTAAGGAATGATTTTTTTTCCCAGATGAAAGGAACACAACTGACTCTTAATGAATGCCCATGTCACACAAACAAGTATTCAAGTGCCCTCAAAAGCCTGAATAGTTTGAGTTTATATGGATCTATTTTGATAATACTACTGACAACAAAATGGAAAAGGCAGGAACACTGAATGAACACTTCTCATAGGAAAGACTTTCCAAATTGTGCTATTGCAGACCTCAACAACAGCTATGATATGGTGGGCTGATGCCAGACCCTGCAGCCCTTCCTACTACCACATTCTCCCATTCACTAAGGACTAGCACATGAAAGAGGAGGTGGAAACAAAGGGGGCAAAGAGCAATGAACCAATGATAAAAGTAAAGAGGTACCAGATTTCGTCCCTTGCTGTCAGTGAGTAGAATTTATAATGACTCCAACCTGTGGAGCTCCTTAACTGCTCAAAATAGTGAAGGACAGCAACATCTGGAGCCAGAGAGATCCTTTTCATCAAATCTGGCACCATATTCTGGAAGGAAGATTCTTGTGGAGGACACAACCCTTTTCAATTGCAAATGTCATATATCTAAGTAGGTATCATTACTCATTTTCTGTACTGACTTAAAATATCTTAAGGGCAACCAAAATAGTCTGAGATATTCTGTTACACAACAGTCTTCCACATTTTATCCAAATGCCACTTTATGCATATACCCAACAGCAAGAGAGCAAGACAAAGGAGAACTGACAATACTGTATGCAACACCAACAAAATCACAAAAATGCTTTCTGGTAGAGAAAATCAACGGGAAATCTGGAATGTCCTCCCGCTGGGCCTACACATGGTATTCTACTCAGCGAATGAAAAACTGGATTGTTTCACTACAACAAACACAGTGAGCAATGGGAACCCAGAGCTGCAAAAGTTTTCATTTAATGAACTCTGCAAACTAATCATGTTTCCATAACTCAGCCTGACAGGTTGATTTCCCACCTGAAAGAATGCAGCTTCTTCAAGCTGAAGCCACCTACAGAGCTCACCACATGCTCACAGATGCCTTTATTCAAGAGAGATGACATACTGCATACCGACATCGAACCAGCCAAGTACTGGGATAAAATCATGCAAGATGCCTTGAATAGTGCTCCAGTATACTTGAGATTAGAAAAACATCTTCAAAAAGGGGAAGGCGACCAAGTAAAATGAGTATTCTTCAGTGCATCCTTCAGTCAGCAGCAAATCCACTGGCATCCATTTATGAACTCTTCAAGCACTGTTTCAAAGCCATCTTGTAAAAACTACAAATTCATTGAGAAGCTTCTAAAAGCAAAGTCACATCAACTGTGAACATCTTTTTAATTTTACTTTATTTAACAGACAGCCTAACATGATGTCTACCTTGTAAAATGAGATGCTGCCAGTCATCTAATAAATATTAAAACTTTGTCAACTGAGTTGATGCCTGCCACAAAATTTCCAGAAGCAGCATTGTGTGAATATCAATTGTATTTAGCTAGAGAAAAATCCGATTTTCTTCTCTTACATTTAACAAATGTTCAGGTTTGTAATCTGCTCCTCAACTCCCAGCTAATTTTCAGTTAAGAGTCTCTGTCTTCCCCAGTAGAAAAAGACAAACAGAAACAACGTGTATTGAAGCTGGATCTAATCTTTGAAAACTTGAACCAGCAAGATTGCCTGTTCTTTTAATATAGCAGATACTATTCATAATTCTAAAAAAAAAAAAAAAAAAAAAAAAAAAAAAATCCATTTCCTCTCCTGACTTCATTATAGTTTCCCTATTTTTCCAATCTCCTTTCAATCTTTACTGTATGCACTCCATGTTTTGCTGTCTATAGCTCTGAGCCAGGAAATGTATTTAAAGTATACTTTAATCGAAGCATGCACCTACATTCTATAGGGTGAGCCATACAGCACTAAAGTGCTTTCCCAGAAAAATACCTTTTTCCTCTCTGCCATTTTTATCCTCCAGAGGGTCTTTGCAAGGTAAAACACATCTAATGTGTTAATCCAAGTAATTTAGGGTTTATTTGGAATGGATCAAAGCAATTATAAAGCCTTTACTGGTTCAAAACTTAACTTCTATCACATTAATACTGCAAATTAGCATTAAATGTAGATTAAATGAACTCGTATTCAACTTCTGGTCTCATACAGTTGGAAATTAAGGTAAATAGCACTGAACTTCCACTGTTACAGGAGAAAAATGAAAAAGAAGGCCCTTTTTGATCTGAGGTGAATCAGGGGAAAGAAAGATGTGTGAAAAGGTAAGAAATAATAAAAAGCTGACAACTTATTACCACAAGAGAGAAAATCTCAAAAGGTATGCAGAAAAGCTTTAGCAAATCAAGCACATTTACTGGAAGATAATAATTTTACATTGAACAATTTAATGGCAATATTAAAACTTTCTGAGATGCAGTCTTGCTCTTATTACCATTTCTCTGACAAGTATATACGGGCAAGCACTTAAACAAACTGTTAGCTATAATTCTTTTTCATCAACTGCTCCTACTTCATCATCAAATCAGAATCATAATACAATGGATAATACAACACCACAGATAAATGTTTGGTATCTCTGACATTACTCCTTTCTGCTAGAGAAATGAGTACTCATATACACCTATCCCACATGCAGCGTATCTGCTCATTTTCAGGATATTCAATTCTGTATCCTTGCAAATTCAACACTGTTTAATTCCTCAAAGATAAACCAACCAACAAAATAAAAAAATAACCAAACAAAAAAAACAACAACACTCACTTGAACACCTGAATCTTTGAGAAAGCTATTCAAATTCTCTAGAACATAGCCTGTAGCTCAAGAACTTTGTTTTATTGACTTATCTATTTTACCCACTTTCTTAAGAGGTTTCTATTTTGAGTCTTCCATTCGATGGACAAAGACACGTGAGGCAGTAAATTCATGGAGGGACTTCCCTCCAAAAAAATTAAGGGCTGGATCCTCCCAGGAACAGATGGCTCTAAGCCGCCAAGCCTGTTGCTTGCACGCTGTACAGCAACTTCCACATTATGCAATTTTAAGGGAAAAAAAGGCTATTTCATAGGACAATTAGTTAAAAAATGTTATGGCATTAAAAGCTATTAGTTTAATCTTTCACTGCAATGCCTACAAAATGTAAGCAGGGAGAAATTAGAGCGAAAAAAAGTTACTTTACGGTTTCCAGCCAGAACATGATCTTCTGGAATTTCTGTAATAATATATGTTCACATTTTGTAAATTGAAGAGTAACTATAAAAGCAGACCCGAAATAACAAGTCTCAATTCTGAGTTTCTGTTATAGGTGCAGGATGAGAGTGTTGTCAGACGTCAGCAATGGTACATAGAGACTGCAGCAGTATGGCAACTGCACCCAGTAAAAACCAGCTCAGTAAACATTTAAGAAGCCAGTTTTTCAGATCAAACACTGTACCTCATTAAAAAAAAAAAAAACAAAAACACAGACCTAGAGAAGTGTTGGAGGGAGGAAAAGATGAATAACAATTCTGTTAAGTTACAGATTAAAACCAATTGTCTTGTTTGAATCTTCAGTTCAAGGAAAGAAATTTGGCAAAGACCGTAAGCTCATCTTTGACTCTCTTCTATTTTTATAGGGAGCAAAATGACAGTGGTCTGGATTATCATCCCAGCTGCGCTTCCTCAGCACATTGGTGACTCACAGATACGCCTTTCAATGCAGAATGCCTGCTTCAGTGTTACAGAAAAATACATGATTTCCTGCATGCTGTGGGAACTTTGGCTTCCTGAGAGCAACGTTCAGCCTTCTCTCATAAATCTTCCTACCAAATGCAGAAAGCTCAGTAAAGCTTGCTCTCTTACTTAATCAAACTTACTTCACAAGGCATTTTTCAAACAACGTTTAACTAGTTAAACCAATGCTGTAACCTTTCTCTGCTCCTTTCGGCTCCTGTATTTCTTTTTAATTTATATGCCCAGCTGAAATTGCTGCATTAAAAATAGATGAGAGCCAGTTAGCTTTGCATATATTATTATTGAGGCTTTAATTGGGTAAATGACATAAAGGATGCACAGTGCTATGCTCCCTGCAGAAAGCCAAGCATTTAAGAAACCTTTCAATTCAGTCATCTCCCATCCTGCCTGCAGACAGCAGCCTGCGGTGGGAAGAACAATCACTGACATACAAGGATGGGCTGCAAAGTCTCAGCATGGCACACAACTCTTCCTTTGCACTGAGTGCTTAGTTGAAACTCACTAAACAGCCTTTCAGATAGCACAGTCTTTTCACTGCTACAGGTTGGGTTGTGTCAGCATTACCATAAAAAAGCCCATTCTCAGTAGTTTGTTACATTTACAAAGATCGCAAAGTTGCAGAAGGGATTTTGGATTTGTAGTTTAATAAAGAAACTTATGATGGTGAGTTGAACAGCACTGTTGCAACAGAGCTCTACTGTTCCCAATACAAATTCTCCAGCATTACCTTAAGCAAAGCACCGAATGTGCAATAAGACAACTACCAGAAAGAAATGGCCTATTCATTCTTCTGTGGAAATTGATCAGGTATGAAGATTACTCTGCCCTGTTTTGTGAGGCTCCAACTGGACACATGCTAAAATCAGCATTGCGTAGGAAAATTTTAAATGTGCTTAATTTATGCTAACAAATATATTTTAAAATAGCTTTAAAAAAAATTCAAATTTATGCTGCCAAGCAAGAAGAAAAATGGTATCAGAGTATCGGAAAACATTCAAGTGACTCATATTGATTTTGCTCAAAAATGAAAGTTAATTTGCAAACAGTAGCTACCTAAAAAAAAATTCAGTGCTCTAATAAATTTCTAAATTACATTTAAGCTTCTCTAAATTGGGCATGAAACAGACTTTGCATCTTGCTATGCTTCTCAGCTACCTAAAACAAAACATTAACTTGTATCTCATTGTAAGCAATACTGAAAAAAAGAAAGAGATTTTTCACATTCATGTCCAGTGATTCTTAAGGGAATTTTCATGCGACTGCAAATAAGATAACTCATTTTAAGCCCAACTTTTAACAGCTGAAGTATTCTATTAGTGCTTTAGAAGCCTTGTTACGACTTCCAACAGGGCTTCTGGCTACATGAAAGCATCACTGCAAACGCTAAAGCTATCTAGAACAATTATCATATTTCAATCTTACTAAAGTTTTCCTCTTGGTCTATGAGGTTAAAAACCAAACTTTTAATAGCAGAATCACAAGTAATGCTTTTCTAATATATTTTTTCTTTTTTCAAAAACAGTAATGAAACTGCTTTTCATTTGTTTATTACATTAAATTTCTTCTCATTCCAAAACATGATTTTCCTAGAACTTTGGATAGAGCCAAATGTTACATTATTCAGTACAAATCATTGTCTGACTTTTACTTTCAAACATCATGTTCCCAAGGAAGGATGCCTGTGATTTATTCCACACGCCCTCACCCCAGGCAGATTGCAGTTCGTATTTTCTGAAACAGAGCACATAGCTATGTGAGCAAAGAAAACTTCAGTAAGTTTCCACCCGTACACGAGTACTTGTAAGCTTTGTCAGTTCCTCTGGAAAATGGCACGTTAGAAGACATTTTGTCACAGAGGAATATTACTTGTTAACATTAAAGGAGACATTGCTCAGAATTCCTCCTTTATCGCAGACTTTATTAATTGAAAGACGCATCTAATGTGCAGATGTTTGTATGGCAAGGGCAATATAGAAGAGTTGCTCAAATAATAATTGATAAGGTACTTTCCTTCTGAAATAATAGCAGCACAAACAAAAGTGCCTAATTCCACACCATTCCTGGAGTAAGAGACAGCAGGCTTTGGCAGCCTTTTTCCTGACTCAGCCTAGTAAATATGGGTAATGGGAAGAGATTCAAGGATTCAAGTATGTTCCTTGCAGAACTACTGCTGGCACAGAAAGTGGCATTTTTTGCAAAGTTCTGGCTGCAGTGAAAGACAAGATGACAACCACCTGCTCTGTTTCAGTTCAGGCTTACAAACTGGGCACAAGCATTTTGCATTCACTGGAAGAGCTAGAGAAGATGCTCAGAATCTGAGGAATAATGGTCGAGGAGACATAAAGCTAAGGATGTTGCAGCAAAACATTAAAAATCCAGAAAAGGGTAAGAAAGCCACAGAACATTGGCTGACGCTGCACAGACAAAAAATGGAGAAGTAAACAACATGAAAAACAATGTAGACAAATAACCTTACAGAAAACTACCCTACCAGTTAAAATAATTTCTTCCTCAAATCCTTCAAACATCTTTGTTTGGGCAGATTACTTTAGCCACAGCTATACTGGAAAACAAGCCTATTTACAGCAGCTCTAATTAGAAAATAGAGTCTGCGCTTGACTCGATGTCCCATACTCCATCAATATTACACAAACAACACTCAGACAGCTTCTTACAGTACCAAACACAAAAAAAACTACAGAAAATCACTATTAATGCCAGGGCCTGGTCACTCACATCATTTGAAAAGTTTTGCAATCTCACATTTTCCTCTTGTTCTGCTCTGTGGGAGTGGAAGAGGCTCAATATGTCCCTAACATATCAAAAAGATATCACACACCAAAAAAAAAAAAAAAGAAGGAAAAGCAAAAACGTTGTATTAGCTAGAAGCAAGGGATTGTAAGTACAGGGAAAAGATATAATGAGTTCCAGGGGAAATATATACGTGAGACTGACATATGCTTGATCCCAGAATAACTTCTCGAAAGAAACAATGGAATTCAGAGTTTGGGATCTCTTTCAGGTAGGAACAAACAAAGCAGAAAAAGACCTTTACTGCAGGGAGCAACCACCACTGAAAGAAAGAACCAGTAGGTTTTCTATCACTATTAGCTTAGACGCTTCTAAATTTATCATTACTAACTTTTGCTATAATTTCCAATTTATTTTGGATCATTAGGATGACTAGAAAGCAAGAGAAAGTGAAATTCTTAATGCTATAAGCATACTGGCCCTAAACAGTCACCGGAGCTCCATTTCATTTAGGAAAAGGCTAAAATCTCGTCATAAAGTCTCTATGAATGCATATAACCAAAATAAAATCTTGACATTGACATAGCATGGTAAAATAAATAAAACCTTGTGAAGAACATTTCTCACCTGCTTCAACAAAGAGGAAAGCTGATCTGTAGAGAACCCATGTTCAGCTCTGAAAAGCTGTTAGAAACAAGGCTGCCTGAAATACTTATGTCTCAACACAGACCATATAAACCTTGTGCTGTCAGAGAGTTTCTCCAACCCAGTTTCTGGTTTTTATTCAAGACTCAGGATTTGGAGTTCTTTTACAAAAAGATCTCAAACCTAGTATAATAAATGACTTCACATGAAAATTATGCCCTACTTTCATACCAATGCCTTTGCATAAACACTGAAAATGGAGTAGTATGATACAGGTGCAGAACCAACACATGTAACGAGTGAAACCTGACCACCTTGACTTCTCATGTTCCTGACTGATGAGGCTTTGGACAATTCCCTTTAACCATAAGAAGAAATCAGATGGAGTCCAGAACCACGCAGAGCTTTGCACTTAGGGCAAACACAGCTCACTGGCATCCTCCCTCCCCTGCAGGTGCCAAAGGCAACCAAGAAGACACCTGTCTGGGCCTGTCACCATGTGTCTTCCATTGGGAGAGGACGGGTGGCCTAGGGCACTTCATCCCATGGGAAGTAGATAGATCAAAGGAAGGTGAAAGCCACGGTTGTCTTCAGCTGGGGCAAGAGGAGGAGAAAGGTGAACATCCCAGCACAGCGTGGCATCTACTCTTGCTTTCTTAGAGTGACCTTTGTAGACCTTTCTCTATAGGTACAGAGGGTACAGACCCAATAGACAGTACTGAGCCGAAAGACAGGGCAGATCAATGAAAATAAGTACAAAAGCTGCCTTTTGAGGTCTAAGGTGACAGCAGGAGAAGCTTCATCAAAGCTGCAGAAAGCACAAATAAAAAGCCTCATAAAACAGGCACATCCAGCAGACTGAGAGACGCTTAATTACAAATCTCAATCATGAAACAAATCCTTACCGAGACAGGAAAATAAAATGAAATGAATCAGAGAAAGGAAACCACATTTCCAACATATTTGCCTGATGTTTGCCATGGAAACTTCTGAAAGCATTTTGGATTGAGCCAATACAGGTTAAGTAGCAATGTTTAGCTGATACCCTTCCTGTGACCGGTTCACCAGCATCTGAGCTCAGCATTTCCTGACACTTATTTCCTCTTGAATCACTCCCCTCCCTGATTTCCAGAGGGAATTGCAGTGTGGTTGCTCACTCTGTACATCTCAGCAGTTTTTGCTGATTCCTCGTTTTTTTAATGAGAATATCCCAACTCCCAAATAAGCCAATTTCATAGATTCATAAAGGCTGAAGATGGAAAAGACCAGGGTCATCCAGCTCATGCCTTCGCTTCCCCTCCCTCCTTCCCCAGTTTTGCCAGTGTGCCATTGTTTCTTACAATATATACTTCTTTCCTGTTTGCTGGCCCAGTAATGTCTGATTTATCCACTGCATAAAGTAACCACACATAATTAATTACACGCTTTCAGTGAATATACAGTAGACTGCCTACCCCAAACTTGAGCTCCCCACCAGCCGCCAGCCAACTGAATTCATTTACAGAGAAAACAATAATGTTGTTCACCAGCTCCTTAAATTACTTCTACAGGCCTTGAAACATATTCCGTAGCTTTCAGAATTTGGCTTTCTGAGGATAAGGTTACTCTTTCCCACTGATCACTTCGATTTCTCCTAATTTTCTGCTACGTATTTTATTTGGTTTCATTTACAATTTAGTTACCGAGAAAAAGAGCAAAGTCTCAGGGTCTGGCTATTTTTTTAATTCAGCTTCTACCAGCAAGCCTGGCTGTGCTGTAACAGCAAGAGAGCATAAAATGTGTCCGCACAATGAATAATATCTGAAAAAAAAATAAAATAAAAAAGGATGTAGGGAAAAGAGTTTCACTTAAGAAAACTCTCATTTGGCATTTTGTTTTAAATAATTTTTAAAGGTCAGCTACTCTTGAAGGACTTTAAAGGTTGAGTAGGAGGATCTCAGTATCTGAGCAAAACAGAATATATCATAAGGTACTGAAGCAGTACGACAGTGTTATGCATGGGGAGTTTGACAAATTACGAGGTCAGCGATCATCATACTTCACCTGCTTCCTTTTTGCACTTACTATTTACTCTCCATATTCCATAAAATATATAAATCTTTTACCTTTTCTTTTTTCCTGCCTTGCACACCATCCTTTTTCTTTCCTGTGTATGTATGTTGGTCAGGAATGCCAAAAGCACAGTACTTTTGACTCACCTTCATTTGCCCCAAGGGTACCCCAGCTTTCTCAACAGAGTCATCTTTCCTTCCATCAGACACAGAACAGAAGAGCTGTAAATGAGGCAGTTCAGCAAGCACCTACTGAAGCGCCATGTTGCTGGCCAGCTTTGTTCTGCACAGGCACCAAAAGCAATGGGCTGCACTACATTCTACCACCAACAGCAAGGTGCACCAGCCCTGCTTTGGGCTGCAGGCAACTGGAATAATGCTGACTCTGACCCTGGCGAAACCATCCTACCAGCACTGTCTTGGAGCTGTTAATTCCACCTGGAAATCCAGTGTTTCCCACCTGGTGTTTGTCCCTTCTGTCTCACTCCACTTGTTGGCTCTTGTGCACCATTTTCTTTACCAACACTTGTTCCCTTTCCTGCCTTCTCCTCTACTGCAGCCTAACTGTAGACACTAGAACAAGTGGTACATGGGACAGCCAGAAAATAAATAAACCCACCTGTCCCTTTCCCATTGTTGCCTATGTTTGATTTTCTGAGAAAGAGGGGAGGAGATGGCCCTCTGAACAAGAGGAAAAAGCTCAGAAGATGGTGGGGAAGATGGTGGGGAAGAACCCACAGTCCTGAGGGCCTATGTGGGCAGCCTGAAGAATGAGCAGAGGACACCAGGTTCCCTTCGATGCTTCTGTGAACTCTCCCTTTAAGCCACACAGGAAAAGTGACGACAGCCAGCAGACCGAGAGCAGTGATCAGATCCTGTAATGGTAGAGAAATGTCTGTTCTCAACACACCTCTTAGGATTTCATGTCTCTTAAAATAATTGCCTTCCTTTGTGATTAGGGGACTAGTCTGTTTCTTGTGATTACGGAACTCATCTGTTTCTTATTAAAATAAGCTGTGTCTTCTGCTTTGCCGTTCAAAGCTCCAAAGGAGGAAGAGCCAGCAGTAAATGAGGTTCGGTCCAATAATTTCCCTAGAAGATGGACAGGGAAACATCAGCTGATCTATCTCTGGGTCTCACTACATTTTGTATCAAGAAAATAGTTCTGTAGCTTTGCATACAGGCCGCTGACACTTAAAAATAATCTTAATACCATTCAGGTGTACAAAATACTTTTGATACCTTCAAGATGTACCCAGTGCAGCTGAACTTCCCTTCAGAAGTTTGCTTCACTCATATCTCTTAAAAAACCCACTCATATCCAACTCTGAAGCTGCAAAGTTAAGCTTGCAAACTGTTACACAATGCCATGCTTTCAACAATAATAGGAAAGGACATCTGGAAGATTTAGGGGCAGTGACACTGCAACTGCCAGGCTTCTCAGAGGACAGTGGGAGAAATCCATGAGCCCCTGTGATCTTCCCTAGTGTTTCTTTACGATATTTTTGAAAAAACAATACCTAGCTATCTGAGCTTAAAAGATTTTTCACTGAAGAATTTGAAAAGCTTTATGCCCTAAGTGCATGGTTTGGGATGCTAACAGAGGACTCAACTTCTTCCTTCCTTGTGAATGCAATCTGTGGCAGAAAGGCCCCATTGCTGTCCACACAGTAATTAACTGAATGAATTTCTCCAGTTGTTGAAAACAAACAAGATACAGTCACTACGTGCAGCCTTGCTGTCTTGCTTTTGCAATAACTGAGAAGCAGTGTAGTATGACTGCCATTTATTTTTAAATGCTACTGGAAAGAACAGCTGAAATTCAACTATTTCTTGAAGATATACATCATACCTCATTCCCTGAGCAGACAGACCAAAATTTTATGATACACTTGATGGCTTTTTTCTTCCAAGAATCTCCCTGCTATCAGCAAGGGCTTTTGAAGCTCATTCAAAACCGCAAGTATTTGGAAGTACAGCCTGTGCTTTACTAATCAAAGTAAACGCTCATTTATAATGTTGCATTTTGACTTGGGAATCTCCCCCAAATCCTACTCCTCTTTTCTTTATACGTGAGACCTGAAACTGGCCTTTATTTTTAATACACCATGAAAATAGGACCTGATCTCTCCCCATTATAACATAGGGTCATTTCTGATATACATTCTCTTTTTGATGAATTCAATACATGTTACAGCTCTCAAGAGACAAAATGAACTTAGAGCACAATCACAGCAAGAAGGGCTTACCCTGAATCCTTAAAAGTTTTTATTCCCTCTTATCTCTTTGTTTGCATAAGGTTTTATAATTCCCTCACTTCTTTAAGAAAGTGGTGGGTAAAAGGAATAAGAGGTACTCAAACTATTATGTGATGGTAATTGTTCTTATTTCATAAGCCTGAAAATCCTCTTTTTTTTTCATATACTAATACCCTTTCAGATCCTCTGAGCACAAATGTACTGGATTAACTATACTGTTATGCACCTCAGGAATCTCTAGGCCAGAAGAGGTGACATAAGCTTCCACACAAAGTCTCCAGAAAATAATTTATGGTTATTCATGAGGGGAAACTTTGCAAAATCTTCTAAAAATGCAAGCATGCCAGCAGCTCCTGCTGGATCAGGAGTATCACTTGCAGCACTGCGTTAACCACTGTTTCACCTCCACACTTGTCAATGCATAAATCTTTTATTATCGCTGGCAATAACTGAATGACACCTGGGAACAGTATTTGGGAAGGATGAAAAAACACTCTGAAGACTCCCACACATCCTTGTGGATTTTCCACACAACCAGATGGATTTGAGAGGAGATTTATCCAAAACATGATGGTCAGATTCATTTTAAATATATTCATTTTACTTTCAGAGCATTTCCAAAACAGGATTTGAGATAAAGAAGGCCATGCCCTACAGTTAGTGAACACAGTTAGTATCGTAATTAATAGAACTGAACACACCAAGGAGGCAGGAAGAGCCCACTTACAGAGAAACCACTGCTCTCATATAAAAATATTTTAACTCTCTTTCTAAATAGAAAGAGATAAAACTCAGTTTTCAGAAACTAGTCTAGAGGGCTCACGATGGTGATTTGCTAGGGGTAGCCGTAGCTGCTACAGATGGGCTTGTACTACTTGTGGATTTTACTGTATTAGTGTCTAGGATATTAAATAGAATTTAGTAGAACAGTAATCTCACAGCATGGTTCAATCTCCTTTCCCATGCATCATTCGACGCATGCTTTGTGGAAGAATATATCCAACTATTGAGATTATCTTTGAAGTCTCATCTGAATACCTTTCCCATACTCACAATCAACTCATCCTTTCCTCAGACACTCGTAATGATGTTGTTTACTTAAATTGTCATTGCCTGGCATGAATACATTTACAAAGTAATAATTCTTTTATCAGGTAAACATACAGCGAGAATCTAAGAGCACCATTAGCTATCAAATTCTTGCAAAGTACAGTGTGAAATAAAACTATTTATGTATTTTATTTTCAACCTAAAGTTTTTGGATTATTTTGAATATACTCTGCAAGAAGTTAATTAAGAAATGCAAGTCAATCTTAAATTCATTATACAGGTACGTGCTTTTTCAATTAAAAACAAAACTCAGGATCTGAAAATTCAAACGTTGAAAATGACTAATCAACAGTGTTGCAGGATTTCTGTGTTATGTCAGACCAGTAAAAAAAAAAAATTGGATGCCAGGTCCTCAGGGAAGCAACCCATGTCTCTCTCTGTTCACAAGTTATCTGACTGTTAAAAGCACACTAACTGTCAAAACAAACATTAAGTCAACAAACTGATAAATGTCAGTGTCATTAATGGCAAAAATATGATCCTACCAGGCAGAAATGCAATCTATGTTTCTCAAAGGAGATCAAAGATATGCGTATTTGCATTTAAATAATAATATATGGTGACATTTCAAGTACATACTTACTTGTAAGCCACTCCATTAGACCTGTGACATGTAACGATGTTGACAGATACACACCAGGATAAATCTGTATGAGGTTTCTAATGAATGCTCTGTACGCGTGCACTGCTGGTCCTATTTTTCATTTTTACTGAAGTTCAACAAGTACCCTTCCTTATAACTGAAAACATGAGAAGGAAGCTGGGAAGGTCGCCCTTTGCAGTACTGTCCACCCAACATCCCCTGGGAAACAACACCAATCAATTCCTATACAGCACACGTCCTGCTCAAATGACATTCTCAGCCTGCCGGGTCACATTTCTGTAGCTTGCAAAGCTGGTACCTGAAGGTAAACCTACTCCACCTGGACAAAATCAAATGCAATATTTACTAAGTATTACTTTGGGGTAAGTTATGAGTAAGTATACTCACAGGGAAAAAATGAATCCATTCCTCCTTTTTTTTTAACTACCTGCAATTTCACTTATTGGTACTTTTATTTGATTATTTGCTGCTGACTCAATATTCAACACAAGGTAAATTTTCAAACATGCATATTCATATTTCCCACATTTCACTCCACTTGAAACAGCATTTGTCTTATAGCCTGTTAAAAAATACTTCATGTTGACATCTTTGTTATTTTTTTTCATGCATAAAGCCACAAAGGCAAGGAAAGACAATTTTTTCTATCAGTTTTGCTCCCTGTAACCTGCCTTCCAACAATACAAACAAAAACTGAGAACAGTTTTAAAGAAATTAATCCATGTGCACATATCTATATATCTACGCACAAACACCTGCATACACATCACATGACATTTTGGCAATTAGGATATTTCCAAGGGGATGCTACATGAGAATATTTCTCTATTCTTCTTGCTCAGGCTAGATTCCTAAATTAATAAAAGAATGCTGTACAGTGTGAAGACATGTTTATTAATATTTATATTTGTCTTGAGCACTCAAAGTGATCTTCAAAGCCAATCAGCTAGAGACATAGTCATCACAGAATCACAGAATGGCCAGGGTTGGAAGAGACTTCAAGGATAATAAATCTCCAATCCCCCTGCCACAGGCAGGGCCACCAACCTCCCTATTTAATACTAGACCAGGCTGCCCAGGGCCCCATACAATCTGGCCTTGACCATCCAATCGGGTCATATTCCCATTGTTGTCAAAACCAACCTTGAAAGTTTCATATTCTCACTACTTAGGCATACTCTTTCTAGATGACTCAGTCTCATTTTGAACAAGATACAACTAAACTGATTTAAGGTTTATTCAAAACAGAGAACCAAGTCACGGTCCAGTGACAGAAGGAAAGATTGAAATTGAAGTCCATCTACGAAGAGAGAAATTGAGAAGTAAAGCACTTACGCATAGCTCAGAACTGCCTTGTATCCATAGCCTGATACAGACTAATGCCAGCAGACATCTTTCCAATTGTCAAACAATTAATCAGTACTTAGTCAAACATTTCAACAATGGGTTTGTTCCAACATCAGTTATAGTTTTTGGTGGGTCTAATTGCTGCCACCTTAGTTCATTCCTTTTGTTTTATTTTCTGTCAAGAACTCAAAAATTTTGCTGAGTAACTAAATTAAAATAACCTAAAAAAAGGTTTTCCTATCTAAAATAAAATAGGAATCTTAACACATATTCTGTGCAATCATATGGCTTAACCCAGCTACTGTCTTGCTTTGATGGCTGTACTGTTTTCATATGCAAACAACCATGGCTTTGCTTCCTAAGCAAAAAAGGATGGCTAGACAATTGTATAACATCAGAACCTAAGTCACCTAAAAATATGTTGAACAGCACGGCCTTGAAATGCCAGAACAGTGGGAACATTCAGTAGATATCTTCCTTGGGGTCTAAATGCTCATCTTGCATTTACATACATTACAAATGTGTTTCAGAAAGCAATTGAGATTAAGCAATGCCTCATGATACCAGTCTCCAGTATTTTCTTCTTCTCTCAAAGGAAAAACGGAGAAAAGCTGATGAAGAATTAGTGCATCAGGTCTGACATGTTCCCTTTTTGACAGGATCAGCTTGCAGGAAATGACCTCCCTACAACACGAATTGCTGTGAAAGAGATAGTTTTTATTTCTCTTGATTACTTTACAGGATGGATTCAGTTGCATCAGGTTTATGACATACTCCTCTATAGAATGCTTCACATCACTGAACATTTTAGAGATCCTTTTACTGTTGACTGAATTGTTTTTAGTTATTTTGCCATGAAAGAGGCTGCAGTTTGCACAGGGGAGAAGGAAGCATTCCACACCATCCAAATATCTTCTGCAGTTTGACGTACATGGCTCACCTGACCTTTACAAACATACCTTTCCCAAAGCGGCTTCTGAAACGCTACATACCACAGGAAGGACTACATTACTCATTTCAAAAAGCCCATTTTTTTTTTTTTTCAAACGTTTCCACCCTCCAGATCAGCAGATCACCTAGAGTAGTGCTTCCAGTTAAGCAAAACCACGGTATTGTTCCTCAACCATTCAAACGTATGGAGACATCTGCACAGCAGAGGGCTGTGGCAGATACCAAAGGTGCACAGTTAGGACTGCTGATTGAAGCATCCCTCTGAACTGTTGTATTCATGTCTTATTTTAAATTAGGCTTTCCTCCTTTAACTGCAGTGGGGCCAGGAGGAGCCCTGGCCCCATGCTGCTCCTGCCCATCCCTGCTTAAATGCTGGCTTTGTCGCAGCTGCCCTGGGCTGGGGCAGTCAGCAGTGGGAGGACAGGAACAGACCTATTCCATCTCCACAGCTCAGGCCAGTCTGTTCAATTACAAATTCTATCAACTTAATTAATTTTTAATTTCACACAACCTCTGTTAATATAAATCAAGTCAACCAGGCCAGGGCAGCATCTATGGAAATATGAAACTGTCTGCCATAGAAGTGCCTGATCATAGATAGATTCAACTTCAACAATCTGTCACTTGGGAGACAAGAAGGAAGCAAATTACTTTTCACAGAAATTATCAGAAAATATTGCCTTCATTAATTATGCTGTTTCAGAAAGGGCACAAAGGGAAAAAAAAAAAAAAAAAAAAAAACCACTATATTAGATTCAATCTCTGTATTCCCAGGTTTGGTATTTTCCAGCCCTTTGAATGTCTTAGTCATCTAGTAAATTTAATTAAAAAAAAAAACAAACAACCCCTAAAAAAATTAATGAAGGAGTTAAGACTCCTTTTTCAAAATAAAACTAATGCAAAACAAAACAATATAAAATACTAACACTGCTGCATCTTGCATCTCCGCAGATAATATCTAGGCTCTTTCACAGCAAGACAGTTCTGTCTTGCTATACTTGCATTTCTCTGCCACAGTTCCAGGAGGAAGGAAATATTATTAATATAGATATTGCTAGGTGATAAAGACTCACTTGATCGCCTTCTCCGTGTATTCTGGTGCTTTGTTAACAGGAAGCAGTTATTTATCAAACACATTTCTACAGCAATAGAATTTTACTTCATGCAAGATACATCATTTTCTCTCATCAGTAAAATCCAGGGAAGGTTGCTGCTTTTTCCAGTTTTAAAGTTCAGATCTACTTTGTTGAAGTATAAATTCAGACCTTGGTTAGGGCTGGCCTGACTCTACTGGAGTAAACACAAAAATAATTACTTCCAGAAATGCCGAATGTGAGCTTGAGTGGATCCAAATATTACTGTCTTAGTATTCATGTATCAGACACCACTAAATGCTAACACAACAAGTATGGCACAGAATATAATGCATTCTGTGAGCATGTAAAATAGCAGTTAATTTTAGACAGTAAAAAACAGGACTGAACCTGGAAACCTCCTACACTACTTCCTTCTTTTCTACTCAACATGCACTCTGCATTCCTATCTATATATTCTGAATGCCCATTTACTGTAAATTAGGTGACTTTGCTTCTTAATAATAAAACTGAATCACCACTATCTGTACAACTGTGAACACGAGACCTCTGTACCAAGTAAGATCAGAGCCCCAGTAAGGCTTTTGGCCTTAATGGAGATCATCTCATGCCCGCTCATGTCTCACCTGAGTACAGCAACAAGACAAATGTTTTGATACAGCGTCAGGCTATTTTTCTGACTCCAGTAGTTTGTGACAAAGGGCCTTCCTTGGTTCAGGAAGGTGCCTTTGTGCTTAATAACTTTTAACAGATATTTCTTCCATAGTTTTTTACAGTCACTTTTTCAATCCATGTGCATTTATAGTCTTCTATAGCAAGCAGTCCCATAACTTACAGCTCAACAAGAAACCAGTTTAAATTAAGGAAATAACTAGGTGTACCTTCTAGAACTGAACCTATAAAACCACTGTTCCCATGCAGTAAAACCACTGCCCCCGCGCAGTACATTCTGCATCATTTGCACTTGTTGGTAGCGTGGAGGAGTATAAAAAGTTTATTGTCGTTATATTCTGTATCACATCACTTGTAAAAGCACAAATGTTCATTACTGAGATTCTAAATAGCCTGAACTTGAGAATATCAAATAAGAAAAAAGCAATAATGATAAAAACCTTTCTAAAGATTAAGGTCACTATAAGACTATCCAGAACTTTTAACACGTATTCGTGAAACGATCTGACTATTTTCTGCATGTAGAACAAATGTCATATTCACAATCCTAACCCTCGTCCTCAACAAAATAAAAATTTATTCAGTGCGAAGGTAGGAATTTTCTCTTCCCTGGGAGATAAAACTCTTACATCAAGGTCTACTGGCTGTAGTATTTAATTTAAATTTCATAAGCAGTAACACCTTTACTAATGGTACCAATCACACCAATATAGAATGATATTTTTAAGAAAAGGGAATTTATATCTGCTGGAAATTTGCTCATTGGACAAAGACATTTTTAGGAGTACTCAATACTTGAAGCAGGAAGAGTATTTCCTTTCCAAAATCAGAATGACTTCAAAGCTATTCAGACACACAAGATTACAGCTGATTGAAAATACTTTGCCAAACAATTTTCCGCTCAAAAATACTGCTATACCAAGATTGAAATCCTTTCTTAAAAGTGACAAGATGCATGCATGTGCATACACATTGAGGTAACTGTGAGAAAGAAAATGAAGAACCTGTGCTTAACCACACAAATCCAAGAACGTCACCTTAAAAAATATGGTTACTGGGAACTCATGCTATCTGGTATTTCAAAAAAGCTCATTTTTTTTGAATGTATTTAAATCACTGATGCTCATATTCTAACTGTTTCATATTTCATATTCCATACTTACACAAGTTTTATATTAACAGCTGGCAAACTCTGTGCTGTTGTGATAATACATGCACAAAGCATAATCCACTTGTATGGATGAGAAAGGAAAGAGCAGAAAGGCTGTTCATGACTGCCTACAGTATTTCATTGAAATGACAGTGTTCTGCCCGTATTATAAACTGCCTAGAGCAAATGCTTGCATTTCATAGTCATGCCAATTACTTGAATGCTGCATCCATGTAAATATGGCTCAAACACTCAGATACACGCAGCTAATATAGGTAAATATTTCTCTGAAATGCATACATACAAGTTCAGACAGTCAAAGAAGCCACACTGATGCCAACAAATTTATTAGAAAAGTATTCTGAGGCACCATCATCTTCAGAATGATTCCAGGTAAAGTGCTTAAAGTACTTCTTTTAAGTCTATTGTTTGGTGTTCTTCTCAAGGAACATTCCACAATAAAGCATTTCATCTTTATGTTCTAAGACCTGGTGACGGAGAGAATACAACACCACATTTAAAAATTCCTAATTTAAAACTTAACCTTAGAAATCAAAAGCCAGTTAGCAAGTCTGCAAAAACACAAAAAGTGAGACCCTTCACTGAATTTTTAACTTATTTTGTAGAATATTAATTAAGTAGGAATAATTACATAGATACATAAAATACGAGCAAATAAAAGGCAATATTGCTTGTATAAGTTACCAGGTAAATTAACTATAAAAGCAGATTTGCTAACTGATCTCAAGGAAAGCAATTAGGAGCAGTAAGTCAGCCCACTTTTATTGTAAAGGGGGTGTTTTCTCATATGACCTCATCCGCAGAGATCCTGCACATATTCTCTTTCATTCTACAGAAAAATATTCTCACTTCTGATTTGCTTCAAGCTAGATGTCTTCCTCCCCTGAGAAGGCTTAAACACATTATGAGCTTGGTCTAGTAATCACTCAAAGCAAAATTCAGACCCAAGCCCACAAGAGCTTTGTCTGCATAAGGACCACAGGCTCAGCCTCTTGGGAATACTTTCACTTAATACTGAAAGGCTTCATTGTTTACTGTATTACCAGAACATGTATATGTGCTTGTAAATGGGAGGTATTTATCATTCTCAAACAGTGATGAGGTGGCCACGGTTCATGAAACAAGCAGAGAGATGAGACTCAAGAAACCTGGGTTCCGTTTCTCACTGGTGACAGATTTATGTGACCAAGCAACTGCATCTTTTTCTATTTTAGTACTCCATTTGTAAACTGTAGTTAAGATTTTATTACGCTGCAGAACACTTTTGGATTAATGAATTAAATTCCCTGATTGATCATTAAACAAAAACACTTCTTAGCAAACATAACTATTAGCACAATGAAATATGAAAGAGAGCATTCAACAGGATGCTGGGGAAGCAGGAAATCTCTCATTTTAACAGAGCTAAAGTAGCTCCTTAGTATCAGATTGTGTTTTAGCCCTCCTTTACTAACAGACCACTTTCTGCAACAATAAAATGTTGTGACTTCTATACAGAAGGACAATTTTATTGTATTTACCACATACAGAGAGAAAAGAAGATAAGGATTTAGGCAACTTGAGGCCTTACGGGGTCGTAACATCTCATGACACTTTTGGGGTGCAACACACCAACTCCAGTGACCATGCAGCTCTAGTGCTGGGAGCTTACAGAGGCTTCTGCTTTAGCAGGACTACTGCTTGCCCATTGCGCGAATCACACCTTCACAGCCAGGGCACTCCCTCCTCTTCCACACGCCAAGCTGCTGATCGCCTGGGCTGAGGCGAGCAGATCTGACAAGACCTGCTGCTGAGAAGTGACCTCTCTAGAGTCACCTATGAAGCACAAAGCACATAATCTGAAATCAGGTCTGAAAAAACAGCAGGACTGGTTTTGTAGCCAGAAAAATCTGTTCTCTGAACACCAAGGGATATTTTATTACAGCAACCTGCTCAACAGACATTGGAACCAAAAAGAGAATGTGACAGAGAAGGAAGTCAGAAAGTAATTATTCACATCATTCTTGGAGAGCTGTTGGGATCAGATTTAACAAAAATGCTAAAAGAAATTATCTACCTGGGTGATGAGGACAAGCTGAACTTTACCAAGTAATCACCTCTGCATAGCTTGAATCCAGGCAATAAGAAGAGGCCGAGAAAAGCCATGCAGTATAGGCAAGCTACAAAACCACTGGACACTGAAGAACAAAAAGAAAAAGGAGACTGACTGAACTGGGTATGAACACAAGAAAGAAGGCAGGAGGCAAACAAAAAGTAGGTAAGGAGAGCAAGTCATGGAGCAGCCTGCAAGAGGGACGAGGAGATTGACCCTGAGCCAAAGGCTGGAAGCTGGGAGCAGAGCCTGGCACAACCCATGCAGCTTGTGGGGACTGTCACCTTTGGCAGTCCTATGTGACCCGCAGTGGGCTATATGTATATAAGGCAATGTCAGAAAGAGATTCATTACCACCCTCACAATAAATGCCTCTCACTGACGGGCAAAGCTAAGAAGATGGGAACTACAGCCTATTAGCAAAAGCCATCCATTCAGACTGCAATAATTTACTGCGTTATTTGAATAATTATTTTTAAACAGCCCTCTATAATGAGTTATGAGCTTTCCTCAGGATAAGCTAGACTAAAACAGCTGTTGCAAGGAATAAGAAACTGAATAACAGCACAAATTAAGCCTGGCCAGCAAATGCTTTTTTGGCTGCAGACACAAAAGCGACTGGAGAATTTAGACAACACTAATACTTAACTTATGCAACAAGTTTTGATTCTTGCCACTGCATCCACCTCGGTAGCTAAGTCTTTGAAACAGCCCTCCCTGCTCTAAATGCATTAGTTATTAATAATGTCACATTTGCTTCTATACATCAATTCTGCTACGCTTGTGTAATCCTGACTTATTTTTGCATTAGCACCATGTGTTTCTAAAAGAAGCTTCTAATGCTGATTAGCTGCCTTTTAACATAGCTTATATGAGATGAATTCCCCTCAAGCCTGTCTTGATGCCTGGCATCACTGTACAAGGTCATGTACCACATAGCAGCCGTGGCCAAACACTACCCTGGTCATTCTGTGCCGAGTGCTGCAGAGAATCCACTCCAGCATGGGGCACCCAACCCCATCCCAGCAGCTTCTGTCTAGGCTGAGACAGGGCGCCCCATGCAGGGATAGTCAGCCTCATCAGGCATCACCCCTATGGCTTCCAAATGTTTGCAAATCAATCTCCCTGTCTCATGTTTTTATAAATGACTCTCTCAAGACACGTAAAGCAAGTGAAATCCAGATTTCAGTTTTTCTCTTTTTGGGATGTATTACGTGCATATATGTATTACTGCGACAGAAAGAAAATACATGTCAATACAAAAAGGGAAAAAAAGACCAGTTACTCTTTCAAAGCACTGAAAGGACTCATTTGAACCAGAAGATTGGACCCAAAGCCTCCAGGCACACTGGAAGTTCAGTTCTATGAATGCAATAATTCATGCAAATTTCTAAATTATAGGGTAGGAGCATGACAGTTGCAAACTGTTTCAATGTATTGCTAATTGAAGCATTTCTCATGCACACAGCTCCAGCTATAATGAAACTGTGATCAGGAGGACTTTGCAAAATACAAAACCACAAGAGCTAAAATCAAAGCCATCATAACTCCTCCGCAATAAGACATAACACTTATCTCCAGCTGCCTGCACGTAACTGATGACAATTTTTTTTTTTAATAGCCATGACGGACAAATATTCCATTAAATTTCTTGCCATTACTCAATATTCAAAAAGCTGGCAGAACTGGGCTCTGAATGATTAGAGCTGCACAAAAAGAATATGTGTCTGTCTACATCATAACCTAGGTTTCAGCTGGACTAAATTATGCCCACAAATATAAATAAATCATTATTCCAAATATTTGTGCTGGTGATTTTTTTTTTTTCCAGCAAGAAGCTATTTTTAGGTGAAATATTTGCTAGAGAATCTCTTTAACTATGCAATTCTTTTTTTCAAATTGATCATCTGAAATTTGGATTCTACATATTACTAAAATCATAAGGCTAATTATTTGGTTTTTAACTGGAAAAATTATGCACTAAAATTAGAATCACATAAACATCATATGGTTAATTGAAATGTTGATGAGTGCAAGCTCATGTTAGTTTTAGAGACTAGCCTACTGAAATCTAAAAGAATATCACCAGATTTATATCAGCTCCCTAACTGAACTGTATTTTAAATTACAATTTAAAACAAAGCAGTTTTGAATAACTGGAAGAGCTAAAGATCTTCACTGTGTGAATGTGCTAAATAATTGATTTGAAATTGACTTTGAAAATTTCATAATCTGAATTGTAAGGTATTTCCAAAATAAAAGGACACCTATTCAGTGATTTATTGCAGTGTCTTCCCTAGCTGATAAGTTGCCATTTAAGAGGAACAGCATGTAGACAAAAGGCCACGTGTTCTCAACAGTCCAAGAGCTTCTCACTGTTCATAATACTTGGCTCACTCCCATCAAATCAATGGTAATACTGAAATTTCAAAGATGACAACAGCATCAACTCCTTTCTCAGAGGCTTCGTTCATAAACTGTAAGTGCTTTAAAAAAAAAAAAAAAAAAAAAAAAAACACCAAAAAAAAAAAAACTATCAAAAATCTCCACCAGGCAACCATTCCCCCTTAGAGAAGGCAGAAAGCAAGCTTTGTTGATGAGGAAAGCATTCCTCCTCATGCAGTCACTGCCGCTTCATCTGACAGAATCCAGCATGCCATAATCTGTCTCTGTCATGGGTTCTACCAACTCCTGCTGAGAAGCAGCAATGAGCATCAATCCTGAGCCAAACAGCCTGCCAGCTATTTGCTACGGGAAAGCTGACTTCCCCTACCCACTCACTCTCTCTCTCACAAGAGCGTGAATGCAGCAGACAAGGATAAAAAGTAGCCCTTGCTAAGGTCTGCAGGTCCATCACAGCATGAGAAGGTGAAACAAAAAGTTATGTCAACAACAACAAAGAAAAAAAAGCACTCTTTGATGTTATGAATAGCTGCTGATGCAGAAGGCGAGGCACGTTGCATCTACCACAGCCCCTTCTTCATGTCTTCTCCGTACGTCCCCACTCCTCAGGAAAAAGTAGACACACAGCTCAGTCATTTTTAATGTTTTTTTCTTCAACTGAATTCTTCCCGAATGTACAAGCCTTCATTTCTGAATTCTTAGGAACTTCTTAGGAACATGTTATCAGAAATAATGAAAACTATGCAACTGTGATCCTAATGACTTTCCAGAGGGACTCATAAACCTTTTTAAAACATCTTATGCAAAATCTTGATCAACATACCTCTTCAGATGTTATAAACACAACGTAAAGGGAGCTTTTCAATAATATCCCATTGCATCCCAAAATCTCCACTAGTAACAGTCAAGCTCCTTTGATTCCATATTTCTTCATTACAGTAAGAAGGAATGAATAGTACATTTTCTTCTTCACCAACTAGAAATCTCTTCAGATTAATGAAGAACATGATTGCTATTCAAGAAGAGTAAGTGTTTCTAAATGGGTTGCAGAGGCAATATGCAATCTTACATTTATTGTATGTTTTGTTTTTAAATCAATTCCTTTTGGACACATGCAGATTTCCAACTCAAGGAAATAGCCCACAGAAAGTTAACAAAACACATCATCACACACCACAAAACGGGTTGCAGTACCCCAAAACATATTTACAGTCCACAACAAAAGACCAAAAGCCACAGTTTTATTAAAACATATCATTTCTGAGAATGGAATTGCTCTTGACTAAGTCCCAGAGCACAAAAATAGCAAAGAATTTTTTTCAGAGTTTCAGATGACCTTAAAAAAAAAAATCCAGATATATCCTACTGTACAGTGAATACATAACCTCATGTCCACATGTATTTGGGTAGGTTTGGGAACTGGAGTGATTTGCCAGAACGACTCAGGGAAAAATATCCTTCTTACTCAATCTCAACTGTAGCAAAAAGAAAAAGGAATGTAGACAGCAGGAGGAATTCAAGGCATTCGAGGTGCCTAGGAGAAGTCAACAATTCAAGAGAATCAGTATCCCTGAGCCCACATCTGACTGCTAGCTGCAGCCAATCAAGTGCTTCCAAGGAAAGTGAAAAGCAGCAACAACTCAGAAGCAAAAATCCTCCAGTACAGGAAAAAAACAACAAACAACTGAAAAAAAATATATATCTGAAAAAATATCTGAATCAATCAACTTTCTCCTCAACCTAGGCTCTTAGGCACTTATAACTACAATTTTTTTTTTTCTCTAGTAAACTACTCACAGCACCATTTATGTAGTCATAAAAGCATATGTTTCTTTTATACTAATACAATAAAATATTTGCTGCCATTAAAAAAACAAGAAAACACCTGTACGGTGGATAATTTTTTCAATCTGGTGGATGTGCAATCTGTGGATGCACATCTGTGGATTTGATGCTAATGCAAGTGTGCAGTAACAACTTGCTTGTTATGACTGCAAAACAGACGAGGAAGCTTACCAACAAATGGATAGCTGACAGGCTATAAGATAATCCCTAATTATAAAAGAATACAAGATAGAAGGCATGCCTGAGTCTTAAGGCAGTAATTTAAACACATTGGTCCTGGAAGGTAATTACTGCACAGATAAACAATGTACTCAAATCCAAAGAAGCCCCTAATCCATCTTTAAACAAACTTTATACCAAACACACTTCTGCTTGAACACCTGCTTTTACCACAGGATTTGAGTTGTGTTTTTTGGTTTGTTTGTGTGTCCATGTTTGTTTGTTTTTTTAATTAAGAAAACAGTATATTTCACTTTTGAGGGAGCAACTGAGAATTGAAAGGTTAGATTGCTAGTACATGCAAATATAAATCACAACTATTGAAATCCCATCAAATAGAAATTAATGCCATTCATATCCCAATTTCAGATTCGCTGTAGATTACAACAGACCAGCAACACCGTTGTGCAGGTGAGTAAAGATTATCTTTAGCCCCAAAAGCTCTGCACTGTGCTCTTCCTCCACCTCTTTCTCCCAGGAAATCAGATAGGTAAATGAGATAGATAAATAGGCATAGCGCCTACAGACCCAGACTTTAAACACTCACTACAGTTTTTTGTGAACCTGACTGCCATCTTTGGCAATTAAGCATAGAAGAAGATGGACATGGAGATGTTCACCTGCCTTTCCAAGACACCATGAGATCTCACTCCCATCCCAACCCAAATTAATGCTTCCCCTTCTCATCAAAGCCTCTTCTCAATTATTTTATTTTCTAGGAACACAAACAGACGCATTTAGATTTTAATGAAAGAATCACACAGGTCTATTTTACTTACCCTGGCAACATCTTCCCTCCATGCTTCTCTCTTCCCATCCACTTTCCTGTTTTGACTCTTTCAGAAAAAAAAAAAAAAAAAAAACCAAACAAAAAAAAACCCATCTTTTCCTCGACCATCTGCTGTACTTAGTACAAGCAGAGAAAAGATACAGTAGGCGATTCCCCTTTTGCAGCTCATTTCACTGCCAGTTCATCCCCTCACACAGCAGGAGAAACAAGACCGCAATTGCTTATTAAATGGTGCACAAAAAGAGCAATTAAATGCCTTTCTACTTCCACCCCGTGTTAACAAATACATATTCATACAGCCTTACGGTGTATGCTCTGGACACCACATCTTCACAGTCAAATTTGGCCCTGAAATCACAGAGGTTATAAAATGTATAACAAGCAGCTTAACAAATGGCCTTAATTTATGAAACAGAATGTTCATTAGCCATGGTTAACTGAGATTTCTGAATGTTTTATTCTGTTTAATATGACCTGCTTCCTACCCAACTCCTGTATTTTTCAGGATGAGTGCCAGTTTTACAGCTGGAACAGTGATCTCACGTTCATGATTAATACACCTTGACTTCACTTCAAGTCACAATCCCACAGCCCTGTTTTAGTTTTCCACACAATTCTTAAGGGAGCAAAACTTGGACATTCCTAGAACAGATTTGAAGAGCAGCTTGTTAAAATAACTGCCCATACCTGTTATCCCACTAGTAGGATCACATTACAAAAAAACAAGTCCTGGTGAAGCTTGGGAGAATTCACGTTCTTCTGTAGTCTAGAAGAGAACTCTGGAGATCTAGTGTTCATCTAGCAGCTAGAGATGCCCCTCTTAAACTGGAACGACACACAGTTGAATAATTTGTTTGTATTTCTTTGTATAAAAAGAATAGTTTTTATTGCATCTTATGGCTTACTGGGAATAATGTAAAATTTAAAACTCCTGCATAATACATTTAGGCACGGGTATCTGAATCTTAGAATTAGCTCTATAGCTACTAAGGGACTGTTCAGGTTAGGTCAAATCTCTGTATAATGTTGCAAAACATCAAAGAGCATGTTTAATATCTGACTTTAATATAATGTTACATAAACTTTATGGCCTTTCTTATTTCAGGTGGGTAACAGATGACCACTAAAAAATGTTTTACTGCTTTATAATAACCATCTTATAAATTTTCTTTGTTATTTTTTTTCCTAAAAGAAAGATTTTTATTATTTTTTATTTTATCATATTCCTATTATATAATGCCTGGCAAAAAAAGAAAAAAGACATTTTTAGACAAAAGTAGACAACTAGCAGAGTGTTCTTACTCACTTGTTTTCAGCATTTCTTTGAGCTAAGTATTGAGTACTTCTAATTTCTTCTATTATTCTTCTCCCATTAAAAAACTGTGCCAAATCAAAAACAGCAGAAAATACACTTATTTTACTTAGCATTAATTTCTATGAAAAGCTGTTCCTTCAAATTAAATGTTCCTAGGATTCTGAAGTCCTGATGACCAATTCATTCCTACATGTGAGCTGACCACTACCGCTTCAGCTAACCACAATAAATGACTAATTTCATTAGGTTTCCTGTTATTCACATGCTCAATTTACAAGAATTTAAGCACGTTTATAAAGGCAGTGTGACATAAGTGAATGCTTAAATACTCTGCTAAACAGAAATGAACTCATGTATTAAACGAAGTATGTTGTTATGGTTGAAAACCGAAGAAATTGTTTATGAAACTTTGATACATTTTTGCAGTACAAAGACCGTATCTTTTTTTAATCCTACAACCTTCTGCCACTGAATCATATCTTTTATTAAAAGATCCTATTTTAAAATACCAACAAAAATACTGTCACGAAATAAGGTATAATTCAAAAAAAGCATAACGACTGGAAGTGCTGAAGGTAAGTAAAAACACGTTACTTCAACCGTACTGCTTGGAGAACTGTCCTGCATTGCTTCTGCGGTTACTCAGGGTTGGCATCGTGACAACTTACACCATATGTTTTTTTCTTCCCTTGTCGAAAGTGAATCTTTCTGTCAAAGAGTAGCTGTTCTAAATTATCACATCAAATTTTAACCTTACAGTAGACAAACACTGAACCCACAGATTCACGATAGTGAAATAAGTCTCCTCCTTGACCTGTAATGGATTTGTCCTTGCTGAAGTCTACTTCTGTCTTAGCACAACAGAGATGCCAACTGTTATGGTATACGTCGTGAATAGGTACTTAAAGGTGAATCCTCACAGTATGGACAATGAACTTCTTGGTTGTTGTTGTTTGTTTTTTTTTTTCCTAAAAAGACCATGTGAAGTCCAGGTTATAACACTCATGTTATCAAGAATACAACACAACATGAATGAAAAGAAAATTAGAGATTAGGAACACAATTAGTCTTTCCATTTGTAATCCAAAGAAACAGACAATTTCAATACTTTCACAAACTAAGTCAGGTATGTCCAACTCACAGCCTGGCTCAGCTAACACAGCAGCTGCCCTCTGCCCTAAATCATCATGGTGGTGGCTCTGGCCCACCAAGCAGCCCAGCCCAGTCCCTCAGCACCAACCAAACATCAGTGTACTACTAACCCCACCTGGATTGAATTCAGGGCAAGGGGTGCAGCACAGCACCAGCTCAAGTGGTGGCAAATAACGTTACGCATTTTGATACGCTGGCTAAACGCAGTCCTGTGAACAGAGAAGAACATACAGCCCTGCCTTCTGTTCTGATGAAATTTGAGAGTAGGTTTCAAGATTACAAAAAGAAAAATCACTTTTTTCATTTGTGACCCCATTTTCAGCCATCATAGTTAGATTACCTGTAAATTTTCAAATGGGATGTACAGATTCACAATCAAAAATTCGATCATGTCTCTTTCCCAGACTTTCATAAGCTCTCTTCCTAGTGAGAAATGTCCCTCACCTCACAGTCATGCCTTATTCAGATGATCACTTTTTAGCAGTACATACATTTGTGAACACCTGTTTTCAAGGATGAAGCATAAAATTAAGATTTCATAAAAAATCTCTGATGAACACTTTGAGAACTCACTAAGAATGGCTACCACTGCCATCAAACCAGATTAACACAGTAGTTTCACAAAAACAAGGTCAAATACTCCACTACTTCTATGCGTTTGTTGCTCACTTTTAAAATATTTTAATTAAAAAAAAAACTTAAAATAAATTTTATTTATATACATTAACTATATTACACATGGCTGCTCTGAAAGTAATGCCTCCCATTTTATTATGTTGGTCCATGTCAACATCCCCTAACAAAAGGGGATGTCGGTAGCAGTATAGCAATAGAGGTTGAACCTTCCCACCCATATTTTGTTACCTTTTGTTGCCATGTTACAGATGGCAGCAGAGGGGCATTCTGACAAAATAGCATCTGACATAGAAGCGTGGGTGAAGCAAAGGTGGGCCACTGAATTCCTCCATGCAGAAGAAATGGCACCCATTGACATTCATTAACCCTTGCTGAACGTTAATGGAGATCAAACAGATGTGAGCATACTGAAGCAGTGGGTGGTGCATTTCAGCAGCAGTGACAGCAACAGTGGTCACAGCTGCTCATGCAGATTTTTACAAGTATGGCATGCAGGCTCTTGCTCACCGCTGGCAAAAATGCATAGCTAATAGTGGTGACTATATTGAAAAAATAGTGTTTCATAGCTTTGAATTTGCTTTATTGAAGCATAACTGTGCTCTTTGGGTCTGCTGTTGTTTCTATTGAAATAAAATAGGAGGCATTAGTTTTCAAGCAACCTATGTGTAAGTGGCCCAAGACACCTTCTTCTTCATCCTATGTGGCCCAGGTGGTCAAAAGGCTGGAAATCCGTGGTCTAAGTGCTTCCAGTGAAGTCTGATATCAATTACTGGTTATTTAGATGTCTGCCAACAGTATGTTTTGACAACATGTGCTTCACGCTGAGGAGCAGCAGACATACATATATTCTTGTTTTCCTGTACTCATCTTTCAAGATGATTCTTACTTTAAGAGCATATTTGTTGAACGTTATCAAAACTTGCAGCTCTCACTACAATTGCTCTCTATTAAAGCCTAGTGCCAGCTGTCAGTTGTAATACAAACCCTTGTTACCCTTTGTAAGCTCTAGTCTGTAACTAACAAAGGATTGTCAAATAACTCTATGAACAGGCAGAGAAACCGATGGATAAGTGCATGCTCAGTGACTTCACACTGACAATACAATCTTTGTGCTGCTCTAAGCTACGCTTCTATTCAAAGTCACCAAAGAAAGTACAAGTAAAATACATTCAGGATGGCTCTATTAATTTAGCTTTATATCTTTTGAAAACATCCGAAGAAGCAAAACCATTAAAACAAAAAGGTTGCAGAAATGCCACCAACATCCCTTAGGATTCTCAGTGATAGAAATCAGTGACATACTTGCAGTAAAATCCTGTGCAACAATTCCATGGTAGCATGTAAGAATCACAGAATTAAGGTGGAAATTTCTGTGTTAAGAACAAATACATCACATATACTTATTAAACTGGGAACCCTGGATCTATACCCAGCACATACCCGTCTTATTTCATGGGGTTTTTTGCTGCTTGAAAAGCATGGATGTAATGCACTCTCAGGCACAGCAAGCACCAGCTCTAAAGAGATCTGCAAGAGATACAGTGCAACTGTACTGTCTTCAGTTGTGTTTTGCCAGTCACTAATGTTTGTGCAAGTATTTATTGAGCAAACATTTCCATTTCCAGACTAGTTTCAAATACACTCAGAAAATTCAATTCTGAAGTACGTACTGATGCAACATACTAGCATGGAATAACTTGGGGAAAAGTATTAAGAAGTTTTAAGGAAAACTTATGAGTTTTATTAAAAATGAATAAAGATATTTGCAAACATGCTTTTGTTTAAATATGTCTGCCACAACCCGCAAGAAATGTAGTCAAGTTTCTTACGTAACTACAGAGCATCTGCATTTTAACTTGAGAACCTGCACAGTGTCATACCAAAAAATCTTGTTTTGAGTAATTGTAGAATGTTCTTTTTTTAATTATGGCCTGTTCAGGACATGTGACAAATATGTTCATAAACCACAACATTTTATCCAAGTAATTTCAGTCTACACTTATGATGTACAAATCGTGAGAATATTTTCCAGATTTGTAATAGAAAATATTACATAATAAGTTGGCTGTAATCTTTCTGAATATCTTATTCAGAGCAGAATTAATTTTGCCAATATGAAAAAATCATCTAGTTATCTCTCATGTACCTTTCTAAGAGTCAAATAAATTCTAAGGAGAAAGGTAAATCCCTCAACCATGTGCTCTGGTTATGTACTTATAGAATATAAAGTGAATGAAAACAATGAATATTTTACAAATAAATTTATAATTTATAGCTGCTGTCATTTTACGTTTACTGGCTTGAAAGATTAAGACTCCCTTTCTTAAAAAAAAAAAACCTCTTAAAATTGAAAACATACTTCAAATTTAAGGAAAAAAATGTACCTCAAAGCTCTTCTTTAAAAAACAGGAATTCATAAGCTTTTTCAGATTTCACATAAAAGAACTAGTAAGAGTTTTCTTTCATTATATGACATAATCGCTGTACGATCAGTTCCTATACTTTATTTAACATAATTGTTCCTACGCAGTTTAAAACTTAAAATCACACGCTTCTGAAGTACAAGCAACACATCCTGAGTCACTTTGCTATTTCCAAGGGAAAATGTTATCGTCTCCGCAGATGCAGCAAGCATGTGTGCCTTCCGTCTGTTTTCACTTGCACAAAGCTAAACAGTTCCTCACAGTACCTTTTTTTTTCCTTACATGTGAAGTTTTTATCTACTGCCATAAGCAATTGAAATGTTTATTTACTAATTCAAAGACAAAATGATTATTAAAAGCATAACCAAGAAAAGAGGAATGTTTTCCATCCTAAGTATTAATGATGCTTTACATACTTCTTTTTCAAGTGCAGTACCCATTCTAGTGAAAGAATTAAGCAACAAATGTAATGGTTTGGATTTAGCAGCCACAGATGGCATTCCTTTCGTATCACCAGAAACTCACAGAGAGAGAAATATGATTTGGGATATATATACACAACTTAAAGCACTGAATAATTTAGTGTTAGTTGAGATTTCGTGGAGTCTTTTTTTCAATAACCAGGCACGCTTCACCTCTCCCTCCCTCACCCCTTGCTCCCTTTCCTCCAATTCAGCCCACATGATTAATTGCTAAAAATGATGTACACAGGGAAAGGACCATCAGATTAAAACCTCTCTTTTTCCTCTGGCTTTGTTATAGACAATGTATCAGTCACTTGAGGTTAAACTTACGATTTTATTATATAGCATCATGAGAAAATGTACAATTCGGATCTACTGGAGTTCCAGCAACTAAAATTTAGAACTAACCACTGACATGGTAGTGTGCTGAAAACATAATTCAATGCTTAGTGAGCCATTCCTTTCAGGCACACCAATTTCACCTTCCACTTGATGGTGAGTCACAAAGACTTTTTCAGTGAAAGCCTCCATTATCAGCAGTACTCAAAAGAACATTCAAGCTCACAGCTCTATGTAGGTATATAATTGCCCACTGCATGTTTGCTAATTATATGATAATATCAGTGTAAAAAAGGTTCATGTCCAGCTAGGCTTTCTAAAGTGCATGAAATAAATCAACAACAGAATAGACACATTTGGGATGGAAGAGGTTTATTAGTCCAACCCTGCTAGTACAAGATTTCCTTTATCATCTGGTTACTGCTTTAGAAAAAAAAAAAAACATCTCCTGAAATGAGTCTTCCAATATTTCTCCAACCAAATTATTACAGAACTAACAGTAAAGACAATTTTTCTAATGTTTATCCTATATTTACCCATTTGTTTTGATACTATTACCCTAACTAGCCAACCTTCGCATAATGAAGTCTGTTTCCTCCATCATTCAAAACCCAACAGAGCCTAGTGTCTCCACATACAAATAACTAACTGGACAGGTGATGTGAATGCTCCTTTCCAAACACTATGCCGCTGCATAAGTTCTTTGTGTATTTGTAACTTGGATATTGCATGCCAGCCTCATTGTCCTTTTTATAAAGGCCGCATTATTTTGAGTAGGTAAAGGGCAATCAAAATGGATAACTCAGTCAAAAAGGATAAGTATGGAAAAATTAGCTTGTCCTCCAAATAAGAAGGCACTAAAATAGACCTAGAGCTGGGAAAATACAGAGCAAGTAGTAGACAAGATAAATCAAGACTATCATTAATACCCAAGCTAAAAAGGCAACAGTTATTTTCTCACTATAAAAGGATATGGTAAATCTTATTTAAATGACTTTAAACATAAGGCTTACACACAGCAAGAAGGTATGTTTTCCTACGCAAGACTAGCTATCACATTCGTGGGCATATAAACTTAAAGACGCCCAAAATAAGTGAGTCAAAAAAGTAGACAAGTTAACAGGTGGCAAGATACTGGTTCCTATTAAATAGTATTTCTTACAAGACACATCTTAATACTGTGCAAGAAAAAAGCTGATTGGTAGAAGATGAAAGATGTACCCAGAAAAGTAGCGCTACGTACAGTTGTGTTTGTTTTTTCCCCCTCAAGAATCTGCTATTAGCCACTATCAGAGAAAGGACATTAAGGCAGATAAACCTTTGGATCTAATTCACTAGGTTTTGTGGGTTGTTTTTTTTTTTTTTTTGTTTTTGTTTTTGTTTTTTAATGGATAAAATGGAAAAGATGAGTTAACCCTGTTGACTGGGGAACTGACAGAAGAATCTCGGAAAGAGTAACATTCACTGTGTAGTTCCAACCACATGTTATTTTCTAATTGAAACAAGTCAAAGCAGTAATTCTAACAGAGAAGATGCTATAAAGGATCAGGATGGCATGAAGACAATTTGGAAAAGATATTGTAAAGTTGTTCTTTTCAACAAGAAAATATTAAAATATAATTTATTAGGATGACTATGAAGTATGTGTTAACAAAGCTTCAATAATGAATAGTAAACAATGGATTACAGGCATCATATTTAGTTAACTAATTATAACTAACATAGCTAACAGGAAAAAAAAAACTATGAAAAAATGGCTTTTCCAAAATGGTCCAAATGTAACATCTTCTCTAACTTCTATGAAACCACTTCCTACAAAGTAATTAACAAGTGTAAAAATATTTGCTGTAATAGGTGTTAATTCTCATACTGTTAACTCACATAGATTATGAAAACCAGAATTCCTTAGGGAGAGGATAAACAATTAGCTTTGGATAAATCATTTTTCCACACACTCAGAACAGTGAGGACAAGTGTGGTAATGACAAAATGGGTCCCAATTCTTTAACAAGTCGGCTTCCTACTGCTGAGTAAGTTGTAAAATAGGGATTAGTTGGTAGGATCAGGAGCATAACAACAACCTAACCAACAAGAACCAAGATGCTTAATGAGCCTAGTAGTCCAGCCTAGGCTTTTCAGAGTCAAATGTGGTTATGTTTGTATCACACCAATGACAAAAAAAGGCTTGTGTCATTTGAGAGCATGACTATGCCTTCATAACTGCTCAAGAGAAACTGTTCTCAATGAAATCTAAATGGGCTGATGCCATACCGTTAGGGTCCTTAATTTTAATCATCAGTGATGATCTCCTGCTAATGCAAAATAATACTGCTTCTGAAAACAACATTCTAGAAGCAAACAAAAATTAATTTCAAGAAATGAGATCAAGTAGTGATGGCCACTGCAAGTTAGTAAATGCTGCCGACCACTATGAAAATAAAAATTCCTATGTTGGTACTATTTCAAACTTTAACTGAACAATTTCTTTTTTCCCCAATAAGGCCTTCATTCCAGCCAATACTTGCAACACTACATTTTGGCTCTTCTTCAGACTGAACAGTCCTGATTACATTGCTCTCCTTGATTGTGACTGAAAAACCACAAGACCCAGCCCAAAAGGGAGGAAAAAGAGAAAGAATGAAGAAAGAAAGAAAAAGATAGATGCAGGAGTGAACATCAGCCTGAGGTTGAAACATATGTTTAAAACTGAACTCTTTTTCTGAACAATTCAACTCCTGCTGGATTACAGATGCAAACAAATCAGAGGTTTTGGGTTACTGACTGCTTTTAGAGTATCACTTCAATCACATCACACCAACAATATTTGATAAATATGACTTCCAATAAAAGTTAGCAGAACATTATATGTTAAATCAGAATAAACCAGAATGACCTGTCACTACTGCTAATGGTTTCATCGTGCATCGCTCCCTTGATCAGTGGTTGGTGAGTAAGTGGAGGAAATAAAAAAAAAAAAAGTATTTCAATGGCCTGATTTTATGTCTTCAAAATCATGCATGATACACCCATATATGTCCCTGGTAACCCACTATTACTCTATGCCATATACTCACTATTACCCTAATCTCTGGAGAGCTGAGTTTTCTATGTCTAGACTTCCCCAAGCACCTGACAATCTGTTCTTAATCAAATGATTTTACGTATTTTATTAAATTCCACTTGTTTGCTCATTTTCAGTCTGACACTTTCTGCAGTGATTGCCTTTTTGTGATCATGTGTAATTTAAATTCTAATCCAACAGCTTTCAACTATCCACAAGACAAAAGGTTTTGTAGTTAACAAGACTACATGCAGTAATTGGAAGAGTATTATCAACTTTCCAACATTTTTAGCTATAGGAGGCCTTAGCTGAGGCACAATAAAATATCCTCTCCTCATTTTAGCTCTTAGCAGTACAGTTTAATTTGTTCTTAGTATCTGTATCTAAATGCAGAAAAATAAATACTCAACTCCTCACGTTATTCATATTCAGAGCAAAAACAAAATCAAATCAAACACTCTTACTCCTCTCCTACAAATCTTACCTGTCCTTTTGTGAAAAAGTCACCATAATCAGAGGAGTACGTTTTACAACTACACAGCTATACTTACTCTGGCTTGGTCAGACCCTAATAGCCCTCCAGCACTGCTATGTTTATATAAGATTGCCTTCAAACTAATGAGAAAGGAAAAAGCTTTTCTCAGCCAGGTTCAGAATAGTAAAATATCAATAGCTTTGAAATTTCTGCTCTTATGGATACGTGCATATCTGCATACATACCTTCACATCACACCACACAATAAACATCTCAGCTACTACTCCCTCCATCTATGACCTTTCCAGATATTTATATTTAACTTCTACTCATTTACTTAAGTAAGACAATTTAACAGAGCCAGGCTCTGTGAAATGAGGTTAAAAATTTTAACTAGTCAAAAAAATCCACACCATGTTTCTGTAAAAAGCAAAACATAGACCACCAGTGTTTTGATTAATATTTGAAGTTGGATAAATACATTATGTATTTTTATAACATCTGAAAGAGCATTTCTGGAAAAAAAAAAAAAAATCGTCTCTGGTGTAAGTCTCTGTTCTTGGGAGCATTCACATAACCACAGTTTGCAGAAATCAGTAAGTATGAAGAAAATGATTTTGAGTTGAATACACGAGCATTTCCATGAAAATGCAATTTGATATTCAAACATTAATTCTCCAAATGCATCTGCATTTAGGTACTACACCACTACCTGAACAAATTGTATATATTTTTTTCTGATCAACCCCAACTAATCAGTGCAGCTCAGCAGTAGATATTAACTACTTATACATTCAGACACAAAATTAAGAAACGCTCACAGAAAAAAAAACAACATATTCCAACATAACAAATGCATTTGAGAAAGGTATAATCTACCAAAAGAAATTCCAAGAGTGGTAAGAGAAACTACACTTGCTACATAATGTATCAGCTAAAAATCAATGTTTTAACCTTGTCAAATATTTCAAAATTAAATTACATTATTTACACAGACCAAATAAGCCTCATTTCCATGGCAATTTTATGGACTAATTTATTTCTCTCAAGAGTTTGCAGAAAATTAACATGACCCAATACACAGAGTAGGGACATAAAGGGAAAGCCCTGTTAATAATTGAGCTATGAACATGGAGTGCATCGTTACCTTGGCACGCAAAGCCTCTTTCTTCATAGCCAGCATTACACAAGCACTTCCCTATGGGCACTAGCCATTCTCCTTCCGTGCTGCAGTACATCTTGGGTGGCTCTTCCTCCTTGGAATGATTGACACAAGAACCCCGCACCTCCACCAGGGACTGGGAGTCCATAGGAACTGTATCTGGAAACATGGCGAGGTTCTTGACAGTGAAAGGGCACTTCTTGAAGTACACTCGCACCGAGACTAAGGCAACACATGCACCTACATCTTGGAAAGCCAAGTAAAAGCCCTTCTTGCTAACAGGTCCCACCTCGCGGACTTCTGTATTCAGCTTGAGAATCCGGTCCCCAAGATCCATCTGGGTGAAGCTCTCATCAGCTGCAATGGTGTCAATCTTTGTAAATTGGTGCTCTCTGAACTTCGCCAAATGGTCATCATCGGATTCCATGTAATACAGATTGAAAGTCTCTTTGCAAGTGCCCAGAACTAGAGGGATACTATTGCAGTCCCTCAAGGTAAATTTGAGCTCCACGTATATCTTCTGCGCTGAATTGCGTGGAATCCAGTTTGTTCGCAGCCAATTGTTTTGGCTGTGATCCATAACATTGCACACTTGGTAAGTTCTGATTGGAGTATAATGCTCATCAACACCACTAATCTCTTCCCACTGGAGAAAAAGAAAAAGAAAAAAAGGAAATTTTGAGATTAACGAGCATACCAGTAAAAAACACGTTTAGAGACAAATACAGCTAAAAGCGAAAGTCAAAGTATGTGATCATACTTCAGACTTCAATAAAAAGTCTGGCTGAACTTGCACTTAATATTTTTCTATAAAAACAAACATTCAGTAAACGGAGAACTCATTCTTAAGAAGTCACTTTTTAGCAAGTTATTACGTGTCATGAAAGAGGTACTACAGCTGTTTTACACTATTAAAATCAGGTTTCTTAGGCTATATGCAGAGATGTCCCTTTGATCGTGATTCAAATGTGTCCTTATTACAACCACACACCTCAGAGGGTCCTCACTACAACCACATTTGCACTGTTAGAATCAAGCTGTACTTCAAATATTAAGCAACATTCAAAGTTCAGCTAGCGTTTAAAAAAAAAAAAAAGGCAGCCCATTGACTACAGCTGAAATTACATTTAGTCAGAATAAAATGTTACAAGCTTTATATTTATTTCAGACATATCTCAGGCAAGATCAACTGTTGTAAGTTGTAAGGTAAGGAAACAGAGCTCAGCTTAGCCTAGATTCCAGTTCTCAAAAATTAATGCAAACTTACCTTTAGAATCTTACTAATTAAGTTCTTCTGTATACTCTACAGGCTATGACTCTAAAATACTTTTTGAAAAACACAATATTATTGTTTTGAAGCTGAGAAGCTTACTTGACACAGAAAAGGAAAGAACGAGTTTTCTATCTGCGAATTACTCATGGACCAGTCCTACCTGGTTTCTGAAGTCTCTTACTGAACAGAACTATTTGCCACTCATGGGAAAATATGAAATCCTACAGGTGTAATTACAAGTAAACATTATTAAGCCATTCACCATACAAAACTGAGTTACTTAAAAGCATTTTTTTCAGCTTTCTCCCTGAATGGATGACTATGACCACTTGTTTGTTTATTTTGTTTTTAAGGACATTGTTCTTCAACATCTGTTCATAGAAAAAATTGGCAGCCATTCTATATTGCGTGTCATATCATGAAATGAAGAAGTCTTAACACCGGAGTACTAGAATTAAAATACTTCTTACTATGACCAGTACCTATGGCAGGATCATAGCATCATAAAGGCAGAAAGCCCTTCCCTCCCCCCCTCCAGTCCAACACCCGGCTCAAGCAGGGTCATTTGGAACAGACTGCTTATGCTTGCATCCACTCAAGTTTTTGCACGCCTCCAAGGTAGACACTCCACAACCTCTCTGAGCAGTCTGTATCAGTATTCAGTTGTGCCCAGAGTAAAATGTTTTTCTATGTCTAAATGGGATTTACTGTATTTCAGCGTCTATCCACTGCTTCTCACCTCTTGCTGGGCACTGGAGGAAGAGTCTGGTTCCACAGCTTTTGTCCATTGCCATCAGTCATCTACCTATACACGCTGCCAAGATCTCACTGAGCCTCATGATCAATGTTCTATTCTTAAAACTTGATCACACAGACCAAAAAGCTAAACTCCCATAATGATAATAAAGCATATTCTAATGGAGCATATGCTAGCACAACAACAATTGAAATCCTTGCTTCCCTGTTAACCACATACATCCTTTGGAAAAACAAAACAAAACACACAGCACAAATGTTGTTCCACAGCAGCAATGCAGTGTAGCTGGAGAGCAACAGAGCTTAAAACTGAGCTACTGCTTGGTAGAAGTACTAGAGTGAGATGTGAAGTAGACAGAAATACTTATGTTTTGAGAAATCACTGCCATCCTCAGGGAAAGCACACAAAGATTAATTTCTTCCAGGAAAGCATTTTCCCTCAAAAATCACGTCACATCAATGCTATATTTAAGGTCTCAGTTCAACAATCATTCATTTTATGTAGGCACCTTTTGCTGACAGATCTACATATACTGCAGAGAAAACATTCAGAAAGAATGTGGCCATATCATAGTAATATCTGAGTGTGCTCAGTTCCAATTCAAGGAGGTCTGGGAATAACTACCCGCAGTGTAGAGGGTGCAGAGCTGATCTGCACAATGAAATTGTCCACACACCCCTGAAGATGTGACTTTAAAAAATGTTATTAAACCAGTAGATAAAAGCAGTATAAATACTCTCCCTTTAATAGAAACAAAGTTTATTTTAGTTCACTATATTGAGCTGACTATACACAAGTTTTATCTCTTCCTGACTAGTTCAGCAAAGTTAAAAATCACAGCCTCTGCATAAGCATACAGCAGCTAAAACACAGCAGCCTACATCAAACCAAAGAGCCAGCAGCGCAGAGACTGTGGGTCAAGGTTACCACACCAGCACCCATGGCCAGTAGAACGTGCACCGTGTAGCTGCCCAGCTGACAAGGACAAGATCTTGCCAGGCTTTCAGCCTCTGCCAAGTTCACAAAGCTCAATGTGGGACCTTCCCCAGTCATTTACCCTTATCCCTGTGCAGGTACAGCCTCTGAGCCAGCAATGGTGCAAAAAAGCCATTTGGATGCCATTGTCACCTCCCACAAAGCTGGATATATCTACTTAACTGTCTGGATGAACACAAATTGATTTACAAAGTTCATCTACTAGATGAAACTTGACAAGATTACAAAAAAAGCATTTTATGGACATTTAAAACAGCTCACACTGACTCATAAGTGATCTTATTCTCTCTTCCATGTAATTTCTCACCATTTCAACATATTTTACACATCCAGTCAGATCCAGATGTTTTTCTTTTGGAAAAGTCTGACTGCAATTTCTGTTCATAGCTTTCTTATTTGGCATGCCTATGCAGGCAGCTGAATTGCTTGACAAAGGGGATGTCACATCCATGTTCTTTATCTACAGGTTGCAATGCACAATTATCACTCCATTAATTTGTATGAAGACCAAATTGTTTGGAAACTACTGTAGATTGCCATATCATTGCCACTTACATACACAACAGGATTTCGAATCTATCATTGAATACTGTAGCACCACTGAAGGAAAGACAATCTCAGATTGTTCTAACTTGACCAAATTATTTACATTGCCAAAAAACAATCAGTATTGGAGCTAATGCTTTAGAAAGAATGCTTTAGAAAGCACTAAGGTGAAAAATATGTCACTGAAATTCAGGAAGAGTGCCTAAAATCAGAATCTGAATCAAATCTGTGTAAATTGATTACTTCAATAAGGATGATGATCAAATTATAGAAACAAGCAGTACGACATCTATGTTACTCATACTTCACAGCTATTCCCAGTAAACTACCACACTGCCATCCCCAAGTCGTCGTAATTCTAAACAAACCATGGGTTTGAATTCCTCTTCACAACTTTTGGATACCTAAGGCAGGAGCCAGGTGCTCTTCACAGCACAGAAAAGTATCTGAGATCCTCAGAGAGAGGTTCTAACTCACATGCTGAGATCACACTGACTGACAGTAGTTGGGGCAGAAAGGATTTTTATTTTCAGAACATACCTATAGTAGTGAGTGTTGGAAATCTGGTTTTGGTTGTGTTGGTTTTTTTTAATTCTTAACAAAAGGGAATAAAAAACTCCTAAGAACGGAGTTAGATTATTTTTTCAAAGCACTTCCGTAATCCAGGCAGTTGTCTTCTCCCTGTGACTCCATTGGTGATCTGAGACTAACGATATTTACCTACAATTTTATTTTCTATTAAGAAATTTGTGTGTTATATTTGGCATGATTTGGTGCCACACCATTTTAAATAACATAACTCAGTGATTCTAACTGTGGCTAGATAGGAGCACATCTTGAACTACACACTCACTGTGGGCTCTGGAATACAGGCTGGGAGAACACTGCTGAGAAATCAGAAGAAACAACCTCATGTGAGCATCTTCACGTGGTAGGACACCCCAGTCCTGCAAAGCAAGTTATTTCTAAACAAATAAAATACAACTAATATTTTTCTTGTCGGTTTGCCTTTCTCCCTCTACAAGGTGTTCATATAAGCCACTGCAGAACCATCATTCATTCAAACTCTGCCCAAAAACACTTAACGTTCTAATACTGAAAACTGACCCCACTCTCATCTGCTGGCTTTTAGTATTCAGTACAATTCCTCAGCCAGAAAAAACACCATCTTTATTACACCTTGCTTAGCAATGACAGAACAGCATGCCTTCCCATGCACACACACTTTCTGCCTTCTGCTACTCATTCAAGCAGTTCCCTTTCCAAAAGAAAAGTTCATTCCAATAGCAGTCTCATGTTTCAGATAGTGAAATGTTAAGAATTTACATGCACTAACAGAATACCAAAGACTAATAGTGTCTTTTTTTTTTTTTTTTTTTTTTAACTCCCTGACTGCCAGGCAATTACAATAAAAAATGGTAATAATAAATGACAGAATCAATGAAGCTCAACACATCCTACAGACCTATGTCTCATACTTGGTGCTCAACACGAACTCTGGTGTCTAACAAAAGGTAAAAGTGAATAAAAGTATCTTCCTTGTTGGGAGTACTAAATGCACATACTCTCCTCTCCCTCCCTCTCTTTTCCTACTGCTTATTTTCACAAATCTCATAGGAACTTCAGTCTCCAAAGAACTTAGCTTCCCTGGAAAGCTGTCAAAATTCACCTCTGGGCTCTAAAACCAGTAAGTGGCATCTTCTTCTTTCTTGTATACATACACACAATTAAGTGCATGTGTATCTGTGTAGTTCCATTTCCCAGAGTTTATGCTAAGAAGACAAACACAGGCCACAGTGTTTAAAACCATCACATTAATGCAGACTCTGTGCATTTCTATTAAGTTTTAAGAGAAAAAAAAAGTCTATTTTCAAGCAGAGAACCAAAACAGTCAAAGTCAGGGTTTCACATAGTACATGGAACACTGAAATATTCTTAAACTGTATTACACACATTCAAATCCATCAAGTACTGAGATCAATGGTCAGCAAATACTTGAGACACAACGCTGTTTTATAATACTGTTTAGAAATGGTCTTTGCTTCAGTGAGTAATTTTACATGAAATTAATTTAAAAAAAAAAAACACAAGGAGGAAAGTTACAGCTGACAGGTCACAGAAAACCCTGGTGAAATTGAAGGTGATGTTTCCTAGAACCATAGAATGGTTTGTGTTGGAAGGGACCCTTAAGATCACCTAGTTCCAACCCCCCTGCTATAGGTGGGGATGCCTCCTACTAGATCAGGTTGCTCAAAGCCCCATCCAGCCCGGCCTTGAGTGCTTCCAGAGAGGAGGCAACCACAACCTCTGCACAACCTGTTCCAGTGTCTCGCCACCCTCACAGTGAAGAATTTCTTTCTGATATCTAGTCTAAGTCTACCCTCTTCCAGTTTAAAGCCATATCCCCTCATCCTGTCACTTACATGCCCTTATTGAAAAGCCCTCCCCAGCTTTCTTGTAGGTAAGTTCCTGATGAAAAATTAATTCCACTGAAAATAAGTGATCTGTATCACAAACAAGTATTTTGCATAGTGTTTTGGTTTTGTTGTTGTTGTTGGTTTGTTTTTCCTCCAGGAAACAACTTTAAGAGCAGATATATTAAATGTTAATACATCTTTGTCAAAAATAAGTTCATTTTTTGTTTTGGAGAAATCGAAGTGCTATCAATAAATATGTTCTTAAGCAGAAATTCAGGTCCTATCACATCTTTGTCAAGATGATATTACAACAGATTTTTAAGTATTTGTCACAGTAATACTTATGAATCCTTCAGTATTACACAGTGCTGTTATTTATCTTAAGCGTAGGGAATTAATTCTCACTGACAAATCTTCCATTCGATTATTGCATTCAATACTTGCCAAAGAATCCTTAATCCTGCTTTTGAGGGACATCAGCCATTAAGTCCGAGTATGAGCACTATCAGAGTTGAAATACTGAAATAAAACCTCATGCATCTCCTATGAAAGATGTCCTATGAGAGGCAAGGCTTTCAGAGGGGGCTGAAAACCAAAGAAATCCTTTTGGTTGAGGAAAAAAATTACAGTAGCAAACCAAACCTTTAAGCTCAGCCATTGCTACCACAGACATTTGTATCTTTAGAAAAGAACTCAAATGATCTTCAAGCCACTTCCTAACAGCTTTCTGCTTGTCGTCCTTCATAAAGTGAAAATATAATTCATGCTAGGTATGAAACGTCTGATGTAATTGATATCTTGACGACATAAAAGGTAAGAAAAAGAAAGGTGTTAGGCATGAGAATATTCACCACTCATCTAATTAAAAAACGTAACAAACAATAATCAAAGAAACAAACAAAAAATCTGACAATTTATGTGTTTGACCTAAAAATTCTTCATCATGATAAAAGGAAATAGGTAATAAATAAGCACATATTTAAATTAATATTTATCTTCCTGCATTGCACATTATTCGGTATTCAGAACATTTGTGCCCTGCTGAAGCACACGTTTAGGAAATGCTATTAGAATTTAAAACTATATGAATAACATTTCCTTTAGTTTAATCCTTAGATCTACAGGCTTTTTTTTTTTTTTTAACTGTAACATTAAATACATCCATATTCAGATCATTAGGATAATCACACTTTATATGCATTGACCATGGCTTTAACATATTGTATGTGAAGTTCAGTAGAGTATGTATAGGAAAACTAAATTCTCAGCTCCTTGAAAGCAAAAAAAAGTATTCATAGAGACTTCTACAGACAACAAGCAAACTGTGAGGAGCAAGGAAATCAATCAACATAAAAATTAGCATACATTTTAGAGTATCTTGAAATTAGAAATAATATCCAAATAACAAATGGAATTTTCCTAAAGCACTGCAATGAAATTTAACTGAATAGAAACAGGAAGGAAGAGCTCTGAAAGCTTTTGCTTAAAAAAAAAAAAAAAAAAAAAAAAAAAAACCACACTCCACAGCGACCATATCGGAGAAGAACGCAGCCCAGACCAGTTCATCAGTATGAAAACACTGTCCTCATAACATCACCAAAGGCACTGACACAAACCCCATAAATACCACTTAGCTGAGATCAGAGAAAAGATAATGATCAGATTTGGAAGTTTGATAAATTTGGGAAGCACTATAGTAATCTTCCTCTATGCTTTCAAAAATCAGTGAAATTACCTGCTGGTAGCAGTGCTCTTCCACTGTTTTTAGCGTTATCAAAGTTGCAAACAAAGAATATACACAATGAAATTACCTTTGCTAAACATATAGATCTAAGCACAGACTTTGGTAAAATTTTCCTTAATGCTATTTTAAGGCTTTACCATTTTCCATTAATTAGTTATACTTGTTAAATGAAAAGGCTTCAGTGGGATACCAGGAAGAATGTAATGTTTCAAGGAAGCTGTTTTGGTATAAAACTACATGCAAAAATATTCAATCTAAGATTCATTTCAGAAGTAGCCTCATGTGTTATTCCCTCTTCTGCTCAATTACATGCTAACCTTCACATCTGTGGGAGCAGATTAAATATATCCAATGGCACAACACTGTAATTAGGAGATTTTGTTTGTAAACTCAAACAAAAAGCTAAAAGTTTTCCTTATAACTAAGTAGAACAGTCTCACAATTACAACCAATTCTGACCAAAAAAAAACATCTTAATTTCTTGTCTGATATGAGCTCAGGTGGAATGAGAAACTCCTTGGAAGTCCTTGAAAGTATCCAGATATTACATTTGACCAACACAAATTATATGCTAACAAAACATAAACAAAATGCGTTCATTCATCTCACAGTAATGCCGAATAATGTTGAGTATTTTGCAAGTAGCATATTACAATGTATTCTAACACAATTTACATTTAGAAGGGATGTCAAGAGGATCAAGACAACTACTTCTTATTCTTCCTCCAATATTCTACTCTTTCCTGTCCTCCACTCAATCCCCATGAACAGCATAGATATCTTGCATATTTGTAGCTACCACACAGAGCTAGCAAGAAGCTAAAGTAAAAAATGCCTCCATGTACTGCAAGGCAGCCCATCTGTCCTCACTGCAAACTGGGGGTTGACTGGAGATAATCAGTGCCCCATGATATGACCAGACAGAGTGAGGTGGAAAGGACCATCACTCCCTCCCTCTGCTACCTGCAGCACTGTCACAGTGGTCAGAATCTTTCAGCATACATAAGCCTCATTTCTCCAAGGCATGACAAATACATACAGAATTTAGCACAAATCTCAACTCTCTTCTCTCAGCTGGTAAACAAAAATACCAAAAATAGTGTTAGATGCATTAATTTGCTTTTCAAAATAATAAATATTACAGTAATTGGATTTAGAAAAGCGTGCAACGCTATTTGTCAATACCAAGCACTAACAGTCACATAGTATTTAAGAAAGTAAGAGCATACAAACTATCATGGCAAAACTAGACTAATAATTAAAGCAAACTGCAGAAAGAGAAGGCATCTCTTTTTCCTCCATCTCTAATTGCTAGACAGCTGAGTACCTTGTCTTCAGAGTTGTGAGGACAGCTGATTCTCATCCTTCTGCAAGCAAAATTCCCTAAATCACAGTGAGGTTAAAGGGTCACTCAAATGAGAAAAGCATCTGACTTTACCTCTCTAACAGACAACTGAAGCCAGCACTCAAATGCTGGTTCAGAACTCGGGCAAGGAAAACCTTCATAACTTTATTTTCTCTCAACTTCTTGTCTCCTTGAGAAACAGACTTGAGTTTAATCTATTCTGCAAGTTAACAAGATCTGTTGAGTTCCTCACTTTGTAGTCCCATGGTTGAAATCTGTACTGAACTATCACTCCCAAACAAAGCCTCTCATCCACATACATCCCATAGACTAGGGAAGATTCACTGTACACATAGCTGTTTCTGGGATGGAAATAAACAGCTGTTTAGAACAATGAGTATTTCAGCAAGGAGAATTTTATCCTAGATGGAATTCACCCAAGACTGTGGACACAGCAATCCGGTGAAAAACTGTCTTAGGTGCAAGTAGAGATGATTTTACACTTTATATTATAAATAACACTTGTAGTTACATGGCTCCTGTTATCAATTAGGAAATATTAAGCATAAAAGCATTAGGTTCTCCACCATTACCCTCTGTTTCCCCTAAGGCACTGTGGATCTTGCCATGTACTGACAAGTCAGCTTTTACAGAGAAGTGACAGTGGACAAGCAATTCAAGAATAAAAGGAAACCAGATCCCCTCCGAATTATTATTTGCTGTCCAGGTAAATCTGAAGATAGCTCATGTCCACACTTAGGTTTCAGTTTTCTGATTTGTAGAATAGGAAGTAATTGAAAGGGAGATACAGTCAGATACTTGTAATAGCGATGATAATTCTTGAAAGATCTTTAAAACTTAAGCAATCTGTTATTTAGCCATGCTTTAGAGTATACCAACATCATTAAAGAAGCACTCATTCCTGTAGAGACTGTGACTATATTTACCACTGTTTTAGTAACTATTTGAACTACAATAAGAGTGATCATGCCTATACACAAGAGCTGCACCAAAAGTAATGCCTCTTATTTTGTTTTTTGGTCCATGACATCTAAGGTGGATGTTGGTGGTATGGCAATAGAGGTTGAACCTTCTGACCAATGTTCCATTTTACATGCAGATCTTATAAGCACAGCATGCAAGATTTGTTCATCACTGGTGAAAACACATAGCTAACAGTGGTGACTATGTTGAGGTGTTGACTATAGCTGAGAATTTCCTCTATCAAGTAGTGTTATTGTGCTCTTTGTATCCAGAAGATAAATTGAAGGTATTATTTTTGGAGCAATTTCTATACTTTTTTTTTTTTTTAAAGCACTAGAACATGGTTTCTGAAGCAGCAGCAAGTGGGAACTTCTAAACATGAAACCACTGCATGAATAGGAAAATACCACTGCAATAGTGGAAGTGAAAAATGTTTGTGGCACACAAACATTTAACAATTTACATTTTTAAAACAATCTCTGCCATTTCTTGATTTGAATTTACCGGAAAAATAATAAACACAAAAATATTTACATCAAAATGCACAGAACAGGTGCATAATGTATCATTTATTTGGTACAGCCGGTCTTTCAAAACAATGCATTTTTACACAATGGCATTTCCTAAAGAAATCCCAAACCACTTCATGTTCTCCTATTGTCATTAACAGAGCACTGACTGTACAGTGAAATTCAGTAGTGTTGTGCTCAATGTAACTGTAAAACATAGCAGCTGGCTGTATTAGAAATGGCATTCTTCCAGGTCTCAAATGTCTTATTTATATACAGTGGAATCCTGCCAGCTGTTTAATATTTAGGGCTAATAAATATAATTGGCAGTACTACTGCACAAGCACATGTAACACAAATACATACAAAACTACTTCTCAACAGAAAATCTGATTTGTTCTTCAGTGATTAAACCAAATTCAGAAGGAAAGTTCTGAGCAAATTTTACATAGCTTTTTTTTTTTTTTTTTTTTTTTCTCCTCTTTAATCCTAACAATATTTGCTTGTTTTCTAAATACCAACCTAAATGGGAAAAACTATCAGGAATCTTGATGCCAACTGCTCTAATACCAGAGCCTTCAAACCAGGGTTTTCCAGAAACTATGAAGAGAAATTGGCAAGGAGAGTGTGCTGCGATGGAAACAGAGGAGACTGTCAGGGCAGGTTTCCAGGGATGACTGACTATTCAGAGATCAGTCCAGAAGGGATATACATCCCCATGAGTATGTCCATGGACACAGAGGACCACTACAATTTCCTTCACATTGACTGGAAGGTAAGCACAGCTCATCTGAGACACAAATGGGACAGAGATGCCCTATGAGTAGGGTCCAGATTTGTTTGTTATTGCCACTTCTCAGGCAGACATGATGCTGGTGCGGGCACTGTATCAACAACTCAGTACCAGACCAGTAGGTTACCATTGTGTGTAGCACTCTTCCTCGGCGAATCCAAAAACCTGGCCCCTTTTGCAGGCAGCCCCACGAACCAAGGATAATTTCAGGCTTTGTGGCCTCCACCATGACCACTGCACCTTCAGAACCCACCACAGGAAAGAGTCCTGCATTGCAGAGAGCAGAAGGGAAACACTGAGATCTCTGCAACAACACCTGGCTTTCCTGGAAACTTACTCCAACTCCTTGGCATGATCTAGAGGGAGAACTAATCTAGAAATGGGGAGGCTTAATTTGTGTAAAGGAAACACTGTTAATGCCTCATAAATTCACGTGAGACAACAATTTTATTTGAAAACATCAGACAACTTCCATGACAGATGGAGCCCACAGTCAACTCCATAAAAGGCTGTCTACTGTAATTACCATCAGTTAGAAGAATTTGGTTGTTGGCTTTTTACTTAGTTCACATGCTAATTTCTGACATTCCTCAGCTAAGCAGCATTCCACGCTCACACACCTCCACAGGCTCATCTTAATATCATTTCTTAACAACTTAGGGAGTCATCCTTTCGTCATTTCACACTTTCATTTGAGACTTCATTTTTTGAGTCTAGTTACTTAAACTATGAAGTTCACCATCAGAACTACCAGCAGAAAAATGATTTAACAGGCATGTCATCCATTAATGTCATATACTTAACATCCACTTCTTCAGTCTCAGCTCAGCTGGTGCGAACAGCTACAGCAGCCTATTGCCTGGATGTTTCCTCTCATACATCTTTATTCAGCATCCAACCTCATCCCTCCTACAACCCTGCCACATATTTCGACTATGGTAATATCCACAGACCATACCTCCTCTCCCTTCCCTTAGCTGCACTGAGAGCCTTCTCCTTCAGCCTCTTTATCTGGGTAGAGACAAAGGCTCATATTCAAATCTGGCAATCATTCTCAGAGCCAGGCTTTATAAAGGTCAGGTGCACAAATGGATTCCTAGAAGGAGTAATGTGGCACCCACCTCCCTCATAAAAGCTTATAATCAAATAGCTGAATGTGGGACAAAAGGTTCATAAAATTAAATTAGCAGGTCCCTACAATAGGCCAAGAAAACTCCACATTTTTCCTCCTAAGATTGCCTTGTTCCTCCTGTAGAAACCAATACATACATGCACACACAACCTTCTTATAGGAAACAACATCTGAAATCCTGTCTCAGCCACTGTAACTTCTCTTCAATAGAGTTAAGCCAGAAGCAATTGTGAGATGAACCTGAAAAGCACTGGCAGAGTTTCCTTGCACTCCCTGTTTGGGCAGTGCTGCCAAAAACAGCAGTAAATATAAATAGTAAGAGTATTACTTTTTAAATCTAGATATCACATAGGGTCTTGAAATTTAAGCACACTGAAATCACACAAGAATCATTAAGTTCAAAATGCTAAGTAAGTAAAAAGTAACTTTAAAAAGATTACTACTCTTTTGTCAACTGCTGGGTCAAAAGAGTAATGATAATTATCACATTCTTACTGTAATTCTGTGGAAATTAATTTTCTCACCATGCAATTAGGAAAAGTTAGTGCTGTGTGCATATTTCTGCAGTTATTTTAATTGAAAAATGTTTAATACAGAAACTCGTAACATCACATTTCATATTTTCCGAAGACAAATTTGCTTCAATTCAACAAGAAGAAAGTAATTAGACTGGGAATACTGGAGATAGTCCAGATATCTTCTCAACCTCTGGCTAAGTTGCTCTTAATTTCTCAAGGCTCTGAAACAATTATTAAACAATTACTTTTCATATGACAAGCTGGGGATGAAAGACGAACTCATGCCTAATTTAATATGAAAAACAAACAAAGTATGTCAGCTAGGCTTTTAATCAAAGACTCTTGAGGAGCTACAGCAGTAGCTCATCTTCATAGTTCTACATTACAGGTAAATCAGAGACAGTGGTTCTAAAAATTTACAGTTGATTATTTGAGAAACCCTACGCGCTGGGAACCACAAAAGTTAAACATGTAAAGAAATGCATAGTTGGACATGTAGGGTACGTGTAGGAAACAAACAGTTAACTATATTCAGGTAAGCTACTGGGCAGCATTCCAATTCAATCTATTTCAATCTCTTTGGTAAATAAAATCATTAGATAAAATAAGTCAACACCCCACCACCACTAGACTTAAAAAAAACAAACAAGCCACCTGTTGCTCACACAAGGTTACTCACATCTTGCATACTATCTGTGTACTGTAGACCTAACTCACAGGTCATTGCAAGCCCAAGAAGTCAGTATCTTCTAGCAACTGGATAAATGCAATACTAGATGTACTGTCATATATTAGGGAAGCTCCACAAAGTACCTTACATCTAAATCTCATTCCATAGGTATATTTACATACTTACTATGTGGGGGGTTGAAAGACATCAGCAGGAACACAAACTTCTGGCCTATAATCACACTGGCAAAATTATTCCATAAGACCAAGTATGTAAATGTGAGGTATATATTTCACTTTCTAGCTTGCTATGGTATAGTGGAACATCATATGCTTTAAGACATACACTTCACTAATCATTATCCTTACTGCAGAGATTAAATATCATACAGAATCATACTCCAAATCTAAACAGTGCTCATTAGCTGTGATGCTGAAAATATTTCTGTAATTTACTTTTAATTATTCACGCTTCATTTCTGTGCTATAACTAGCTCGCATATAAAACATGCTCAGTAGTACAGCCCTGCAGTCTTTATATTCAGATTGCCTCATTTTTAGGTTCTGTGGTTAAAAAAACAAAGTTAACCTTGCACCGCTCTCAGTAAGACACCGATTACATACTGTGACAAACGCAAAATGAAAAGCGCTGCGCATGGGAGATCTTTTGTTTATGCTCCCTCCTCTTCTTCCCCAAAAAACACAGCACTAAACAAATGACAGCCAGCTGGGAAGATGTATCAATAAACGTGAGTGTGTTCGACTATGTTCTCTGCGCTTGCAATAGCATAGGAAAAAGTTCAGACAAGAATTTCACTGTTTTATTTATTTTGGTGAATTGTAGCTTTAGAGGTTAAAGTTTATGCAGACCCAGAATACAATGAAACTCTCTATTTGCCCATGAGGTAGCCCTTCAGTAGTAACCATATGGCCTTCCACGCTGTCCTGACAATGACCCCAACACTAGTGAGGGAATCACCGCTAAAAGGATAAGAGACAGCCTAACCTTCACACTATATCTCATTCCCCTGGGCTCTTCCTGCCCAAAGGTCAGAAACTGAGTTCCTGTGTCAAATTATTTATGCTTCTGATAAAGAAGACTCAATCTCAGGCTCTGAGATAAGACCACCACACACTTTCTATTTAAGCTAAGCCTTTGAAGTCCTGTAAGCCAGAAGATAAAAATTACATTTGAATATACGCTGTCAGGAAAGCTACCATATGTAGATAACTGCCTTTTTCAATCTTCAGCTTTAGTCATTCACTTCCCAGTGTCCATCTGAACATACTGAGAAAAAATTCAATCCCCCCCGTTTCTAATCAAGAACCTTAGTGCCAGGAATCCTTGCTGCTGCCAGGACCAAAACACTCTTGTACAAGATGGATGGCACCTAGTGAGAAACCCAGCACATGAAAACATTTGGAATGTGCTACAAGCCACAGGAAACAGAAAAAAAAAGTTGGTATCGCTACTGATTTATAACCCATGAAATACAGCTAGTAATGCAGATTTGCTGATACGCAATAAAGTTCAAAAGTGCATTTCATAGTTATTTCATATTCACATGTCCCAGAGCCAGCGTCCTAATGGGCAATATTTTGGGACATGAGAACTGCGACAGCTTGAGCTCCATACACCACTTACAGCAGCAGAAAATGAGAGGGAGAATGTAGGAAGCTGACAAACCTAACACTCTAAATTCCATCTTTTGAAGGATCAGCAAACAAATTATTACTGATGAACCTCTGCAGTACAAGATACAAAACCAAAGGAGTCAGGAAAAAACAAAATACAACTACTGTTAAATACTCATTTTATCTTTGACAGCACCAAAACTCATATTTCACATACCAAAATTTCAAGTGGTAAGACTAACAGTTGTCATGAAAATTTTATTTTCCTCCACAGAACAGCCCAAAAATACTCATTTATCTGTCTATACTACACTTTGGCAGGCATAAAAAAAAAAAACTTTAGAAATGAATTAATCAGGATTTCCAACTAACAAAATACAACATAACTTTGAATTTGCTGAAGCATTCAATGCAGGTGAGGCTAAATATATATCTAATGCCCTATAGTTTTATAACTTATGCATTAAGCATTTTGGAATACTATGGCTTGCCAATTTTAAGTGCCATCCCATACTAAATGAAGAATTGCTTCCTGTAATGACACTGTACCTACTGCTCTCCACAAATAATGATACTTACAAAAGGAAAATCACTCTATTGCTGTTAATTATTAATTTCCAAATATTTATGGAAATTGAGTCTTAAAAGCCAGTGAAAATAGTAAATAAAGTATGCTTTGATTGTCCTCATTGGAGTGTATCCAGACTTAACTTTAACACTTCATTCACAAATTTGCAGATATTTTGAAAATAAAATCAGAAAACATTTACACATGTATTTACATAACTTTATTAAGACATGATAAAAAAGACTTCGGTGGAAGAAAGTCAAAGAAGGTTTAAAAAAAATTCTTAAACACTGGGGTAACATTTTTCATCATAAAGCACACCCTGTATAATCCACATATACATATTTTGTACTGCAATTTCTTTGTTATTTCAAATTCAAATGACTTTTGTGAATGATCCCCATTTTTACTGGGATTTAAATGCAAAAGTCTAAGTGAAAAGAACAAATCAGCATGCCATACTTCGAAGTTTAAGCAAGAGGAAGAAAGAGGGACATTAAGTGACAAGAAATTTTAAAAAATAATGTTTCAGTCAGAAAAAAGGAATAAATGTATAAAATCCAATATAAAAGTGGATTCAACTCAGAAACAGCTATGGACAAATGAGGTGAGGAAGGCCCCCCCACCTGTCCCTATTAATGATCCCACCACTACTACGATACTCTGACAGGGACACTCCTTGAACTGAGAAAACACTGAGAAGCTGCTGAATAGCTTATGCAGCAGAATTTAAAGCTGAAATCACATTACAAAGTTATTCCAGCCACTTTAGTTTCAGAGGAATAACAAGAAGAATATCAGGGGTTTTTAATCTATCATTCCCTAGAACTTAATTAACTATGAGTTTACTGAATTCCCATCAGCACAGTGCTGGACCTAGTCCTGAGGGTAACACTCAAGGTGAAATCTTTTGAATTTCCAATGCCAAGACATCAGTATCATCAAAAGATCAGAAAAAATGCAAAATGACAGGAGCGAGCAATGAGGAAAATTCCACAGCGCTTGCATGTGTCGTGTGCATCATAGTTTAAGGCTGGATTCACAGTGTAAAAGACATAAGGAAAGTCAGCTGAATCAAAAGAAAACTACTATGTAATACTGTACAAGTTGACAGGTTTGACACTTGTTAGATAGCCAGAGGTCAAACTAGTGAACAGCTTTAGCACTCTCTACTTTCAAAACATGCATTATAAAGAATTTCAAATGAATTTTTAAATTCACTTAAAATTTTAATGGCTTACAAAATATCAACAGCAAGCACTGTTTAAGTAAAGTTCGGTGAACCTCTTAGGAGAATGAAACAGTAGAGCTCTAGCAATAATTTGCAAGCATTCTACATCAATGAACAAGGGGCAGACCTTATCTGCTCAGAGACAGTTAGAGAAGCTGCCCTAAGGTATGGTCATCAACACGTAATGAAACATGCTTGGAACTTTCAGCAAAACTTGGTTCCCCCATTCATCACCAGTTCAGCATGACCCAAACATAAGCAGCTACCTTTGGTAATACACATAGGTCCACACATTTCCTTTCTGGATTGCTTGCCCTTCCACACTGATCTCCCTCAATACACAACAGTAAAGCATTGATAACAGGTCCAGAACTGCTGGTTTCCTGCATAATTTAAAGAGCGACCTCATTCCCAGTCTCAAAAGAGCACACTGTGTCTGACACAAATCATTTGACCGTGCAAGACAAGTTGTGGGGTCCACATCATCAGCAGCACCAGCAAGTACAGCACCAATCTCAGTAAAACAGTACCAGACTGCAGGTGATTTAAGGTTATATTTTTAACTTGGTAGCTGCACTTTACAGCATCTGTATGCATACAGGTCATAAAGTTGTGCCTTTAAATTATGGTAAGAGAGCTGTGATCTAAACCGTGGATGAGAAACAAGAGTCCGTACAGAATACCTGTGCAGGGCCATTTGTTACTGCATAAAAGTACTTTCACAGACACCTCTGATCTCTTCGCCACAATCACTAGCATTTTGTGTTTCGCAAGTATGCACCTTAAGGTTTCTGTGCATTTTCAGGGCCTCCACTCACTTCATTAGTAGGGGAAGTATTTTCACTTCAGGGCAGGAAAGTATCTCTTGACTTCTTCCTGGCAGTCATTTATTCAAACGGTGCTAATTCAGTCATGACAGCAATTTGGGGTGATTGCACATGTGTGATTCAAGTAGGGATGAATGAGAAAAGACCACGTTTAACAACTCATCCACACCTCTCAAGCACAGGCAAGCAGACTTCCAGCTGTTCTCTCAACTAAGTCGGTTTGGTCTTTAAAAGATCTATGTGGAAACCTGCATATGTGGGAAAACTGAGATACGTAGGAAAGACTCTAAAAAGATACGATCAAATAACTGTTAGCAATAAAAAGAGATGTTCCCTGCATAACACCATAGATGAAGATCAAATCAACTTTGGGATTGCCAAACTCACATCTTCAACAGTGTTCAAGGCCATCTGCTTTGACTGAGAAAAGTTCAGAGACAAAGGAGATAGCTCTGCAACGAAGAGCATACTGCTCATAGTGGAGAAATGCAGCTGAGGTCAGTATTTCAAAAATAAACACTTTCTCAGCTATTTCTTCTTGCATATACTAATTGCTTCTGTGCTTCACATCTTTTAACAGCTGGAATAACAACCAAACAAATCTTCTGCAATGCAAAATGTAAACACGGGATCATGAAGGTACTCTAGTCAAACATTCACTCCTAAATTTTCAAAACGATCCTATTCTACATGACTACGAGCTTAAATATGGTATTTGTACAAAAACAATGTCTCCCAGAGAGGGCCTAAGTTGCACGTTATTATTCGCAGTTACTCCTCACAGAATATAGCAGTAGGCTGAAATTGAGGATTTAGCTAAAATTAAAATGACTAGCTACACACTAAATGGTAGTAGAAACAGAAATTTACACAATAAAGAATATAGACAGATGGTTGTGAAGAAAGAAAGAAAAAAAAAGGAATAACTGCAAGAAACATCTACCCTACAAAGTAGGTCATGCAAAGAAAAAAAAAAAGTGTTCTGAGAAGTGAGATAATGGTACTTTCTTTCTATAGGAGAAATTCAGGAAAAAGTATTTTTACTGGTATATTTATTACTTGAAAAGTTGTAGCACTAAGAAGGAGCAATCCCACTGTAGAAGGTATAATAGAAATAGCTTCTGCTCAGGAAGAGCTTTCAATCAGAATAGTAGATGCTGTTTTATAGCACAGATTTGAGAAAGAATCCTATGCCTTTTATAATGAATTTTCACAGCAATAATTATTCAGTGTATCTCAAAACAGAAGCTGAGGTTTTATGAATTTAAGTGTCCTGATTCACAGTAACTGCAAGTCAGGAAATTCAAGTGGACATTTCTGTATCATCTGAATGCAGAGACCAATACATACAAATGGACAGTCAGCTTTTATGCCACTATTTTCTGAAAATTACCCTAAAGCTTTCCTATAGGACAAAATGAAATTTTTCCCACATGTAACTTATTGGGGAAAAAAAAAAAAAAAATACCCACAGAAAGGATCAGCTTTTAAAACTACAGCTTTCAGGAACCACCTTTGGCTGAAAGAGCAGAGAAAAGTTGAAGTGTCAAAAAAAAGTGTCAAAAGAACATTTTTGAGAAAAGCATTATTTTGTCTTCATTTTTCCAGATGAAAGTTACATTACAAAAAATTATTGGTATTTTTTTTTCTTACACTTGATAAGAAAAATATTAAACATGGCACAAAATGCAGACGTATGAAACGTGAATTTGCACTTTTTAATTTAAATCATATATTTTGGTTGGTTTTACATTAGCCAGAAAGTTTCCATCAAAGCGCCCAAAACCTGACTCTTTTCCTTGGAAGTAAGATGTGTTATTCAGCAATCATGTGAAAAAATGAAGGAATGCACTGAACATTCTGAAAGTCAGTCACTTCTGTGCACCACACATTGTAACATAATGCAGAAAATACAGGAAATATTTGCCTAACAACTTCGTCTCACACTGCACTTTCGCTGTTCTATTTATTTCCAATGAAGAAGAGCTGGCTTTATTAGCAGTAACTGCTGTTAGTGTTCTGTTGTTTCAACCTTGCTTTGTTTCTCTGCGGCTGTTCCATCTCTAAGGAGGGGAGAGTGGGCTTTGCACAAGCCAGCAACCCTTGAGTGATGCAAAACATTTGCCTGCTCCCTCTGCCAGCAAAGCCCCTTTAAGTACACTTTGCATAAACAGACCTCTAACAGCCATGCAATTATCAGTAATTTGAATCAAGCCACCAACCCAAAGGTGAACTTGGAGTAAAAGAAAGCATGGCAACTAATTAATATGTCAAAGTAGCACTCTCTCTTCCAGAAGAGTTAATGAGGCCTTCTCAGGACACATGCATGCCTTTCCTCATGCCAGCTAGGCAGCACAGCATGGTGCATTGGCCTTAGCCTGCCAGCCCATGTCGCCCTCCTTGGCCCTACATGGACTGCCCCTGAGCTGAGGCAGCCAGCACCACTGCGGCCTCCTCAGAGAGGGGCACAAAGGCAACAGGTTTCCCTTTATGCTTCCACTCACACCCATCACAAATAAAAAACAAAAGGCAAAAAAAAAAAACAAAAAAAAAAACACACCACCATCCTCAACATCCACTACAAAGAAAATCATTTTATATTCTCCTTCTCAAAGAATTTTATTTACACTAAGCTCCCACCCTGAAAGACCTGGTATGCAGTGCCAGCCTGTTGCCTCAGAGAAATTACCCTCTGCATGTTTCTTTCTGGAAAATGAGCACGCTGCACTATAAAATATTATCTAGTACCTTCAAATTACATAAAAATCTACACCAAAATATTTGTCTCCAGCAAAACAAATCCCACGTGAAACCCTGTATGTAGATGCAATTTGGGGACTGGAAATTTATAGCTAAGGAGTCAATTACTTATGTTTTCATGACTGTATAAAACCTCATTAGGTTTAGGATCACTGAATAGCTTTACCAGATTAAATTAATTATTTAAGTTCACTAATACTCCCCACTTCCATTGAACTGGTTTCATTTTTTTAATGTCTGCAAAAGAGAAATAGTAATTCTCCCAAACTCAGCATCTCTTTGGTTGTGTTTTTTTTTTCCTCCACAAAGAGAACCAGGGCTCTACAGGAGTTCTGAGCTATCAAGTATTTGCAGTAGCACTCCTTCCACAAGGGAAAAAATGCCTTAAGGATGTAACACTCATACCATGAAAATGAACATGCCAAGCTTTCACCTGCAATTACATTACTTGGGATGGCAGACATTTCCAATACAATCTTCATGTTCTAATTACCTGAAGTACCAATTGGTCTTATCAGTTATTAATAAAGAAATGAACATTTTCATGATTTTGACTCATTAACAAGTTAAAGAGAAATATTCATCAAGACTCAGCTCTTAGCACAACAAGTGAATCTGTTATGAACATGCGCACACTGGAACCTGGCTTAGGAACACACCTACCTAGAATCAGAAGTCTCATAAATCTTCCTTTACCTTAGCTAGAAAAAACAACAGCAGAACTGAACTGTTCTTTAAGCAAGGGTAATAGAAAGAGAAGAAATTTGAACTTCCCAGAGTCCTGAAACATCCTTTTGTTGGGCTAACTGCATGCTTCACACAGAATCACCCGGGTTGGAAGGGACCTCAAGGATCATGTAGTTCCAACCCCCCTGCCTAGCAGGGCCACCAAACACACACATTCAGATCAGGTTGCCCAGGACCCCGTCCAACCTGGCCTTAAACTCATCCAAGGACGGGGCATCCACAACCTCCCTGGGCAGCCCGTTCCAGGGCCTAACCACTCTCCTTGTATAGAACTTCCCCCTAACATCCAACCTAAATCTTCCCTCCTTCAACTTCGATCCATTTCCCCTAGTCCTGCTGTTGTCAGCCCTTTTGAAGAGTTTACTCCCCTCCTGGGTGTAGGTTCCCTTCAGGTATTGATAGGCTGCAATGAGGTCACCCCGCAGCCTTCTCTTCTCCAGGCTGAACAAGCCCAACTCCCTCAGCCTGTCCTCATAGGGGAAATGCTCCAGCCCCCTGATCATCTTAGTTGCCCTCCTCTGGACCCTTTCCAAAATCTCAATGTCTTTCTTGTACTGAGGGCTCCACACCTGGACACAGTACTCCAGATGGGGCCTCACAAGAGCCGAGTAGAGAGGGACAATCACCTCCCTGTCCCTGCTTCATTAAGAGATCCTTTAGTAAACTTACTTAGAGATCAGCACAACATTACCAAGGTTGGCATTTGTTCAGAAGTTGCACACATTTTCTGAAGAATGACTCCAAAAAACACACTCAAAGCAAAATGCTTTTAGGCTTTTGGAAAATATATTTGCATGTCATCTAAACTCAGTAGAAAGGTTAGGGTGTCTAGGGAGGTGACTTTTTATGAGCACAATATACTCCATGTAACTTCTGGTGTAGGTCCTACATGAAAATCATTTCACACATCTTTCTGTTCCAGCCAGATCTGCATGAGAATTTGACACTTTTGCAATCAGACAGATACACTCTGGAGAATTTGAAGATCGCAGACCAGCAGAAAGGATTCTGCAATTCGCACAGTACCTCCTCTGCAAAAGGCAGAAATAAGATGTTCTAGTCTGCTTTCCATAAGAAACAAGCTTATATAATTATGCCAACTGCCTTTGTTAACTGAGAAATCACCCAGCCAATTTCAACTAAATTTTAGGGGCTGCAGTCTCAAAGGATGTCTACAGGCTTTGTAACTCAGTGGACAGATAAAGGAAACACAGTGTCCTTTTTGAAGGCTGACTCAACAGCTGCCATCCCATTACTGTGAGCACACACACATTCACACTTTAAGTCAAATCTGATGCTCACTAGGATTCAGGGGGCAGTGAAGGAAAAAGTCTAAACTGAAGAAGTCATTGCATATATATGTATATATGAGGGATCAATCTGAAACACAGCAAATAGCAATGGTTGCTAGAGTAATGGTGCTACTATGAAGGACATCCACAGGGAAGCAAGAGGTAGGAGATGAATCTGGAAAATATAAAAGTGGCTTTCTTCTGACACTTGCAAACCAAGCTGCTAAGTTTAATTGTCTTGGTATCATTCAGTAACTGACTAAAATCTGAATTTCATTATGTCTTAAGCCACTGTGAATAAGAAAATACAGCTGAATGAATAAAGGCAGGCAATGGCATTTGAGAACATTTGGCAGCATTTTCAAAAGTAAAAACCTACGTAAACTTCGTAATTATAAACAGTTTGAACAACTTATATGCCTATAACCTTGTAAGATATTATTATCATAATAATAATCTCTCATTATTTTCTTATTCCTTGCAGTTTGAAAAACCATTTATTCAGTACTTTCAGCATAATCTTTTAAAAATTACTTCATTTTCAGCTAACGCTTTTGCCTAACAAGAAAGGCCAGCAACCACGCCAGATCACCCATGTAACGCCCACAGGTCACAGGGATGAGGCAAGATGTTTGGCTTGCCCTGAAGGTCTAAACATCCTGACAACGTAGAATACAAGTAGTAGGCTTATTCCAGAGCTACGAATTCTCCTAAAAAGCTGCTAACTTCTACTGAGATAAAATATTTCTACCAGATCTTTAAAAAGACAGAAACAAAGAAAATAGCATCATTTCATCTCATTCTTCACGAAGCCACTGACGTGAATCAATTGTGTGCCCTCGGAGATATGGAAACCTAACTGTGCATATGCATTAAGATACAGCCTAATTAGGTGATTATATCCTCCCTATCCCCCTTCCCCCCCCCAAACACACACACAAAGGACATTTGTGTTCCAGGAGAGTGAGAAATCATGCTGAACAATAAGATCTAGTCTGGATTCAGGTACTTCTGGAGACAGCCAGTTCACAGAGCATCCAGAAACTGTCTTCCATGTTCTGGCCACAGGACCAGAAATCCCTAGGTACGATATGTATGCAGTAGATATGTAACACACACCCAGATACACCTCAAAGACGCTTGTTCAGCAGAGAGCTGAGACTGCAGAGGCAAAGCCTGAGCAGGGAAGCATTGAGCTGGGAGCAGGAGCTTGTCAGCCATGTTGAGAGGTATAGTTTGGAATGAATGCACTAATAAAGGCTCCTACACAAAGTGATCCATGCTCATTTTGCTTCCACAAATGTAGAACCTAAATGACGCTTATCCAATGAGTCAGCATTTAATATTTTGGGTTAACTTTTTTTCCCCTCTTTTTTAAGACTTCCAATTAGCCTGCAACATTTCCTTTCCTTAGTCAATTTCACACTACTAAATACACAGAAGCAGATCCAGGGGCTACTGAGATTGAAGAACAAGCAAAAAGCAAGCAACCTTCATAATTATTTTGCTTAGACAGGCCCAACATGTCTCATTTATACCTATACTCTCCTCACAGCATCAACAGCATGCTAAAGCTCGGCACTGGCCACTGTCTAGACAGATGAAGGCTCCTAGGAAAAAAATTCAGATTCTCAACAGAATATCACTAGAAGAAGAGACAAAGTGCAGACAGAAGCAGAAGATGAAAGACTAGCTAGAAGCTCTTCCTGCTTGAGGTTTGATGCAGTTTAAGAAAACAACCAAATGAATAAAGTAAGTGGCACCAAGAAAATCCCTTTTTGAAACGTGGGGCCATACAGCAGTAGTTATGGTGGAAAATTTAAATTCTTACTGTAACAGCTTTACCTGAAAGAAACAAGGGAAAACACAACTCTGCTTCCAGCTCTTCTGTACAATTCTTAACTCACAATTTGGCCTTAAAAAAAATATTCATTCACAGCCCCTTTCTTTCAAAAAACCTTACTTCCAGTGTTAGAATTTCAAAGTAGCATCTTGAAGCAGCAGGGATACACAGGGGATAACCCAGCCATAGTTAAGTCACATTACTGGCAGAAATGCTACTTTGTGCCCTCGTTTTATTCAATTCATTATTATTATTATTTCTCAAATGCAAAACTACTAAGAGTTCTTTCACTCATCCAACAAGATAAAAACGAGCTCAGGCGCACTAACTGAAATGCATTGTTTCCCCTCTTCATTAAACACTTTAATTTAAAAAGAGCCTCATGCTTATCCACATCTAAAACCGTGTGAAGTTGATTGCATAGAAGAGAAATAAAGCACTGCAGCCAGAAAAAGAAATAAGCAACCCTGAAAACTCCAGAAGTATTATATAAGTGATAATGCACAAATCAGAACAGAATCTTTTTGTTTCTGCTTTTGCTTTTCCCTAAGTAATGACATACAGCTGTATTTATGCTGCTAAATATTTATGTGAAATGTGCCTGAACGTATGTAAGATAAGCAATGCATTTCATTGTTGGAACATTAACATTTGGCTTTTCTGCCCTGCGTGTTCAAAACGTTCCACCTTAATATCCCCTTCATTCTCTCTGCCCAGAATGTTTGCACACAGTCTGCAGAACTGCTTCGTGTTTGCAATGCTAGAATTCCTTGCTGCACTTTGATCATGGCACAGTGAGTGGTAATATTCTACCTTGAGCATGTCAGCCTAATAAAGTGAACAAAATGCTCCCAGTTTCAGAGACTTAGAAACAAGAAATCCACAGTTGCCTAAGTTATCTGCTTCTTATCAAGATCCACATTTGGCACCAGATGCATTTGATTCATTCATCATTGTCAGGGCACTTGCACACTAATTATTTCAAATTGTTTCCTCAGGCAGAGGTCTAGGACAAATGCAAGCAAGCCAAAAATAGCAGTTATGAATAATTATGCATAATTTACCTTAAGGTCTGGGCCAGTCTATAACAAAAACTTCTTGCCACCACTGATCTGGGCTGATTGCGGACTTTAAATTAGTTCAAGATTCAACATTTAACCTTTCTATTAGTAGTTTTCTGATGTGTTAAACATTTCTAGTGAAATGCAGACAATGTTCCTCCTTTTCCTTCTTTCTTCTTTTAAAGATGGCTTTCCATTTCAAAACCTGACAACAAGTTTGCTAATAGGAAAGACTTCAGAGGCAAGGTCAGCACATGCAAGCTAATTGCAAAGCTGACTGAAGAACGAGATTCCCCGCAAAGCACGATTACTCAAAGTCAACTCTGATGCTCCAAAATGTAACCTACTTCAGTCCCTAGCAGTTACCCTGCTACTCCTTGTGAAGAAAGGAAGAGAACTATTGCAACACTAACACTTCAAGAAAAAAAGAATTACTTGATAGAACACTTCTGTCTGCAAATTCAGAAGTATATCTTTAACTGTACAGAACCCATTCTTTTCAATGAGTTCTAAAGTGGAGAGTGATGCAGATACAAAAGGTTTTTCAGAACAGAAGGTTTTGAATAAGCTGCCCAGAGAAGCTGTGGATGCCCCATCTCCAGAGGCATTTAGTGCCAGGTTGGATGAGGCCCTGGGCAGCCTGAACTGGTGGCTGGCAGCCCCTGTCCATGGGTGGGATGTGTGGTCCCTTCCAACTCAAGCCATTCTGTGATTCTATGAACTAGAGCCTCATTTCACTCATTGCACATACCACTTTTCTGCACTGCTTTAATCAAAGTTAGAGGTTTTTCCAATTAAGGATTTTCTACCAAGACAAGTAACATGAATCACAGTAGTACTTACTCTTCTCAGTTTCTGCTAATAATTCTGAAACACTACTCCACTGCAGTGACACAGTACAGATGTTTCGCTTCTAGAAATGACTAAAAATATTTAACAGCCAAAGCAACCTACGTAGAAATCAGAAGTATTGCTTACTCAGGAAGAACCAGCTGTTAATTCCTCCAACTCAGGTATCAATATGCAATTATCAGCCCTCTCAGGGACAAGAAAGACCCCAGTGCTGAGTGAAAAGCACGTGAAATGCCAGTCAGTTCTGCCACGCTCTAAAATTGTTTAAATCACATGTGTAAGACAACAAAAATATCAAAGTCAAGAAATTCAAAACATATAATAAAATACATTTATCAGCAAAATTTAAGGTGTTTTTTAAAAAGATGAAAAACTCACAGAAAAATCTGTGTTCAAGCTGTCTTTTGGATAGCTCCTTAAAACATTAGTTACAAGTAGCTGTTCTATTAAAATCAGATTCATAAGGTATTAGTGAATGAAGTTTACACAGCCTGAACAGCTACGAAGCTTGACAGGAGACAAGTCCTATTTCAAGTTGGAGCTTACTGAGCTTCTTAAACAATACAAGGAAAAGTTTTCTTTCCTGCCACCATACACAAAATCTACAACTGACACATGCAGAAACTAAGTTACATAACATGCAGAACTTAAGTTATGTAAGAACAAATACTACTTTTAAAAAGTTGAAGAGCGTTATTAGGAAGAATCTGCATCACAGCTGAAGTAATACAAAAACGAATGCTCTTAGAAAAGCTGACTTTTCTTTCCCTTGTCACATTGCAAAGTTAAAGCAGTAAAACAAATATAAAAAATAGAAGCTTAAAAAAAAAAAAAAAAGAAAAGAAAAAGAAACATGAATAACATTGTAGTTATTCATTTAAATCTTAATTTGACCTAATCTAATTTTCTATATAGAATCGCAAGTTGCAAGGTTAAAATTATGTTGCATCGTCCTTAAAATGCTTATGAAAAGCAAGACATGAAATCTCCTTTTGCTCACTAATTCAAGTACTCTGGAATTGGATAATCAAGTTGTCACAACGCAAGCTTAGAAGGGTCTTTACATCCCCTGTACAAGCACTGTTTTCTTTGATGATATCAAAATATGAAACTTTCCCTGGAAGTGATAAATAGCATCTAACATTCTTGATTGTTGTGTAAAATGTGTTTCTCCTTTCACCAACTCTTTCATCTAACCCATCAGAGTTCAGCATAACTTCAGTTTTGCATCCAAATAAGATGCAAGCAATGAACACACAGCAGTAGCAATCTATAGTTTTCAGTGAACAATTACTTTTGGAAGACTTTGTACGCTTCACTGGATTCACCTGAGCAGTTCCATTGCAACCTCTGTTGATTCATACACTTCCATCCTCACAAACATCACTTGACTTCCTATTGATCACTGTGGGCATGTTACAGGTGGAACATTTTTAGTCTCCAACAAACAATACTTATACTACTATCAGTTCAAAAATTGGAGACTAGCCAGTAGCTTTTTACCGTTAATAGAAGGGAATGGTTAATGGGAGAAAACCCATAGGGGAAGAAAAATAGAAAAAGGAAAAGAAATTGGGCAGATTGTTGCAATAAAGAGGCATTAGAGAGCTATATATTTTTGCTAAGTAGAGTTAAACCAAAATGATCGTGTTAAACTAATTAAAGAGCAAACACATACAAAAGAAGTTATTTCATACGATTCACAAGAGTAAAATTCAAGAAGTAGTCTTTTATTTTTTTTTGAAGTCCCATTAAGAAACATTAGACATTATTAACAAATAATTCATAGCAGCAAGACATATAAAGGAGGCTTCAAAACTATCTCCCAGAGGAAATTCCACTAGCTGAAATTTTAAAATTAGATTGAACGAAGTATTAGAACACATACTTTGGGGATCTGAGACTGCTCATTCATCGAGGGGATGGAAATGTGTTCTTTTACAACCCAGCTTCCCTGGTTAAGTTGGGTTCAGTTTTGCTTCTTTGTGCGATAGATGGTTAGAAGGGCTGTAGGTGATGACCTCTGCTGATGACCCAAACACAAAAAATTGCTAGTATTCATACTCACAGGGTCTCACACTGTCCCTGCAGTACCATGCTGTGCAGCAACTCCACTGTAAGGCATAGTGCTTCTTCTGTTGTACTTACAAGCACATTTCCCTCCTGGTTACAAAATTCTAAGTCCAAAGAAGAGACTGAGTCACAAGCCTTTGTACTGATCTGTAAAAAGCACTTCTGCTCCTGATCCACCTGCTCCCTTTCAATCTATTGCTGTATCTTACAGCTCTCTCTGTGCTCATTTTCATTACAACAGTTACCAATAAATATTTTATTTTTATTTTATTGCATCCAGATATTGTTTAGGAACTAGTGAAATCTTACTGTAAAGCAGTTTACCACAGAAAACCATACTATGAACTCCACTGTAACATCAGAACAACCTAATTAAATGCACTGACTGCTGTCAGTAAATCTCACCATAATAACATTCTGTCAGCTGAGTGGCCTGATACTACTGGGATATTTTTTTCCCTGCACAACCCTCATTTTTTTTTTTCCTCCTCTCGTCTCTTCAGTGTTACACCCTCAAATTCTTTGTCACAGAGCATCTGCTTTGAGTAAACCAGTAAAGAACATGAAATCTTGCCCACTGCTTTGCACAAGCAGGCTAAAAACAAAAGGAACAAGAAGAATTGATTATTTACAATAAACTCTGGGACAAAAGGATGCTGTGATATAAAGTGTTAGTTAAAGGGACCCAAATGGGTATAATTTGGGAGAAAACATGGCTGATGGTACAACAGAAATGGACAGTGCGGCCCAGAAGAAAAGGAACTGGGAGGCTGCTTCATCTCACAACCTTACAACAGCCTGCAATCCAGTTTCCCAGCAAAGCTAGGAAGATCATGTATCTCACTTTGCACTGCACTGTTGCCCCTACCACAGCCACAAATATATCTGAAGAACATCTTAAGACAGGGCTAAGAAAGTTTGTCTCAGCATCCAAGACCAGCAGGCAGTAAGTGCAGAGGGCAGGACAAAACTGGAGGAATGGATGAAGCCCTATCTATCACTCACATGCAAGATCTGTCACTGTTTGATCTTCACTTGTCCCAAGTTGTCCTTCTTTTAGACGAAAGTCATTTCCAAGCTAGTTTTCCATTTTAACTTTTCAGCATACACTGCAACTTCTGAGTACAATAAATATCTCTTTTTCCAGATTCATAATCCCTTTTAATATCCCATGCCCTCTTATAACACCTTTTCTGCTAAAGATTGTCTATGAATTTTTCACAATATAAACGTAATGGCTGTGGATATGATTGAAATACAGTAACTACTTTTATCCTGCAAAGATATTGTATAGACGTTCACACATTATTTACACTTGTGCAAATTTAAAAACAGCAAGGAAATTATTCTAGTGACAAACTCCAGGCCATAGAAGACCCAACACCAACAGTGATACTTTTTTGTGTTTTCCTCTGATGGAGGATATACAGTTACAGGATCTTGAAACTAGATGCATAATCATTTTAAATCAAGATTCATACAAAAAAAGCTAAACCTCTAAAATGCGATGTGTCATTGTGACAGCTGATAAATGTATCAGTCATAAACGTATCATGAGTGCACGGGTACAGATCACATTTCACAAATTAAAAATAAATTTAAATACAGTTGTGTAGAGGACTGCAAGGTGTTGCATAATACTGAACAGCAATCTTCAATTCTCCATGATAAAACACTTTTTTATTCCCCTCCTAAAATGACCTCCCAGTCTCCCCCAATGAAATGTCTTATTTTTGCTACTTTTTATAGCTGTTTTGCTTGGAAAATTCCACTGAACTCTGAACACTGAAAAATGCTTGCACTTCCTGAATCCAAAATCTACCTTGGGACAATTCCAGATAGGCTACTAAGTGCTAAAGCAATAGTGATATCTTTCGCATCTTGCAACTTATTCTTCCTGTCTCCAACTTTCAAGGACCATAGTAATTCACTCTGTGGTACACTCTACTTAATTTAGATAAATAATGATAATTTGTCACAGAAGCTCAAATACATGGATTTTGCTGCAAATTACACTTCTGACATGTTCTTGGGGAAGTCTCAGGATGCAGCTCACCCATATTTCTGCATTCGTATATCAAAGCCCTATTAAATCGATTTGATGATTCCAGTGAAGAATCCTTGGATAGCTTTGTAGTAAAGTCTCAACTAGTTAAGCTCCTCTGTTACTCAGTTTACTATTTACAAGTGATAACACAGTAAAAATATATATATATATAACTTGTAGCTGAGAATGTATCAAACCACATTAACAAAAGATTACAGAATGCCTGCTCAAAATGACATGACAGAAACTCTGAGAATCCAGTCCAGGAATACAGAAGTAATGGGTATATATATTACTTACCTCCAAATATTAAGAACCTTCACATTTTTTTAGATGAACAGTTAAAAATTCATATGTCAAAGTACAGCAGCTCAGATAAAAGTTTCATAACAAGTAAATTTACTTCTTATGTCATTTAACTCTTTTTTCATACTGCAGCAACTAGTACAAATCACCATAAAGAAGACAACTACTGTACCCTTGAAAATGATTATCTTACTGCCTCATCTCTACCCAAAATCATTTCTGCGATTCAGCAAAATTTAGCTGGCATTTTGTCTCTCTTTTCACAAAGACAACATGTTAGTAAGAGTCACAGAAGCTCTCCAATAAGCAGATTCTCCTGTTATTTCTCACTAAATAATAAAAAAGGACAAATTTCATTTCAGAAAAGGTGATGCTGCGCATTAACCAATGATGTGCCTGTGCTTAAAAAGAAAGGGGTGGGGGGATAAGGGGACAAGATGTTTGTTAGTTGAAAACAAAATTGCCAAATCAGCCTGATGTGATTAAGTACCATAACAACAGCTCAACTTCATTAAGGATTCTAGCCGTTATTGTACATTTGCTCACTTCTGTGCAGTGACTGTCTGAGAAGAAAATGTGATTTTATTAACAATACTCTGAAATAAGCACCTATTGTTTTGCTGTAGGGAATGCATGGTGTAAAACAAAAGAAAACCAATAAAATCTAAAACTGCTTATACAGGGATATAACTGCAGCACATAAGAGCTATTCCTCTGAAACCAACATAGTAATGCTATGTTTTTTAGTATAATTGAGATCAGAGTTACATCCAAAGTATTTCCAATTAATATTTAAATCAACAAAGAAGAAAGGAAAAAAACCACTGAAACACACACACAGACACACTCAAAACCCTTCAGACACTATGATTATGGCTGCTACTGAAATTAGCTGCAGCCCTGGAAAAGCTCATTGCAAATTACCTGTCAGTCACAAGCACATTCTGTTCTCATGACTTTGATATCATAATTGGAATTACTTCAACACCACCGGAAGACTCAGTGCTGGGTGCTCACAGAACGGTCAGTTGGGTCAGAACCTGAAGAACCACCACTCTGTTGTCTATTGAATCAGCTTGTCAGACACGTTATGTCAGTGGATGGATCACAAGAACATCGAAAAGCTCTAACAATATCTACAAGTTTTCTTGTGCCTATGAGCACCAAATTGCTAGAGGTACTTGCATTAATAGCTAACATTAAACTGACCACAGCTGTCATGTCTAAATGTAGCCTCTACAGCAACTCGAGTTCCAAAATTTATAAAACAAAAAAATATGTATGGTTCAATGATTTTCCAAAAAAGTAATTTGACATTATTCAGAGCAGTGGAATGAAAATTAACATTAAATTTATTGCTGACTCAGAAGAATTTACCACCTAAATTTCATCTCCGGGTGCATGACAAGAAATGGAGTCACCAAATAAGTCTTATTTTGTTTTGCAGACTTCTGAAACAAAGCATTTGATGAAGGCTTACTTTCTCAAATGTAAGCTAGGAAGAAAATAGTCCAGACCAAATGATCTAATGCCAGTAAAGCCAAATGAATCATTCACAACAGTAAGGAAAGTAAGGCCAGCAAGCTCACTTATCTCTTCATATTAAGAAGGAAAAAAAAAAAAAGTAGAGTTAGAAGGAATAACCTTTAAAAGCAATAAGAAAGCAGTCAAAATCTGGAACACAGATATCACATTACACATTGTCAATACATTACAGTACAAGATCAATGACTATTAAATTAATTTCACATTCATTCCAATACCATAAATCATAAACTCCATATCAATACACTGATCTGGGCCGTAGCCTTCATTTGAATTAAAATGAATTATTCAAATAGGGCTTTGTTGTTGTTGTTGTTTGAGGGAGATGAAATAGAGGGGTGCTTGTAAGCCTTCTGCTTTATTAGATTTCAATTTCCATTGAAGTAAAATATGGTTTTCTCGTCTTGACTATGGGTCCCACAGTTCACATTCACTGCACACAGCTATTCTGATATACTATAGCTTACTGCAGGTTCTAGTACAGAGGTGTTTAACCTTTTTCCTGCCTGGGCCAATCCGAGTGAAGAGGAATAATCTCGAGCCACACGTGAAATATATAATATATGTCAACTAGAAATGGAGCCACAAATTTACCACAACATTGAAGATTTTTCTTTTGTAAAGCTCTAAACCTATTTTTAAATTCCTTTTATCAGAACAGAAAGCACAGCTGCATATTTTCCACTGCTCACAGGACTGTGTTTAGCCCATGTAACAAAATGCATAGGTTTATTTATCATCAACTGAGCTTGTCATAATTTAAGTTTAATTTTTAATGCCATTACAGCTTAAAACATGCACAGATAAGTTGATTTTCACCTTGAAGAATCATGCTTAACTCATTTAAATGAGAAGTCAAATACTCCAAAAAAATGCTAAATCTGTGAGCCATTTCTCATTTTTCAAGTTCAGACACAATTTTTTCTTCCAATTCCTTTATTAAAAGTTCACAATTGTAAGTCTACATTATTAACTATGCTAGATCATGTGTGGCCCATTGGTAGCTGCACTTGTTCTACCATTACAAAAATTACCTTATGAAAAAAGTATCTACACTTCATGATCTTTCAAAAGGTGATTTTCTGCTTGTGTATACTTAAAAAGAAAATCCTGTAAATGTTTTCATGATAAAAAGACTAATACCATCATAAAAAGTCTTGATGTGTGAAATATATTTGTATTTAGTGCCATATGCTTCAGTTAATAATTATAATTGAATGCCATAACCTATAACCATACTCCCAGAGGTATTGAAGGGGAATGTAATCATTGTTTCTAAATGACTGGTAGCAGCTTCTAATCAGAAAGTAGAGCCAACACATTGCATATGGCACCAAGACCAAGAGATCAGATGAGCAGCAGCAAGTTCTTTGTAATATAGGCTTCTTTTCTGTCATAAAAAAATTATTAAAACACTCCATTTTCCTGTTATCAACTTAATTGAATTACAGAAACAAGTAATACATTCTCACTGGAGCTTAAGTGTATTTCTAAGCAGGAGCTTAAAATACTGTTCTTAGAGCTGCCCCTTACTACGAACACCAAGAGTTTTAATATTGGCTGCCAGTCAAAAGAATTCACAACACATAGGATAGCTTTGTATATCACTCTTCTAGACAAAATAGAGATGAAACTAAAAAACAGACCCTTGCACTCAGAAGAAGTGCACAAATTGCAGACGTATTGGCACCTGAAACTCTTCTTAAATGCTAAGCAATACTTGCTGGTACTCCTATCCTCAGAATTCCACAGCTGAGAGAGACCTTGCACTAGCTTAGCAAGTCAGAACCAAAAGCAGAAGGAACGAAATAAACACGTGAACAAACTCTCCTTTTAAAAAATTGGCCACAAATGCTTGAATCCAAAGGCCTGAATCGATAAACTGTATTCACACACACACATACAAAATAAATAAATAAACCTAAGTCCTAATAAAAGAGCCCCTACAGATCAAGGTATTGAATTTTTCAGAAATTCAATAGTGTAAACTTCATCTCCATTTCTGTCTGGGGGACTACGTAAAGAAGCAGAAAAAGATGAGAGAGAACATCAGTATCCATATAACATCCACAACAATTTTTAATGAAGAGGTAAATCCCTCTCACAAGTACGTACCACCGTCATCTCATAAAGTAAAAAGCTGCAGAGAAGTAACTCCCACAGCACTCATATTAATACTGCTTGTGCAAATTCCCCAAAAAGGCAGCCAATATGTTATTAAACTGCACACACTCTTTCTCCCGTATCCCCAGTTCACTCTTTCCCCCCCTTGTTTTTTTATTGCCTCCTACATATGTATGGAGGCCTTTGCTCCCAGCATCTTTTCCTACTTGCAGTACAAGCTGCATTGGTGGAGCAACAATAATGAAACTGGAAGTTTCAGCAGGACAAAATACGCAAGGTAACTCAAAACTGCCATGCAAGTCAGTTGGAAATCTGAATAAGGAAAACAAAACAAAACAAAAAAAAAGCACAAAAATAAATGGACAGGCTGGAAAAATCCTGCATCCAGAAGAATGCTAATATGACCAAGCTCTCTAACCTACTGCTAAGACCTGAATTCACACCAGTGGATTTTAGGAACCCTCCAAAAGAGATGCAGTTGCATTTGACAGATCAATGGGGAAAGGAGACATGATACATTTTATATTAACAAAATGCTTTATATTTCTTCCCTAAATTCACAGAAAAGCCTTCTCATAAACAAAGCAAAAAGAAGGCTAAAAATTGCTCCAAAAATGCCAAAAGAACAATTTTCCATAGGTACTTCCTGGATGATGTAATACATATTATACTGCACACATACATGCCCTATGTCATGATCTGACATCCAGCCCTTTTATAACTGTGACTGTATCATCTTTTTGTCTCTATCAGAGTCAATTTGGGCAAAAAATAAATTTTCACAGTGTATACATGACATTTAATCAACTATTTTCTTTTAGGGTTTTCTCTGCAGCATTCTAAAAACAATCTATCTGTGAAACTTTGACTGAAAGCACCTGAAAATGAATTCACTATACAAACTCATTATAAACAAAAGCTGTCAAAATTCAAGCAGCTCACAGATAACAAGTACGCACTATAAGGCTATGCAATAAGTATGTGTGTTTATAAACAGGAAAGGTTCATACAGTATTGAATGAATGCAACTTTGCACATCCATTATGCATGTTTTCAGCCACTTCATCAGGCAAAAGGGTCAGCACATGGATGACTATAAAGCTATCTGTTGAGTGTGACCTTCATAGAAAAAAAAAAAAAAAAAGAGCTTTTACTATGTTGTTAAGAGTGCAGACAAATAGCTACTATAATTTTGCTACAAATTGTAATACTTTTGGCCAGGATCCTGTACTCATTCAACCAATTAATGTAACTGCTAAGCCTTGGAATAGAGCAACAGGGAAGAAAAAAAAAAAAAAAAGAGACAATTCCCAGCAAAACCTCTTGTTTGGAACAGTATAAGATGTCCTTCTTATTTTTATTTTTTTAAAACCACTCTTCTTATTGAACAACAAAGAAAACAGAGCAACGCAGACTATTTTAACAACACCGAATCTTAAAAATCAGAGCAGACTGTAAGTTTATACTTGATCAATGAAATTAAAATTTATGTGGATGACACAAGAGCAGTTACAATTTGGGCCTGGCATTACTCAACAGGATCCAGCAGCTGCCCATCTACCTTTTTGTCTCTCTCCCATAGTCTCCACCACTCTGATCTTATCCCTCAGTTACTCTACTGCAGGTCCAGCCCAGAATTCAGAAACTATCCAGAGAATAACACCATGATGCTACAGCATGAGGCTGCCTACAGCTTCTGGAAGAATCCCAGGAGGTTGTTACAGAAGGATATTCCACTCTGTGAGCAGCCCATTGGTCACCTTCACCTTTCAGGATCTCAGGAGCACAGACAGCCCTTTGAAGAGAAAGGACCATGTTGCTAGAAAGATCACAGGGCATGAAGCACACTTGGATTCTATTCTACTGGTTTAACAAACAGCAGGAAAAAGCTGTAAGCCATATGGCTCCCTTTCTCAGTTTATAGGTTGCTCATGCATAGCTATATATTTTAAAATAAAACTGCTTAGACAAATGCAAATGCTCTGTTTTCTTCAGCTTGGAGCTTGACTTTTGTTCTGAACCCAAATATTTCATTTGGTAGCATACTAACATGCCTTTCTTTTTCTTTCCATTTTCTATTTTCTCACCTTTCCATCCACAAAAATGGATGCCTCATTTTGCTTCCCCTCCTCCCCCTTTCTGAATTTATTTTTTGTTACTACTCCTCCTTAGTTTCATCTTCTTCTGCATAACATTTGCAACATTACATTGGTAGCTAATGTTCTCCCCCTTATCCTGTTCCTTTCAACGTACAAAATGACAAGGGTCACCCAAACAAGCTAGAAGTACACCATTTAGACAGTTAGCCCAATATGACCTTTTTTGCACCACTATCAGTTTACACATTTTTATATATTCGTGGGCATTGAAAGGTCTTTTATTTTCATTTTATGCAAATTTCATGTTAACTAAATTATCCATGTTAGTAAATTATGGGTTATTTCGAAGATCTTTCACTACTTTTTAGCCTATTCTCTCTCAGATACTACAATATGCCCTTATTAGTTATCTTGACCTTTTGGCACTCTTATTCTATTGCCATTTTAATATTAACTCTTCCATAACCTTCCCAGGCTCCCAACATTCACTCACTCTATCCATTGGTAACTGCTCACTGCAATCCTGTATTCAATTTCTCTTCACAGCAAAGACATTTAATAGTTGTTCTGAACCAAGGATTACTCTTCAGACACTTACTTCACCTCTGTCCTTTCCAGCCACAATTTCTGTCCACTGAATGTCATGTCTCAAAATGTGCTGTTGAATTATAAGTTTATACTAATTTTAGTTCACTGTGTTTATAAAACATTACTCATACCTAGGATGGTACAGCTCAGGGGAAAAAAAAAAACAGACAACATTATTTAGACTCTGTCACGTTTCCCCT
>NW_024884364.1:13315758-13347818 GCF_019232065.1 Centrocercus urophasianus | reverse complement strand
TCAACTAGTCTCACCTCTGTGCCTGGTAAGATGTCATGGTTTTGTGATTTTTGGCTTTCGGTATTCCACATCATAACATCATGTGGGGCACTGGGACTTCAACTGTCAATGCTCAAGTCCTGGGTACCTGCCCTGAAGAGAAGAAGAACTACATTCCCCAGGGGACCTTGCGGTCAGGGAGAGGAGGTTTAACTCCTGGCAAGGCCACCTGATTTTTTTCTTTCTCGCCTGCCCTTCGTCATGGGTGCTGCTCCCGTCTCCCTGCTGCTCAACTGGACTGCGCATCTCACCTCAGCGTTGTGGTGAGGCCTATCCATCTTTCGGACATTCTCTCTCTCCTTATATTTGATTTATTAGCTTCAATTCTGATTATATTGTATTATAGTGTGTTAACTTGCATTCCGATAATATACTTCGTAAATTAGTTTGTTTCTCCTCAGATCGGTGCCGCTGTTTTAATTATTTTGGGGTCTCCTGTTTCCTTTTTTTCCGGAGGCGCGGATCTGCAGATCCCTCCGCCCCGCTCGTCACAGAACCGGGCCGAACCAGCCCTTAAACCGTTGACATAAGATCATGGAGCAGATCCTCCTGAAGGCTCTACTAAGACACATGGAAAATAAAGATGAGGTAATTGTTGTTAACCAAAATGGCTTCACCAAGGGTAAGTCATGGCTGACAAACCTGGTGGCCTTTTATCCATTCCCCCATCATAAAGGAAGAGCAACTGATGCCATCTACCTGGACCTGGGCAAACCATTTGATCCTGTCCCACATGATATCCTAGTCACCAAATTGGAGAAAAGTGGATTTGATGGATGGACCACTCACTGAATACACTGGATAAGGAGTTGGCTGGATGGTTGCACTCAGATTTGTGGTCAGTGGGTCCATGTCCAAGTGGAGACTATTGATGAGTGGTGTTCCTCAGGAATCGGTTCTGGGACCAGCAAAGAAAGTTTAACATCTCTGTAGGCAACACGGACAGAGGGATCAAGTGCACTCTGAGGCCCATGTAAACCTCATGAAGCTCAACAAGGCCAAGTGTAAGGTCCTGCAGCTGGGTCAGCAATCTCAAGCCCAGATACAGGTTGGGCAGAGAATGGCTTGAGAGCAGCCCTGAGGAGAAGAATTTGGGAGTGTTGGTTGATGAAAGATTTAATTGAGAGCCAGCAACGTGCTCTTGCAGCCTAGAAAGCCAATTATATCCTGGATTGCATCAAGATAAGTATGACCAGAAGGTTGAAGGAAGTGATTCTGCCCCTCTACTCTGCTGTCATGAGACCACAGCTGGAATGCTGCATCCAGTTCTGGAGCCCCCCAACACGAGAAGGATTAGTGACAGGAGAAGGAGAAATGGAGTTAAACAACGAGAGGGTAGACTAGACCACATAGTAGAAGGGAATTCCTTGTTGTAAGGGTGGTGAGACACTGAAACAGGTTACCCAGAGAAGTTGTGGATGTCCCCTCCTTAGAGAAATTCAAGGCCAGACTAGAGCAATCAGAGGCCTTTGAGCAACCTGGTGTACAGGAAGCATCCCCGCCCATAGAAGGAAGGTTGGAACAAGATTAAAGGTTCCTTCTAACCCAAACTACTCCATGGTTCGAATCAATGCTTAGTGCAGGCACATTACTTGTAACTAAGTAAAATACAGCTACATACAAGTTAAATCCATCACAATTTCTGTAATTAAGACAGGTTCACACATTGGTTACCAACTTCGATCAGTGCACTATAGACACCAGAGCTCTATCCAACCTGAACTTCGTCCAGTGTGATAGACTTGCTATGATAAAAGCCATTCTGTCATGCACTAAGAACCAAATTTAGGCAGCTTTTAGGCAATTTATCTAGGTCACTGTTCAAGACATCCTTTTCACTATTCCTCTTTCATTTTTCCTACATAAACCTTTTCAACTATTCCACACTATCAAAACCATAAAGATGGGAAGTTAACTATGTCAGCTGTCCGAATGGTTCTTATGTTCCTTGTGAAGCCACAGAATAAAGACCACCTAACATCAATTTTACTTCTGTATCACTTTTTCCATTAATAGTAGATATAGGAGAAGTGGTCATTTGAATGTAGCTTTCAAATGTTGTTAATACTCAAAAAAGAGGTTTTTTTGACCTTTTTTTTTTTTCCACTAGGATGTGGAATTACATTTAAGTGAACTATGGTAAATATGTATGCACATCCCTGAAGTGCTCTTCTCTGAAATGCTTGAAATTTGCAGAAGGATTTTAATTGCTACAAATGTAAGAAATGATTTCCAAGCATATACATGCGTCTGAAGCTTTTTAAATTCAAGTACTATATTTTCAAGCAGTGAGATGCTCAAATTGTGTAGAATGATATCTATCACTTGCCATTGCCCCTTACACACCACACCTTAAAACACAGAGAAGTGAAGTTTGCTAAAATAAGCAGTTTCTATACATGTGAGGAATGAGAAATTCTGATCTTACACATCTTTTTTAAATCTGGTGCTCAAACAACTGGGTTTAGAGATGCAGAGCTTTGTTGAAAAGGCTTTTCTGGAGCTGGACATTTACAATGGCTGCCCTCTGTGAAGATACTGAAATGGTTAACAGAGTACAGTACAGCTTGAGTAGAACGGCTCAAAACAAGTCCTTCCCACATGACACAAAGAGTAAAATGTATCAGATTTACATTCCCCTCCACTTCATCAAATGTGGCTGAAACCAGGAACAGCCCTCACAAGTTAAGGAGGAGGAAAAAAAGAGTTTGTATCAGGACTGCCATTTTCTGAATAGATCAAGCTAAATGTGACAGGATTCAATTCTAACATGGTAACTGTGTAATTGGTATTTTTTTATCATACATTATTGTTTTTAGACATACACCATATGTGAGCGTGCATCTGCATACACATGCATGTGTTCCAGAGATGCACAAATAGCACCACATTCAGCAAACATCCCTCCATTAACGACACTTTAGGAGACCTTCTATGATGAATTCAAGTCAGGTGAAGCTTTGACAGAAAGTTGTCACCAACTCAACTCAAGAACGTTTGTACCTTGGCAGGAATGCTAAGGTATCAGACAACATCACTAAAATTCTTCCTCCAGTCCACAGTGTGCTTGAGAAAACCTCTATATTGTCCCCATCCCATGGGGATGCCAAGGGACTGCAGGTCTGGCATTCAACCATATTCCTCAAATAGCTTCCACACCGTGGATAGAACGTGGACATTCGTAACAAGGCAGCAAAAATGGACAACTCAAAGCTTTTGCTGGCAAGAAATATGGAGAGGAAAATTGTTTTTTTTTTTTTTTTTTTCCTGTAATGGAAGAATAGGGAAATTTAACAGAAAAAAAAACCTGAATGGAATGCTATCACTTGTAGTTTTGTTTCTCCCCATTTTTGTTTTGCTTTTATAATTAAACAGAATAGAAACTGTAAGTAGACTGTCTATTTTCTTGGTTCTTACTGGAGGAGTACTTTTTATGGACATTTAGAAAGCAAGAGGAAAATCACATAGGTTTTAATTCAAAATCCCTGTTTTACGAAAGAACGCAAAAAGATTTGACTCTGTATATTTAAATCAGTTTTCTAAACAAGGCACAACTAGATAGAAAAAAAAAAAAAAAACAGCGCCCTTCTTACTAAATGAATTTGATTTCTCTAAGACGTATTGCAAGTGGCCATGCCAAAACATGTTTTTATTTGGTCACAGTTCTGCCTTTAACTCAGCTAGTAAACTAGGTTAAACAAACACATCACATTTGACCAGTGTTTGTAAATAACTCTAACATGCACCAGTTAAAATGCATATGGTTTTTAAAAAGACACTTCCAAACATGCCAGAAATAATGAAATACATGTAGCATAGAATACAATGGCAGACATAACACTGCAAACTGCTGCATATAAGTCATCGCAAAAGAATCTGAAGGCATAGTTTCAGTTCAGATGCTTCCTTGCTCTTCTGTTGAGTCCTGAGTTTTTTTAAAAAGGCATAAATTTTAACAGATTATATGCTGAATAACAGAAATATATTCTTTTTCACTGCCTATATGGAGATCTGCCATTCTACTTGTTGAAACAACTCCTAGTCAAGTAAAACCACATCGTCTTTGCTCAGTCCTCAAAATTACCACTTCTCAACAAATTGCGGACGTTTCAATTTGCATCTCTAATAATAAGTGCTTTAACAAGTTAGCTCTGAATTCAATGCTGCCCTCCACCTTCTAAATCAAGACATTGCACTAGTGCAGTAATATACAATTGAATTTTCAAGATTTTAGCATGTCACAACTTTCCTAAAATCTTAAGAGCAACAACACTTCCATTTACTTCTTATTCCCAGAATTTTCTCAGTTTGTTTCCATTTTATTAACTGATACTCCAAAAACACAAACTCCTCAGGGACTCAGAAGTAGGGTAACCCACAATGCAACTTCTGCTACAGCATGAGAAAGATGATTCACAACTTTCTCTTAAAACAGTATGCAAATGGAAGATTCAGCAGCACTGAAAATCAGTAACTGGTCTGTACTAAGATTTGGGAACAGTTGTTGGCACATACAATTCCACTCTCTGGTTTGTTTTTTTGTTTGTTTGTTTTTAAAGTCAATACCTCCTTTTCCAATTGCATGGGTCAATTCCCAGTCTACAAGACAAAATTATGCAGAAGTCATACAGCCCTGGCAAACCAGGCATTCAGTTAAGCTTCCACAAGGGCAGCATGTTCATTTTGTGCATGGACTGCTTCACCACCCATCTGCCTGTCTTTCATCTATGCAGTACTGTTCTCCTGATCTTTTTGATGTTCATGCCTCTGGATGGTTTCATTGTAAGAGGATGTTCTAATCTGAAAACCATTTACTTCTGAATATACACTGCTAAATTGTAGTGCCAGTGGGAGAAGCACAGCTCAGCTTCTCCTCTAAACATTTCTTCAGGCTAAAACACTTCTACATAAATGCTCTACAGTTCAAACATTTATTACCATGTTTCAGAGTAAAATTAAATTACTGTCATGGACATGTTACATTTTATTAATAAAGTGTCACAAAAGTATTAGCAAAAGTTAAACAGGTAACACAAGGATATCAGGGAATATAAACGCTCCAGTTCCAGTAGCAGTGTTTGCTTTGCCAGGTTACACATCCCGTAAGTTTGATGGAATGCACTGCACGTTATGGATGAAACTACACAGCCACAAAGAAATTAACTTCTGAAGTCCTGGTTGAGATTTTAGTTTTGCATTCTGCAAGAAGCGGAAAAGAATACTGTTTTTTTTTTTTTTTTTAACTTGTAGCAAATATTTACACAGATGTTTGTAAAGGCAAAGCTTTGAAAAGACAACAGGCACAAACATCACTGCAATATTAAGGAAGGAGCCAGAGTCACAGGGATGCTAGGAGTTAACCCAAACTGCCTCCCTTCTGCAGAAGCCAAAGGCTTTTGTGGCATCTTTATTCCCTACTATCACATGAGAATCTCCACACCTTCCAGATGGAAGGCAGCAAGGAATAGCTCCACAAGCAGTTTAAATGTAAGTTCCTTTCCACAGATTTCAGTCTAGATTCTTCACCCGCCCTCACACCTAACACTTCTCTTCACATATGCTATGGCTGTTTAATGTCATTCTACCCAGTTATCACTTTCATTTCAGTTTAGCTTCCATGATTACCTCATCTCTCATTTTTTTTCAATCCTTGCTCACCCTCAAGAAACATGTTTGTTTTAAAAAGCGAACAATAACCACTTGAATCAAGAAGTTATTGGCCATAAAAAAGCTCCTGCCACTCAACCATAATTAAAATCTCCTTTTTGGGCAGAAAACATGAGCTTAAAATTCTTGGCTCTTACGGAAAAAGTTAATAAGACTAAAAAAAAAAAAAAAATAGAAGGCTTAGAAAACATACATATTCTAGATAAATTTCTCCTTACAAGAGGTTTCGGAAAACAAACTAGTGTAGGCGACATCTGTAGGAGTTGTGGAGACCTAAGGCACAGCATGCTGCTACCCTTTTTTCTTAAGAAATCTTAACTTCTCCAGAACCAACTTCTTGTCAGTTATCTGGGTGGAAAAGGTAAAATACAAGCAATAACTTCAAGTGCTTCTAAACTGACACACCTAATTAGCACCCAGATTAGGTACCTATGTTCCTACTTCACAGCATTCTAAGATCTTCCCCACTATCCTCACAGGGGCTTTTCACATCTTCATCTCTTCCAGATGAGAAAGGTACTGTATAGACAAGTATGGCATGATGACTAATATTCAGAGAGTTAGGGGACAGAAGCATAGGAGGTGAGAAAGCAAGACTTGTTTGGTCTTGTAAAGAGAAAAGCTACACAGTGATGTAATTGCAGACTGCATCATCTCGAATAGGACTAACACAGCAAAGCTCTCCTCAGAAGTAACAGATGGTGTAAGAAGAAAAAAGGCTACAAATTGTGTCTGCATTTTTCAAGACAGGTATCAGGCAGGATTATTCCCACACAAAGACAGTGCAGTACTGGAACCACCTGCCTGCAGAGTCTGTGGTATCTTCACTATAGAGGCTTCAATGGAGTTCACTACACAAAACCAAAGCTGATGTTGGCAATGGTTCGGCAGGGCTAGAGAGCCTCCTTGAAACTGTACCAAGTAACAGTTCACGATTTTTAACAATCAGCACCTCAGAAACTGAAGCAAATTTCAATATGGAAGTTTAGAAAATGATTCCAAACAAAAAGTAAAACCTGAATTATACCACACTACAGCCTGATCTATAATAAGAACCCACAGTTTCAACTTTAAAGGTATTAACTTTAGGGCAACATCAGAGTGCAGCAAACTAGTTCACCCTCCCCTCACTGTTTGTTTGGGTTTTTTTTTTTTTGTCCATACTGATGACATTTAAATAGACCTTAAATAAAGGCTGTTGGTTGAAATCTACCTGTAACACTCTCAGTCAAAGAGAACTGATGAAGCACACAGTGCAAAAGCTGTAACTGTTGCTGTTCCAAACCTTTCTATCAGGAAGTTCTATATGCCATTGTTCACATCTAATTTAGAAAATAAGCCTCAGGGCTACAACTGCCGCAAGCAGCTACAGTCCTGTAGATTTAGAGACTTCACTTCAGGCTTTTAGTTTAAGTTGCTTCTGAAACAAGAATGCAGATGGAGCAGTTTCCGTTTTTCCCCTGCAGCCTAGAAAGCAGGCACCAGCCCCCTGAGGAAGGGCAATGCTGACCGCCGGTAATCGCGGCACACAAAGCACACACCAGCCCACGCAGGCACGTGCCAGCAGACAACTCGCACATCTTAATTATGCCGCTGGGCCTCTGCAGCTGAAATCGCAGTTCTGGTGTGAGAGACATCAAGGTAGGAAGGGAAAACTAACGCTCAGACAAAAGGACCGAGAGTCACCGTGCAGAACTCACACTTTTCGTTACCATATTACGCCTAAGATCGTGTCTAGGCACAGTGCAAAAAGCCCTTAACCCCGGCGTTCACACAGCTCAACCACAGATGAAAAGCGGAACGCAAGGATGTGACACGCGTTCCATCACAACCAGCTTCTGCTCCAAAGCCTCTCGACTACCGCAAGCGCTGCCACATAGCCCGCTCGTCCTAACCTGAGTGAATACGAAGGGGGGCAGCGCCACAGCCACAGGATAGACCCACACGGGCGGGGCAGAAGGCGCAGGCTGCGGTCGGCACGATCCTTCCCTCACGGGGCCGGGGCCGCGCCGCACCAGACAGCGCCGCCTGCCGAGCCGAGGGGCGCCTGGGGGTGCTAACGGCGCCACCCGCACGGCTCCGCCCGGCGGGCTCGAAATGGGAGCGCGCCCACCGCCTCAGGTGGCCGCGCTGTGACGGCTCAGGCTGCTCCTTGGAGAACCGGTCTGGAAAAGTGAAAGCACGGTCTTAAAAATCAACTCCGTTGATAAACAACGCAGCGTTCCATGGTAATTACTGCGCTTTGTTTTATGCAAATACATCCAAACACAACAAAGTTATGGAGCAAGCATTTCTTTACGAAGGGAAAAGTAGCTAACGGTGATCGGGGCCATCAGGGAGCTGCTCACAAGCGGTCCGTTTGTGCTGACGGGGCTGACAGAAATAACACTGCCCACGAGGGCAGTAACGCTGGTTCTGAGCTTGGAATGCTAACAAGGGGAAGCTGGAGGATCTGCAGCTCCCAGTCCAAATGAGATCTTTATTTAAGTTTTGGAACAGACGTTAAAACTTGCCCTTTTCCTTTCTTCTTTCTTTCTTTTCAATTTGATACCACAGAAAACTGACGCTGAAACTTCAGCAACCATCAGTAGGATGACTGATGAGGCAAGTATGTGGGGTTTTCTCCTCAGTAATTATCACTTATAAAAATGGAACGTCGCACTTACTGTGCATTTAGCTTTTTGGGGTTGTTTCTATTTAAAAAAGAAAAATGCCATCCTAATTTGAAGGGAGATGGTTAAAAGAAATAACAAAACCCAATTTCAAAAGATAGCACACGAAAAAGCTTCCCTCTCCCTTTATATCACATCATGAAACCTATGTTAGTAGGCTGCTAGTGAAAAGCAGCACACATTTAACTTAATATCAAGTTAACAGCTATTTTAAGTGTGCTGAAACACAGAATTTTTATGATCATGCTGGATTTTTCAAGTAACTGGACGATGCAGTTATCAAATGAACACACCTATAGGATATTCTGCGCGCTAAATTTTAAAGCAGCATTTCTCTTGTTAATAAGGACTAACAACTGACCACACAGAAGTCATAATTTTGAGCTAACACTGGGATCTTGAGCTTTTTCAAAATATTTCCCTCATTTTTTTCACCCAATTCCACCTAAATTTTTTCCATTTAAGCTCCTCTTTTAAATGCATTCTTAGTGAAACCAGCTGGAGATAGAGCACAAAAAGTCAAAGCAAGCTAAAATACAACCAAAGTACGTACTGATGAACATTTGTCAAAGTTCTGATGCCTACAGAAACAGTACACATTATATTCAGAAAGCAGAACTAATAAATTTGTCACCAGTTTAACAGCATTCATAGAATAAAATAATCATCTTGCATGTCTTTTTAAATCATTAATATTAATTGCTGTCAGAAAGGGGGGGAAAAAAATAACACAGCACCAGTACTCCCTCTCTCATGTCCAGATTTAGTGTAAAGGAAGCATCCACAGACTGAGGTAGGCTCCAAGTCTGAACTAAAATCCATTAATTCTAAGCAGGAAGATTCCTAAATGCCTCTCTGCAAAGCAAAATCATTTACATTGTATTTATGAAAAATATATACTTAAGCTGTTTTATTCTACTAGAAAAAAAGTGTCTACAGAGAAGAACCAACATGTTTGACTACAGGAAATGGGAGGCGAAAGGAAGAGTTTATGGAAACTACAGTACAATTTCTTTATACACATTATTTTGAAGAAAGGAGAATAAAATGAAAGGAATACACTTCCCAAGTACACTAAAGGCAGATATTTCAGTTAAAGAAAATCAGTGAATATTAACTGAAAGCATTTATTTTTTCAATCAGCTTTTCAGAGCAAAATGAAACAAAGTCTACAATTCACAAAAACAGAATCCCCTGTGGTTAGTTTGACTTCCAATCATCAAAATAGCCTGCTTAAATTTCAGACCTGATACACAAGTCCTGAAAGGCAGAGTGACAGTAGGAAATACATAAAGCTATAAGGAGACCAGACCTCAGGCAAAACATGTATAAACCCTGTTTGTGACGGAATGTTAACAGAAGTACTAAGGAAATACCACTACTAATGAGTAGGGAAAATGTAATAGAATAACATGCCTGCTTCCATTTTGAAAAAACAAGCACTTGAATAAGAAGCATATAGAATAAGAGTATTTTTTTTTTTTTTTAATTTCAATTCTTCTGAATCACACCAATTGTTTGATATCGTTTCACTTTGACACACATTTTCACAACCTTCTCGTAAGTTTGGTAACATCCTCCACTTTAAATACAGTATAATTTAATAGCTGACAAGATAAGTTTTACATCCCAGACACAAAAAAATATACATACAAAGATGCCAATCAGCATTAAAAGAAAATTAAATTTAGATCACGCTCATAGATTTCTGTATTTGTTGTCTAGTTTCAAGTTTAACTGAAGGCTGAGCTGTCCTTCAGATCTGCAGCCATGTAAAAATGAGGGACTTTGTGAGGTCAGAGAAACTTTCTGTATGTTCAAGCTCAGTAGAAGGCTGCAGCAATATATGAGGAAACCCAATGGCATTAAGGACCCACTGCAAGAAGAGCTTCAATTGCAGGGACACAATTAACCACAAGACTTAAAGCTGCAGGAAAATGAGCCACATTATTTCCAGTACTCATGGAAATACTTATTAATCTTGAGAATCTCTGTCATATAAACAGAAACTTTCTGTTCCCAGCAGCTAAGATAACTGACTACTGAATACAGTTTGTTTGAGCGTACCTTAATCACACTCAAAACATCATTACACCCACATTCTTCTCTACTTTCATCTAGTCACAAGCAGTACCCAAGTGCCTTATTTATTCTGACTTTTCTTCTGTCACTGAATCCATGATATCCCACCAAAAAAAAAAAAAAAAAAAAAGCCAGAAGATTTTACAGTGCCACATGTTAGCAGATTATTGCAACCAGAACAAATGCAGCCTGGGAGACTCACTTTTGTGGGCAGGCGAAATCTAATGCGACAAACTACTTGCAGGCTTTTGAAATATAAGAAAGGAGACGTTTTCCTCATTTGTACTCAAGATTTTCAATTCTAACCCAATTTTGGTTCATGGAAAAAACTCTCAATCAATCTCCATAACATATGTTCTGGCCTTCCTCACACAACACAAACTATTATTATAGAAACAGGGAACATTATCTGCTTCTCCACTAATACTTAATGAAGTTTCCATCATTGAGAGCAACAACTTGTTCTGTCCAAATGATTATGAGAGCAAGAACTAAGAAGAAGTGAATATTTACAACAGATTTTGAAAGCACTTCAGTGTACAGTCAGCAGCTCAAGTATGCATCCCAGAGTTTATGATAATGAACATGCCTAACTCTCAGGTCAGATGGGTAAAAAAAAAAAAAAAAAAAAAAACACTTAGGGACTTAGAGATATGGCATTTGATCATTGGAGAAGTTTCTATTTCCCAACCCCTAATTTTTGATTTTGCTTACAACTTACTGGTTGTGTACAGGACAGAGTTGGGCAGGAAGAGGGTGTTTTTAACAATTATCTATATTATAATAATAAATATCAGAACATTTTTTCCTCTAGCTGTAAGCAAAAAAAAAAAAAAGGAACAATTTCTTCTTTTACTTTTCAACCAACTACCCAAAAGAGGACCAAAGAACTATCAAGTCTATCAGTATGTGCAATAAACATGTAAAGATCATGTCAGAATTTGGGTGACTGTAGAACAATGCACTGTTCTTATGACACAATTTTCCAAACCTCCCGAAGAACACAGAACTAATTTAGTTTGGTGTTTCAATTTAGCAATGTTTCAAATTAGAAACATCTCTCTTACCAAAATAAGAAAATACACTGAAACCAATACAACTACTCACATGAATATGCAGAGCAGGATTTAGACTCCACTCTTTTTGTCCTGTATGAATTATCCATCACATTTCTATTGTACATTATTAAAGTGACTTGCTTTTTCATCCTCCCAACCCCCACATCTGTGCTGCTGTAATTTATGTGAATTGCAGTTAATGATCACTCTCTTTATGCTTAATCAGCATATCAATAATATACTCTGCACAGACTAAGTAGCTCTTCTTTCTTCCCCCTTTAATGAAACCTATAGAAATGGAGCTGGTATTTGACTGATTGGCATTACAAAAAGGTTGCCTAGGCAGGTGCTGAAGATGGTAGCAGAGGATACAGGCCTTCTGGCTGCTGCCAATCACACTTGAGCACCAAAGCCAACTACTATATTTTTAATTCAGTTGCCTTGCTATCTAGAGGGGATGGTGTTTTGTACTTAAGAGATTTTAATAAGCTTGACCAGATCAGCGTTCCTGATGCCAAGGCTGTGGCTGCATGGGATGATTCAAGGAGAGATCACATTCTTACAGGGTGATATTACTAACCATAGTCTAAAACACTGCCGCCAGAGGGTTCTTATGTGGGACACAAAAATCGTTGAATACAAATGAGCTATGAATCTTAACATGAATATTCAGGAATTTCTCGAAAGCTATTATTATATATGCCCAAATCAAATCAGACTTGAAGAAGAAAGAATAGCCATTGAATGCTGAAAGTGACAACCAACCAGTTTGGATCACTTTGCTAGAAATCAATATCATGTACAGATCAGATAAAAACGACTAGCCTTCTAACAGGCATATTAAACACTTCAGATAAATTATTTTTTACAAAATTTCTGTAAGTCACACTCCTCCATACATTGACATTTTTTACTTCAGATGAGAATGCTGCTGCACACTGAAGAAGAATTGGCACAGCACCAGTATACTCATTTGTGAATCACAGCCTCAAGTGTAGCTCTATTAACTTTACCCTGTAAATCACCGCTATGCTATTAGCAATCTTTCAGCATGATGTGACATCTTTATTATAATGTTTTTCCACTAAAGTTTAAGTTCATATTTTAGTTAGCTCAGAGACAGATGCAGCCATATTTACCAGGTTTAATTAATTGACTATAAATAATGGGCTGTAAAAAGAAAAGATCCCTCTTTCATACGTTCAAGTTGTCACCATTTTACAGAAATATTCGAGTAGGGTATTCAGTAGGATACATAACAGTATTTTCATGCTTTACATTGATGTTTCAATAGGCTATCTTACAATTTCACAACACTTTGAAGGGCACACTTTGAAGATCCTTAGTTCTTCTACAAAAACACTCACAGTACACGATCTACATTAATTTACTATGTGATTTTTAATGAGGAATTTCACTACCTTGTAAGGACATCAGTAAAATTCCATTATTTAGTTTGGCTTCAGTGTATATGGATATTACAGTAAGTAAGAACAGCATGCACAGTCAAGAACAAGTTTTGCTAGAATTACCTGACACAAACTTGCAGAGGCTAATAAAATTGTTTTGAGAGATCAGGAGGCTCTTTCTGATGGGATAATGCAGCACATCTGTTTTTCTTACAGCCCTCAAGATACCTCAATTCCCTACCAACTGCTTTAGGCACTCAAAGCAAGAGAGGCACAGCTGCAGGGAGCAGAGCAGTAGATCTGCACAGCTGCAAGACAAACAGAGCAGAGTAAAGCAGAGAAGTGCAGGGCAGCTGAGTGAGAAACAAAAAAAAAAAAACCTCAGAGAAAAAAAAAAGTTAAGACAAGAAAGGTTGATAAACTGTGGAGCTTGAAAATTGTTGGAGAGTTCCCTCTTGGACATCCTGTTTATAAATGTTTCTCGTTGGGAAAAGTCAGCAGGAACAGCCACTAGAAAGAAACTTGAACCCTCTTCCCCATGAGAATGGAACAATTTGTTCAGAGACACAGCAAGAGATGTGTAAACTCCGACAGTAAACCAAGACTTCATTCTTAGGTACTGCTAGATACCTGTATAATAGTTAATAACCAAGAAGGCACTACTTCAGTTTTAAAAACTGAATCCCACCCTCATCATGACTAGAAACAGTGTTTCCCAAAGACTTAGAAGCAGCAATAAACTCTGGCAGAGGTTAATTTGTAGAGCAGGAGACAAAGGCACAAAGACACGCAAAAGCTTCTAGGAGTCATCATTTAAAGATGGAGGACTGAAATAAGACTAGCAGAAGAGGAAGGAACCAAAGCACCACCATGTGTGGTGCTGTTCAAGTTACGGAGCAGAAAGAGAAGGAGCTGCAGGTCTTGGAACACATTCTTTCAGAAAAGGCTTGAAAGCACAGCCTTTTCTAAGGGCAAGGGAAGATTCAGGTATTAAGGCTTCAGTGTACCAGGTAGGCTCCTTTGGTCAGTAGACAAAATGCAGCAACTTGGGAGCCTCCTTCAACATCTGCACTATGCAGTGTAGAAAGAAAGAATACACACCAGAACACATATACATTTCACAGCAACACAGCAAGTTGAGGAGCGACCAAATAACAGTGCCACTAGACAGCTAGGCAATAACATTAAGCTGGCAAAAAACGGTGGCAAATGCTGTCCTAAAATAACAGCATTAGCAAACATTAAAGCACAGATTATTTAAGACTGCACTAATCCAGACAGAACTCACGGTTTCATTGAATCTGGATACAAAGTAAACATACAATCAGCAAATTTACAATTAGCAGAGCGGCATGGATAGACCAGTATTTTACAAGTCATATAACTATTAAGACTATCACAGTGGAGAGAAAAAATAATCAAAAATAAATGAAATGCTCACCTATTTCCTAGGCTTACAGTAAAAAATTCCCAAGGGAGCAATCTCCAAAAAGAGATCCTTCCCCCCTGGCAGTCAGCTCTTAAATGGGTCTAAGAGAGGTGCAGCCAGGCTCCACCCTTTCTGGTCACACAGATGAATTGCCTTCACCTGTGCTCCCAGGGCTGACTCCGTGCTTGCCTCAGGTGATCAGTCAGTGGTTCAGGCCGTGATTTAGCAGTTCCCATACAGTAAAGGGATTTCTTTGATTTCTTTGATTTCTTTGATAACGTTATAACTAATAAATAACAATACCTGAAAAATTCAGCACAGACTTTACCAAATGAGTTCTTATATCACACAGTTATTATTCAACCTTCCCCCATGATGTGACAAAATCATCAAAGCACTATTATAAAACAGTTCTGTGGTATCTCTTAGAAATATGCATTGCAATAGAAGAAGGAGTGGTGCTTAAACACAGGTTTGTTCTTTCTGTTGTTCAGTGAACATTTTCCTTAAGAAACTCTTCATGGGGATTATACACAGTGTGTGATATATATTCTAGAGAAAAGGCTCCATAACTTTATAAACAATACATTTCAAGTTTAGAGCAGACTATTTTTGAAGCTCCAAAGAACTACAGCTATTGCACAGTGTCCTCTGAAGAGGAAACAATGGTTAAATAGCACATTGGTCCGCAGAAGCACTTTTCCATTTCACAGTCTAGTGAACTCACCCCATGTGATGGGTAGGAGATCCAGCCCAGCTCCCCTTGAATTGTTTTTGAATCCAGCAGATTAACTACAAAAAGATAAAATGAAGAAGAATGAGTTTCATTTGCCTCTGTCCAGTTAACCTCAGTTACTTTTAGTAAAAGATGTGTTTATTTGAGGATCTTGTGAAGCAGTTGATTTGTTCAGGTGGCCTGGCAGATAGCTACAAAGAAGAAAAAGACAGACAAATGAAAAGGATTGCCTTGTTTATCTTAAAACATGGTATGAACAGCAGACACAGGAACTTTTCAAAACAAAAAAGTGACGAAAATAAACAACGGATCTTTGTCCAAATTAATTACAGCAGGGGGTGGGAACAGAGAGGTTCCATCAGCTGCACAAACTACAGGGTTTCCCCCTTGGATGGATAAAATTTGGGTCAATGCATCTCAGTATGTATGTGAGATCTGAATATTTTAATCATTTTTTGATTAAAGGCCTATATTTGGCATAAATAATATTCTCAGAAAAAAGAATAAATAATGAATGCAGATTAAAGTCTTTCCCTTAAGCTCTTTCTTCCTTCTTATCTAATTTGTTCTCAAATTGTCTTGTAGTAGTGAACTGTTTTCTGAATGTCAAGTTTAACACCTTAAATGCAAAAATAATTATTTACAATGTTTCAAGTTCAGACAAAGCAACTTACAGAGTGCCATCAATTAATCACCATTATCTTTTTTGTTATTATTATTTGATTTTATTAGATTTTATTTGCAAGCAATCCAAAATAGACTTTTTCCAGCCCATCTAATCACAATGTTTTAAAATCTGTTTTAAAACATGACAAGTAAAACAAACAAACAAAATATGGTGAAGGATATTCTTTGCTGTTTACTTACATTTTCACAAGCACAAAGATAAATTCCATTACAGTTTCCTAGCTAAGCATTTATTCATTCACATGAAGCAGAACAGGTGCAAAGAAACATAAAGAATCTCTACAAAAATACAAGCCAATGAAGTATTTGTATAAAACACAACATTTTTCATGATTGCACTAATTAGTGCACCTTCAATATTTATTATCTGCAATTTGGACCCATTTTTTCTTTGCTGATTTGGCTTCTTTTTCTTTCAAAATGGAAATTACAGGCAACAAGGAAAGAAATCCCACCATACTCAAGGGAATTTTAACATCTGAGCATGATAGTTCTGCTAGAGGTGGCCACTCTAACAGCCTAAGCAGCTTCAGCTCCTACTGACAACAACGACCCTTCTCCTGACAACCCTGAAGGGTTGACACTGTTCCCAGAACCAGATGGTCTGGGTATATTGGCGCTAAAAGAAAATAGGACTAGGACTAGGTGCAAAAAGAATAGGACTGAAAAGAAAAATGACGGCAATTAGCTATGAATCTGCTAAGTTGACCAATTTGTATCCTACGTGTATTATTTTGGCATTTTTCTTCTACTGGTTGTTTAATTTTGGTTATCACTTAAAAAAATAAAAAGCTTTTTTTTTTTTTCCCTGTTATTGAGATGTACAACAAAATACACAGTAGGAAAATCCAGCAGACATACAGTACTAGAAATCAGACCATGTCATCAACAATCATAAACACATGCATTTGTCTGTGTATGTGAAGTACCATATGTATATTTTCAGTGCTACACTACCACAAATGAGCTGCTGTTCCATCCAAGTGAGGGAAAAATATTTTCCCTGCAGTAATACACCACTTTAAAAGAAAACAATGGTATTTTGATTTTCTACCTATATCAGTAAGCAAAACATCTTTACTAAGCTTACAGAAATAGCATAACCCAACATCATATATTTCTTTAGCTCTTATTTTTATCAATCATTAAATTCTTAATCATCTACACAAAGAAAGAAATCAGTCAGTCTCATGTTGAGCGTGCAGGGCCCAAGGCAGACGTCTCTGAAGCAGGGTTTGCATCTCTAAAAAGGAAACACTAATAAGAATTCAAAAGGAAAAAGTGCAGTTCTTGCTTTTGTGACTACAAAATCCCACATATTGTGGATCTCCTGGGACAAGATGCTGTGCATCCGAAATACATGGTGATGAAGGAAGTATGACTTCTGAGGTAAATTACTTGGCAGGAAGTTGCTCACTCAAATCACTCAGGAGTAAACTTAAGTAATATATTTATTCATTAAGAATGAGCTCCTTGAAAACATGATTGCAGCCACTCTGGAATTTATAAATTCAGTCCAAATTCATCAATCTCATCTGGAAAACTACACAGGGAATTGTGCCACACCCTGGTGGTGGTTTTCCTCTCCAGACTTACCAACCAGCCTAGCAGAGAGAGCATGCCCTCAAGGTGCAGATCAGCACTCAGCATCGCTGCCCACATCTCTCTGTGCCCCTGCAATGTCAACTCCCTGCTGCTCTCTGAGAAGGTTCAGCAGATTGCCAAGTACTCCTGCATGAAGTACCCACAGGCAGCAGAATAAGGACATGGGTGCCATTCAGTATTCAGTGTGCCCACAAAAGGACTGTGTTGGTCTAATGCCAATAGGTAGCTAAACTCCAGCATGGGCCCCACTACAGCTGGATGCCCCAGCTACAGGTTCAGAGAGCAGATATCTGTCACCACACTTTACCATCCCTCTAACAGGTGAAGCTTATAGAGCAAGCAAAATAGACCTATGACAAACACCCATGCCAGCACACTTTCAGTTAAGAAAGTTTGTAAACCAGAAAACAAAGTTCAAGCTTTTTCTCATCACAATTAAGGGCAAGAATTTTAACTAGTTTGTTTTCTAGCAAAGTAAATGAATCAGTAAGAGATCTCCCCTGATGTTGTACCTGGGATCTGAGCTTTGAGAGCAAGAACAATTTTTTAGAGTATCTCCTTCATTCCACTTTCCTCAACTTGTTCCAATTGGCACCACTATGCTAACTATATGTACATGTTCATAGAGTCATAGAATGGCCTGGGTTGAAAAGGACCACAAAGATCATCTAGTTTCAATCCCCCTGCTATGTGCAGGGTCACCAACCACCAAACCAGGCTGCCCAGAGCCACATCCAGCCTGGCCTTGAATGCCTCCAGGGATGGGGCATCCACAGCCCCCTTGGGCAACCTGTTCCAGTGTGTCACCAACCTCTGCGTGAAAAACTTCCTCCTTATCTAACTTCCTCCTAATATCTAACCTAAACCTCCCTGTCTCAGTTTTAAAACCATTCCCCCTTGTCTTATCACTATCCACCCTCGTAAACAGTTGTTCTCCCTCTGTTTTTATGCTCCTTTCAAATACTGGAAGGCCACAATGAGATCTCCCCAGAGCCTTCTCTTCTCCAATATATCTTCATATATACTTCACTACATTGTAGAAATATTTGAGATTTCACACTGACCACAACAGGCCTGTGATTCAGATGTGAGTCAAAGAATCCAAGTAGATACCTAAAAAGAGTGGCATGAATATTCCCTATAGTGACAAAAATCAAAGCAGAGCTATGCTTCAGACACACTAATTTTGTAAATAAGTACTTTTGTGCTGAACATACTTATCTGCTTTCATACTGGAGTCTTCAGTTTCCTCAACCATTTTTATTTGTGTGAGAAGGAAAAAAGCTAGCCATGCCAAGTAATTATTTAGTATGTAGCAGAATAAAACAATGTTGTGCACAAACACCTATCTAGCCACATGGTCTTCAGTGATTAAAACGACTGCTATTTCCTGTTCTTTGGGGGATTTATTTATTTGTTCACTTCATGACATCTCAAGTAATAAAAGAAAAGAAAAAGACTCAGAGAGAGAAGACATCATTATATTGACCCTCTAGATATCTGTCACTGCCTGGTATCTTTACCACTGGTCTCATAAGAATCATATTATATGCAAGCAGAAACACACAGCAGGCTGCCTGAGTGCTCAAATTCTTTAGAATCCAACTGAAATTCATAAATACGATACGTTTTCTTTTATTAAAAAATCTGGGAAAAAAATGTATCTTCCACCAGAAGTACAGAATTTTTAATAGTATCTAGAATGCAAAATACATTTATTTTTCAAGCAGTTATCCAGAAAAATGTCCCTTCCCTCCTCCCCCCACCAAAAAAAAGTTTCTGTGACACTGTTTTCCTCTGAGTTCAGGAGAGAGTTGAAGAGCTTGACAGCGATTAGTACAGACCTTACAGGCGGCAATGATCACGGTCCAAAGGCAAAATGATAGGGAATAGTAAAGCATTACTTTTTGTCATTATGAGGCCTTAAAATTGCCTATCATTCTAGAAACTGAAGGAGAAAATAACATTTCCCTACATTGGGACTGAAGAGCTACAGAAGTAGAAAAAAGGTGGAAAAAGAGGAAAATCACAAAATACAAAAGCAACTGATTCATGTAATGATTACTCATTTCAGTGTGTTTCAACTCTGTAACAAAAGGCAATATTTGATTCACAAAACTGACCTGACCGATTCACAGAGTGTAATGCAGAGGGATGCGAAATCAGATCAACATCAGCAGGCATTTACCAGCATGATCCTAACAGACTTTTCCACACACAATCAAAGTTAAATGAAAACTGATATTTACACGTAGTATAATTGGTAGTAGCCATATCTTTAAAAGACACAACTAGAGAGAAGAGAGTTCTGGCTTCCCTCTTCCTCAACACTCTCCTCTCCAAGATGTGTACCTTCAGCATGACATTACTTGTAGGGCTTAAGAAAAGGCCCTTAAAAAAAAAGAAAAGATCAGTACTGAGTGCTGCCCTGCAGCCTGGTTCCCCATAGCACACACTGCAGCTGCTACTGCCAAGCAACAGCATACCGGGCAAAACGTCTATTAAGAACATGTGCTCTCCCTCTCCTGCCTGACTATTCTGGCCCTCAGAGCTCACAGCTTCACTAGAAAGCATTTCTACTTCCCTCAACGTGCATTTGTGCCAAAATGACTGCCTTCCTTCCCGCAGCTGGAGCAGACACTTGGATGTGAGATGCAGAGTTCACTCACTCCCTTCACCGTGGCATCATGAAGAGGATGAATGAGGGCTGGAGTGGAATCTGACGTGCAGGCCTGCTCACACTATCAGGAATTGCTTCCAGTCTGAGAGTGATGGCAGAGGGCCTGACTCCAGGCTCACTAACAGCAGGCTTTATCAGGAGCCACGTCAGCAAAAGAAAAAGAACCATAAAACTAACAAGATACCTGAACGCAAGGCAGCAGCGCTTCCAGAAACACGTGGAATGCTGGCTGCTACAATGATATGAGCATAGTATAAATTCAATCCTCAATAAAAAATGAACAAATAGATGCTGTGCCAGGTAGAACCATCCTGAGATAACCCTGACTTCCTGAGAAGTGGGGAGGAAAGCCTGCTAAGAGACAGTTTGCAACAGCTAAGCAATAATCTACAATCACTTCCCCACTGCAATGTATTTATGTATTTCCAAATCATGTTCCATAAAAGGAAAATGCAGAATAGCGGCCGATGATGTGAAATATGTGTGATTTATTTTTCCAACTAATTAAGATTTCCAATTGGTAGTTTTAAAAAAAAAAAAAAAAAAAAAAAAAACCAATATTTTTTATATTTTTTTTTGGTTTTAAAAAGTAATTTTATAAATAATTTGTTTTTTTTAAAAAAAAAAAAAAAAAAAAAAAAAACCTCTATTTTGTCTCTTCTTGTTTGGTCTCAAACTGTCAGTTTAGAAATGTGCTGGTTATTTTAAAACATGCTAACAAATGGGAAAATTTACCATTTCTATGCAACCAAAAAGAAAAAAACGGTGAATGCCCATAATTGAAATGTGTCATGTAATTCTGAGCAGTAAAGAAAATACTTTGCGGCAGGAAGTCAGCCAGATCTTGGTTTTGGGGTGGGACAGAACGGAGTCAGGGCAGACACAGATACAGTTTCAGAAGGGCAGTCTAGTTCTGACCAAGGTTGCACCTGGATTTTGGTGCACCTACCAGCACAGGTCTAAGTCCTATCATTCTTTTCTTCTTGCACTAGTGGGGCAAAAGAAACACAAAGGGCTACAGCAGATCTGCTTTATAGCTCTGGTTTATTCTGAGACTAGAGGCAACACCTACAGACAGTCTGGGCCCTGGTTATGCAGACATCACAACTTGGTGTGCTCACTGTGATTACCAACTAGGATCATGCTAATATAAAATCCGCTGAAAGATAATCCAAAAATCTTTGGGAAGGAACAACAACAACAACAACAAAAATAGAATCCACGAAGCAACAACACTAATGAACTCAGTACTCTTCTCATGGAATCATGTTTGCCAATGAAGCCTGCTTCCAAGAAGCAGATTTGGGACCTGATTTTCTGCTTGTTCATTAATAAAAAGTCAAGTCTCCTGTGATTTTATGGTCTTAAAGTGTTGCAGTGAAGATTTAATTATTGCTGCAAATGCTCAGAAGGAAATGACCTTAGCATAAGAGATGTGGTAAGGGCTCACATTTAAGCTCTGCCTTTATAGCTTTGTCTCCCCCAAGCCTGGGGCGCTCTAGGAAGCAAAGTAGCACTAAGCAACATAAAATAAATCTAAAGTAGATTTTAGATTTTAGCAGGCAGTAGAAAATACTTTGCAACACAGTTCAATTCAAGCACCAACAAAGCTTGGTCCATTCACCTGACCATTCTCATCCATATGGGAGATTTCTCACCTAGATTCCTGCTACAGCTCAAAGCCGTCCTGCGAGAGGCACAACACTGTGAGGTCTGCACTTTCAACCTTTCTTGCCTATGCCATTATACTGTACAATCAAATATGATTTTGTGCAGAGCTTTCCAAATCTGGCAACTGTCATGTTCAATCTGTGGTTAAATCGCTGAGTGAAGAACTCCACCAGGGTGGGGGCAAGAGACGAACAAACAAGGGAAAACCAAAATTAAGTTAAAAAACAGTCGCTCTAAAACTGAACACAGGAGTCTTCACAGAAGGACTCTGGGTAGCCCAAGCCTCTATTCTTTTCCTTTAAATGTTATATAAATAATTTACAAGCTATTTGCAAAATTAAAAGATTGTTACAGTTTTTTTTTTTTCTTTAAAGAGAAGGCTAGCAATATGTGCCAAGTTACTCTATTAATTATTGCAACTGTAAAACATCAAAACTTACTACGTCAACTTGGATAAGTTCTATTTTCACAGCAGTATGCTCTGCCTTGCAAGAGGAAGGGTGTCATTTTCCTCCCAGATCTCACTCTCTTCATCACACGCTCCCAAAGAGCGGCTGACACCAGATTTAGGCACCTCGGTTTCTCCTACAGCAGAACGCTGAAAGAGCCAAAAGGGGAACTTTGTTGCAAGTTTCTCTCAAAAGGCAGCCATAAAAGAGGGAAGGCAGCACAGCAGTGAGCAATGCAGGAATGCCTATAAATAAAAGCACAGACTGTAAAGGAAAGCAGGAAAGATTTCAGAAAGCAAGCTGGCAGAAGTACACTGTTCCTTAGCAGACAAAACTGGAACTAATTTCAAAGTAGAGTAGAAAACTACTGAGCATTTTGCTGCTGGAAATCTTGGGAGTGTTCACATAACTCCAGAAGCCCCCTGCCCATCCTGCCTTGGAGGGAACTCAGGCAATAGCTGTAAGGCTGTGCAGCATAGGTGAGCTCTGATCTTACCCCATATCGAGTCTACAGGTGTGCAGACACACTCAAACCTACTAACGTGGCACCTCACAGAAGCTATTCTGGCTGCTGTGAAGAGAAAGCAGAGATAGGCAATTTGCACAGACGAAGATGTGAGAATTTTAGCAGGAGTGAGGTGACAAATCTGTACGCTGCTGTTTTCTGAGGGTACCTGCCTGAATTATGTTGGCAGCTGCCTGGTTTGTAGAAGAACTTCTCACGGATGAATGCAGACAAAATAGATTTTCCTTCTTTTTTATTACTTTGAAACATGAGAGTTCTCTTGATATTGTTAAAGTGGTGTAAAGCTCAATTTCCAAGTATGCAAAAACATATGACTGGTGGGCTGGAATGCAATGTTTATCAAAAGGGTCTAATAAGATTTCAGTTTTATTAGGCTATTTCCTGTAAGCTGATACACGGCAGTTCTTTTCATTAAGACAAGGATATCAAAATTAAAAATGGATTAACCTAATGGGTTCCAAATTACTGTGTTGCTTTCACTTCTTTGCATCCAGTTTTTTAAACCGATTCCAACTGGTCTTTTTCCAACATCTCCTACAAGAGGCATAAACCCTTAAGGCATCTGAGTTACTGTTCAGCTGAACTCACGCTGCAGTCCAAATCCTCTGAATCTCATTCTAGCCTACTATTATGGTGTTAAATCTGACATCAGCGAAGCATGGTGTTAAGCATCTAAATGCAAAACAAGGGTCACTGTGTTAAAAAGGAATTTAAATGTTCAAACCCAAGTTCAACTTTCTTAGAAAAAAAAATAATAATAAAGTAAGGGCGAGGTTCAAATACCTACACAGAGGCTCCTCGCACCTTTCAGCAGCTGAGAATTCAGTGGCTCTGTCCCAGGGTGGAAGACCAAGCCTGCTGGGCTTCCCAAATCCTGAAGCACCACATGCCTACGTCTGGGCAGCCCAACCTAACAGCAAACCAATTACTAAAATTATTTTAAGGAGATTTAAAGCAGGAATCCTGTTTGAGAAAGCTTCCAACAAGGAAAATTTTCTAAAGGAAAATATACATATATATGTCGCAACACAGCATCCACGTTTATTTTAGATGAAGTGAGAATTTCAAAAACTATTTCGACATGTTCCATTTCTGGAAGTTTAGACACCAAGAAGCATCACAGCAAAGATATTTGACCACAGGGTACCAAGGACTACAAGTTTCTACGTTCTCACAAATTTGACTGCAGTTCAAACACAATGAATGACCAAATAAATAAATAAATAAATAAATCATAGCAAATAGTCAATAGTTCTTTGATACAACTTTTTTGAGACAGGGACCAGAGCACAAGTCTGGTGAATGACCATTTATTTTATTTTTTAACAACAGCTGTGATACCCCCAAAGCAAATCAGGTGGCTGCACGCCAAATTATACTGGGGAAAAAAAAAAAAAAATTTGTTTTTGTGATATTACTCATAGGACACAGGGAAAAAGTATATAAATATTAAAATAATATATAATATCATCGTTCAAAACAGAAATAAAGACTTTCTTAAAAGTTCCTGAAAGCCATGAAATATGACATTCAGAAAGCCACCTACTCAGGGGTACCTAGATGGAGTTTTGTCAATCTTTTCTTGTCTACTTACATGAATCAAGGGTGCCAGTTCACATGAGCTATGAAATGCTTGAGGGCTTACACAGCCACTCCATAGATAAAATAAACCCACAGAACAAATGACTAAACATCCTGGTGCAAACTGGGGGAGTAAAATGCCAATAGCCTACGAAATCTCAAGTGTCACGTTGAGAAAATCAAGATGCTAAAACCAGTTTTATTTTCCAATACAGTGATGTCACCAACATGATATTTTCATTGTTTGCCAGGTTAACAGAATTTATGGAGGTAATTAATGCAGAACATGTGTGCTGAGCTATCCATATGAAAAATGGAATTGCCCCTGACTTCATTTGCTGCCTTTGCAACCAAAACCCTGCTAATGTTTTTTTTCACTATTTCCATATGTGAGAAATACAAATATTTATAACAAAGGTAAATGCTTAAATGACTGTTCTATTCCCATCTATCCATAAGCAACTTTTTTCAGACCTTGTCTTCTGCTTATTCTTCTGCTTCCATTACCTTCCCACAAAGGGCTCAGGTTTCCATTAAGCTGCACAAACTAAGCATGTAGCTCTCTTCTCCAGAACCTTTAACCAAGGAAAGCATGAATAACTCCTACCTCAGTTTCTTGAACACACTCTGTCCTGATTTAATACAGCTTTTAGGACCAAAACAACCAATTGTGTTAAAGGCAGTGACATTAAATATGTAGTTCTGCACTTCTCTGGTCATCCACAAGACTGTAGCACCTTGCTTCTCCTGGAAGGCATGATTTGGTAAGAAGGAACGGACACATCCTCAAAGCCAGTTGAAAAGGAAAACACAACATGTTTTCTTCCTTTGATTCTGCATGGTTGAATGTTGATTGAAAGTTGATTGAATCTTGAATTCTTGATGTTGAGAAGGAAGAAACAAGAAAAACGATGGGCACGTGAGAAGGGCTACATGGCAGTTGGGGGGGGGAGGGTGAGGAGGAACAAAGGAGGTCAGTGAGGTTTTCCTACAGTTGGCTCACCTCCAGACAATTTGGAGATGATATTTTCAGGCATGATTTTTTCCCTACCTAAGACCCTCTTCTCCAGGTAATCTGACTTGTTGTCATGGCTAGGACGTTTGTCCTCTGAGGCAAATCGTGTGTGGCAGAAAAGTTTTTGCAAGACAAGACCCTAATGTTCTCAGAACCTGTTTCAATATACGTCACTGTGTGTCACGAACAGTAAGAATGGATAGACAGGAATTGTTCTTCCTTTAAAATGAAATAAAAAAGGAAAAAGAAAAGCAGTGTTACAAAAAGAACAAATGGAATGGTAAAAATGCCTCTACCCTTTCTAAACTGCAGTCTGTTGAAATTCACCTCTGGTAAATCATAGTGGTGAAGCTTACTAATGTAAACAATGCTTAGACTTTCAGGGTGGCAAGGAATTTCTTAATTTGTTCAGTGTTCAGATCACTGTCAGCACTGAATTCTGGGCGCCTAATGGTGTCACTAATTTGAGAGAAAGTTTGGATGTCGGTCTGATTCAGCTCAAACTTTCACTTCAATTTCTGTTTTTCCTTCTCCGAAAGAGATCCTTCAAAAAGCCCTGTCCTCAGAAAAAGAAAGGAAAAAAAAAAAGCAAACAATGCAAAACCTCTGCCTGCTTTCCAGCTCCTCAACAACTAAATCAAGGGACACCGCATCGCTTCTTGCTATTTGTCACTGCAGACTTTGTGGGAAGCCTACCGTGAGCCAGAAGGTTTTCTGTCGGTTTCATTATTTAAACTCTTTATGCTCAATTTCCTAGAAAATCCTCCTTCCTGAGGCAGAAATTTAAAAATAAAATAAAATAAAATAAAATAAAATAAAATAAAATAAAATAGTATGTGTGGAATCTGTGCTTTAGAAATTTGAGGGTTTTTCTTTTGTTGTTGTTGTTGTTGTTTTTCCACTATTATTAAAAAGCAAACAAACAGAAACAGACCAATGCAATTTGAACTTCTCCTTCCAAATACAGATATAAAAATGTCCCAAGAAACCAGCTGGCCAAAAAGAAATCCCCATCCCTGCAGCATATGACACTAAACCGCCCTGACTGAATCTTACCGTTCACCCTATTGTTTGCTTAATTGCTAGGAAGTTTCTACCACTGTTCCTTCAGCCTGCTATTATTCTTTCATCAATATTTCTCCAGCAGATGAATGGGATTTTCCTCCATATTTTGCCTGGAACAGCGGGATACAGCAGTTTATGAAAAAAAAAGGAGCGTGGTGCTAAAGTTTCTGCTTACAGTGTGCCTACTTTAATAACGTCTCTGCACATTTAGGACGGTACGCGCCGGTGGTTCATTCATTCCGCCCATCACTCACATGGGCTGGGATTCTTTTGTCACTGAACTAAGATTTCTTTCAGACAGGATTATCTCTATTCCTATATCTTTATTTCTTCCATTCATTCGCCGCAGAAATTTCAAAGGAATCTTCAGTCCAAAGGACTGAATTTCAATTTTACATCAGTTGCACACTGCAAAATAAGCACTTGCAAGCACCTAAAAACTAAGCAGCATGAGATTGCCAGTGGGGAATACGATCCTAACCCAGCAAATTACTGCCACTTTCTATTTCCAGAAATACACCGCAGGGAGTTCACATCTCGTCTTTTGAATTAAACTGAACTAAACTCTGTCAAGTTTTGTTTCTTATTTAGAAAAATTCAAACGCATATGAAAAAAAAGCTACAGCTCAAAGTTTATGGAAATAAGAAGGGCTACGTCACTTAAACGAATGTATAGCAAAAACTTAGCAGCAGTCATATGCATTTGTACACAAAATGTTCCATTTTCTGTGTCAGCTCTTACTGCAAGATTTTCCTCCCTCATAAATAGATTTTCAACAATTTTCAAGAACGCTTCAACAAATCAGGCTCCTTTTTGGAAGAAAGAAAATGTTTAAAATAAAAAAGAATAAAAAAAAAAGAAAAAAAAAAAAAAAAAAGCCCTACATTTTATGGCAGGAAAGCAACTCTTGAGATGCTGAAATTATCTGTTAGGAAAGTGATGGGCTTAAGAGATCTCTCAGCTCCACCTCTGCAGGTTAATCTAACACGCCTGCAAAAGTCCAGTTCATTTTGCACCTTAGGGCAGCAACAGGACCCGTCTGTGTTTCAATACCAACCACCTCCACTGAGAATACTTTTGAACCTTAGCCGAAAACAAGGACATGATTGTATCTCTGCTTTACTAGCAGCATTTAATTAATTAATTGAATGATTGAAATCCAACAACGGCCACAAAGCGACGGCACCTCCCTGAATTGCAGGTACCCTATGGAGCTAACACAAGCCCTGCACAGAAAGCGACAAACCGTACGGCTGGATTCGGTAACAGCTCTGTAGTGACCCTCACTGGTGATAAAATCCAGAGCTCTGAAAACAGGAAAGCGAACACCTGCATCTGTACGTCCAAACTTTCATCAAGCGGGGATTACAAGAACAAGAGCCATTACGTACGCTCCTGGAGGAAAACTTACAACTTCTGAAACAGAATCAGGAGTAAGTACACTAATAGCAATGTCCCCAACTCCTGCAAATAATAAATGAATAAATAAAACTAATCTGCGGTTTTTCCCCAGATGGCAGGGAAAAAAGTTTAGGTTCAGTAAGAATGCACACCTGATTTGCAAAGATTGTAGGCGATTTCGTGTGCCTATTGTCTGTGTAATGGCTCCAAAGCCTCATTTCCTACAGAGGAAAGTGCAGAAAAGAGAGTTGTAACAACTATGTGTCATTCGACTGGTTCGTTGGGCAGCAAATATGTCACATCCAAATTAACTGCAATAAGAATTAATTGCTGTGTCCAATTGAACATCCCTGCGCTTCAGACATCTGCTTTAAGTTTGTCGTGGAGAATGAAGCGATTTTCCTTTTTAGTGCACTGCACTCACATCAGCCGCAAGACGAGTTTCAACCATAGAAAAGGAAATAAATTATTCCACTTGTGAGCACCCCCTATCAGAAATGAGGGACTTGCCCAACTTCCTTCTCTTGTTGCACAACTTTTAAAATTATCACCGTGTGAATTTGAAAGCACAATCATTATTTTTCTCATTGTACAGCTTAGGATTAAGCACAACAGCACTGGGTAACAGCTGTATGAAAAACAGCATGCTGGAAACCCACCAATCCGAGCTTAAATTCAAGAGGCATCACGTTAAGGTTTCTAAACTGACTTCTGACATCCTTTGCAGGGCAACACACTGCAGCGAGCTACGAGTGCCAGCAGGGAACGTGTCACTATATGGGAGGACTTTCTCTGCCCTAACGATACCTGACACACGGCAAGGTGAGATCTGTGCTAAGCATTGCCCTGCGCCATTCCCTTTTGATCCCAAGTTTCCAGTGCTTCCAGCCCTTCTCCAAATTACGTGGGTAAGTTGGTCAGGCACTTTGCTCCACGTGCAAATGTTGCCTTTTTCAAAGCCTTGCCAACGGCTGTCACTGCTACCAAGGCGCAGTGTGCTGCCTTCAGCAACTTTAAGTGCTAACAGATAAAATGGTGAACTTAATTGCGCAGTTACGCAGAGCTCTGAGCTGCTGGTGAATGAATAAAAGCTGAAACCACATCTCCGAAGCCAACGCAGACTGAAAGTAGAGGCTGATTGGAACCCACTTGCTGTTAACCAAAACAGACACTATTGAAACCACGCACTGTAAGCAGATTTACCGTATCGATCGTTTGGGAGCTGTGTTCGCAAGAAATTAATTTTATGCTAGATTGAGAGGTTACAAGAAGTTTTCTGTCTGCACAATCAAAATATTATTGAAGCAATTCGGGTTGTCAGTAAAAGCTTAAACAAATTTGCTGATAATCCTGTTAATGACCTGGGTCAAGTGTTAACTGTTGTGGGTTATAAAACAGCGAAATTAAGGCTGCTGGTACCCTCGGGCAGGCAATATAGTTACCGGAGAGACAGAGGAAAAATTATTAAATTACCAAATGACAGAGCTCAGTCAATTCCTTGAAAGCCCAGGAATTATTCATAGACAAATTGCTTCTTTCTAGGAAAAATTAAAAAAAAAAACCAACACCCTCCACCCCATGTGAAAAACATTCAGAAGGACGGCACAGCAGAATATGTGGTTCCTATGTGTTCAGAGGGTTCTGCTCGTGACTTCAAACCTGAGGATTGGACGTTAAATCTCCTCGACATCTTTCTGCCCCTCGGAAAATGGCACACGCTTTGACACCACACGCAGACAAGCCTGAACTTCAGAGAAGCTCCCTGACCCTCAGTGACTATATAGGGAAAGAGCACACTGTTTGCAACGAGCATGGCAGGGTAGTTAACAATAAACTCGCTGGAAAATGGGTTTTATCAGGAAAAAAGCCTCAAAACTTTTCTGGGATGAAGTAAGTTAACAAATATTCCAACTATCCAAAATAATAATTTTAAAAAGGGGTAAAAAGAACTGCATTTACTGACAGAATGTAAAGTAAGGAAGTAAGCCAACAACTTGCCTTCAGCCCCTTCCATCCTTTTCTCCCTTTTTCCCACCCACCAAAGTATCAGCACTAGTTCAAACAGTTGTCAACTTTAATATTAACTCTAAATGTTAACAGAAGTTGCATTTTCAAAACAGAAGTAATTCTTTCAAGTCAAATAAATGTAGGACATCTCTCTGGTAGCCCTGAGCGTAACCCTTTCAACCTATCCATCGTGACATTCACGTCCCTCAGAAGTTACACAGGGCAATAAGAACACACCAGAAATGAGCTTCATCCTTTGTTACAATGATCCACAAGTTCCACAGCAGCTTCATATTAAAGCGTATGAAAAAAATGTGTGCGTGCTTCGCCACAAGCCTATGTTAACAACCTCCATTCAAAGGGTCTGGTTCCTTCCTAGGGGCAGAGAAAGAAAACTTTTCTAAATACCCCACGGAAACACAGAAACTTCTAACTCGAGTCTGGGAGGGGAAGGAATTAACACTGACAGCAGAAGTGGTGAGAAAAACATTATTTAAAAGAAGAAAGCAATCTTTTGGCATTATTTAAAGCTCCATGCTAATGCCTGACTTGTTAAACAAATTAGCATCAGCAAATCATAATTTGGATTTCTCAACTCATATGATCAGCCCACATACACTATAAATAAAGTAATTAGTGCGCTTTCCTTAGCGAAAACAAACAAACATTGAAGCTGGTCCCATTTTTTAAAGAAACTCTCAGCGTTCTATCTTTTTTTTTTTGCTTTCTGAAAGGAATAGCAGAACCCATCCCTCAAGAAAAGCAAGCCTGCAAAGCCAGTCACCATCCCGTCACTGCATGCATGTTGCTTTTTGCAACCCAGGCTGAAAATATGATGGATGTGTTCCTGAAACTGAACACAGAGAGCAGAAGCAGTACCTACTGAAGGCAGACTCAGACAAGATGCTTAACATGTCTTCTGCACTATTATTTATTTTGTCCTCCTCTCCCGGTTCTCCGTGCCAATGGTTTTAAACAAAGAAATAAAAAGTATCATTAGCAAAGCTGAGTGCCCAGCTCCCGTTTTGGCAGGCTTTGCTCAGTGTGCGAGCTGAGTCCGTGTGCCGCTGCTGCGGAGGCAGAGCTGCGCTGCTGGCTGATGGACCCCCAGCATCCACAACCCGCTTTTAGCCATGAGACAAGGGCACCCCCCACCATTGCTCTTGCTTTCCTTTCTGAAAACCATTGCTGAAAGAGACAAAGCATAACAAAATATTACACATATGTGAACTTAGGAGTAAGCAACCGCTAGCAGCATCTTCCTCCAGGTACCCTGGAAAGCATTGCCCATGCAGAACAAATTTACATAGAGCATACAAACAGACTCGACATTGTTCTGCAAGCACGACGGGACCACCGCTTCCTCCCAGGAATAAACTGACTAACTTCGGATTGCCCACTGTCCCTAAAGTTTTGGTCTTTCTGTATTTGTTGTATGCGATTTTTTTTTTTCCCAGAAATCACTTGAACCTGTTATCTCACTGTCTGCAAACAGCCAGAATACCACCAAGTACATCAGCATCGTTTGCACGGGAGAATTGGTTTCAATACAGCTTTTCTATGTGCTTTCTTGTGGATGCCGCAGCTCGGGCAGGTGCAAGCCCCGCACTCCCATTGGGCATCACAAGTTCTCCGGAGCCGCAGGCTCTATCCCAACAGGCTCTATCCGCGGATGCGATAGCAGCGCGCACCCTGGGCACACAGATCGCACCCTGCGGGCAGCGGCCGCATCCCCCTTAGTACGGGGTCGGGGAAGCCCGAGCTTTCCCCAGAAGTATTGTAGTTACTTTCCCCAGCAGCGCCCGGCGGTCATCATTTCTCTCCGTGACCCAGCGTGCGCGTTCATCAAATGTCACCTGAAAAAAAAACCGCCACAGCGAGGGAGAACAAAACGCCCGTGCATCGCCGCTGAACAATCGCGCACGTTCACGCACCATCAGCTCCGAAACCGACGGGAGAACGCCGAGGAACGCGGAGGAGATCTGACAGGGGCTGAGCGGCTCTCCGCTATTAATGAAAACTTGGGAAGCGCTCGCCGCACGCCCGGCACCCGCACGCATCGCGGCGCTCGGGGCGAGTCGGAGGGGCGCAGCGCTGTGGCACCGCTTCACCCGCCGAGAGAGCCGCCCCAGTCCGCGACGGGACCGGCACCTGCCGAGCGGGGTTTCCGCACTCCGGCGCTGCTCGGGCTCTCCCGTAGCTCTGCCGGGAGAGACCCCGCTCTCCGCTCCCCAACTTTCCTCGGGGGCCGCCGAAGCGGCTCCCTCCTCATCCCCGTAC
>NW_024884364.1:13208714-13314375 GCF_019232065.1 Centrocercus urophasianus | reverse complement strand
AAAGAGGAGCCCCGCTGTTGCTCCTCACAGACGCGTCCTTGGTGATGTGCAGAAGTAAGGCGCGTTTGAAAGCAGTCCGTGAGCAAAGCGCTTTGCCTCGGTCCTCTCTGCCCCTCGCAGGCTGCAGGATGTCCGTCCCAGCATCCCGAGGTACCGGGCTGACCCAGCTCCCCGTCCCCAGCGACTCCCAGCCCTCTAGAACTTCTCCGCATGTCTTAGCTCCCACAGGACTTGAGCCTCTCATTTCACAGCCCAGTGTGTTAAAACCCACACAAACCATCCTCTTGTCCTCCTGTGTTTTAAGGTCAGCTCTGCCAGCAGGACAGCGCAGGCTGAGCTGTGGCCTGCAGTACCCAGCTCCAAACTCAGCCCCAGGCATGCCACAGAGTCGCACCAAGGTACCTTCCTGCCCCAGCAAAACAAGGACACTGGCTGCAGAGCTGTGGCAAGCGAATGCTGCTGCTGCTCAGTTACACTGGTGGTGCCTCAAACTCTCCGGAGTGGCTCCACCAGGCTTGCGCTGCACCAAGGGACAATGCCATGAGAAGCTAGCCTTGCTCTGGTATTTTAATCAAGGGAGTGCAGCTTAGGACGTGAGCATCACTTTCCTTCTCCGTTCCTGTGTCAGGTTTGATTATTCAGTAGGACTAAAGCACAGTCTTCATCAAATATAGTTGCATCTGTTGCTTCATTTCTCCAACCCTTCCTTTTGCTCATGCTTGTATTTAATACTGACCCTGCCTATTTAGGTAAAGTAGGTGAACAGTACAAGTGGTGATGCACTAGAACAAGTTGCCCGGAGAGCTGGTAGAAGCCCTGTCCCTGAAGATGTTCAAGATGGGGCTGGATGACGTTCTGAGCAACCTGATCTAGCTGCAGCTATTCACTGCAAGGGGGTTGGAGTAGATGGCATTTAAGGGTCCCTTCCAACTCAAAGAATCCTGTGATTCTATTTTCTTTCTGGTCAGATTTTCAGGAGAAGCAAGAGGGCAGTCCTGGGCCCTTGAGCAGGTGTCCCATCCCATTCAGTGGGTTTCGAGGGAGGTGAATCTTTTTCTACCTCCTGAGTTGCACCTCCCCATGTCAGCAAGGGGCTGCTACCATGATGGAGTCATCCAAGACTAGGAATAATATACATCAATTCATTGAGATCTTTCTGAACAACTAACAGCTACTTGGAGGTAAACTTGGCTAATTGGCTAACTACAATTAATAAGCTTCACAGGTAAGACAAGTAAAAGAGTAAAAGAAGATAAAGGGAAAAGATAGAAAACAAGAAAGAAGGACAGACAGATCTACAAACACAGCAAAGCAAAGCGGTTCACCACTCCTAAATCCGGGGATGTCTTGGCGTCAGCTGCTGATCTTCAGTCTGATGGGTCGTCAGAGGTTGCGTTGTTCTGTTGATGACGACTAATGATGACAGTACAAACTCTTCTTTATAGTCTGAAGTGGTCAAGTCAGCTCTTTCAGAGTGACAGCTTCTAGCTTTGGGATCTCAGCAGGAACTCCTTTGTTCCCAGGCCTAGCAAATTTAAGTCAGCAGACAAGAGCGAGCAGGGAGACGCCTATCTTCACAGGGTACAATGGTATCAACTCCCAGTCTCCCATATCAAGCTGGAGTTATTTGTTACAGGCCAAGTCTTCAGACAGTAAACACTCTGAGCACTCTCTTTCAAAGGCAAACAGCTCCAGAGAAATACTTTCGGGTGTCCATAAAGTGATGTTGATTGCCTCAGGTTGATTTGGGACAGTCCTTACCAGTATCAGGCAGCAGGCACCTTCCAGGGCAGAAGGAAGAGCAGGGTTTTCTAGACGTGCAGTTAGCCACCTGTAGCCCAGGGAAGCTTTGCGTTTATCAGATCTCACTCCATTACACTTCTAATTTATTTGACAAAGATGTGTTTCCACAGCAAAACATCCAGGAAAATCACTTTCCCCAGTACTAAAAGCTTTTGTTGATGTTGTTGTTGCAGCCCCCTATCTAACCATTTCTACAATTCAGTTGCCTTCCTTGAGTTCTTTTCATATAATAGAGGACAGTGCCTGATGTAAAACACTATCACGTTCTCATAACTGCTAGTTTTGACCTGTATGGAGCTACATCTTCATGACTTTAGGTTAATACATTTTGAATGTGGAAGAAAAAATGTGCAGGAAGATTTCTGAGCAATATATGTGTGTATGTATTATATATATGTCTGTTTTTAGTTAGTGGAAAAATTAATTCCGAAGAAGAAGATATTTCTTTTTCATTCTTCCAGTTGTATGTATAAAACATTTGCACCTTCCAGCTGCAGCACCATTAGAGAGGACCCTACTTCATTCTGCTCTTGCTTCCCCTCTAGGAACAGCTGCTCACCCATCATAGAATTATAGAATCATAGAATTGCTCAGGTTGGAAAAGACCTTAAAGATCATTGAGTCCAACCATGACCTAACCATACTACCCTAACAACCCTCCGCTAAATCATGTCCCTGAGCACCACATCCAAAAGGTTTTTAAACATATCCAGGGATGGTGACTCAACCACCTTCCTGGGGAGCCTCTTCCAGTGCTTAACAACACTTTCTGTAAAAAAGTTTTTCCTGACATCCAACCTATATTTACCCTGGTGCGGCTTGAGGCCGTTTCCCCTCGTCCTGTCACCTCTCACCAGTGAGAAGAGACCAATCCTGCTCTCACTGTAAGCACCTTTCAGGTATTGGAAGAGAGCAATAAGGTCTCCCCTCAGCCTCCTTTTCCCAAGACAAAACAGCCCCAGTTCCTTCAGTCTCTCCTCGTAGGGCACGTTCTCCAAGCCCTTCACAAGCCCTGTTGCCCTTCTCTGGACCTGCTCCAGCACCTCAATGTCCTTTCTGTACTGAGGTGCCCAAAACTGAACACAGTACTTGAGGTGAGGCACAACAGTGATTCTCTGGAAAAGGAGAAAAGAGAGAGGCAACCAAGTGGCAAACCTCGTTCCTCTTCTCTTGGGAAGAACACCTGCCATTGTTCTGCAGCTAGTTCCTGACCACAAGCATCAGAGGCTAAAGCACAGCCACAGCACATGCTCCTCTCAATCTTCTGGGCCACACACTAATGCTGCCACAAGAGGTATACACCAAACAGCCTGCCAGGGAGGGACAGAGTTCTTCAAAGGGTTCAGCCAGTGCCTAACCCCAAGCAAAACATCAGTCCACATTTCACCACCTTGTATCACCCAGTAAAGCTCGAAGTAACCAGCATCCCTTTGGGTTGCACTGTTTCTGAACTACTCCCAAGCCAACAACCTTAGGACTAGAATTGTTCTTGTAACTCACTCAGGAAACTCACCTTGATTTTAGCTGCACCTTAGCTGCTGTGATGTCATTTTCTACAGGTAAAAATTGAAGCTAAAATGAAAAAAAAAAAAAAAGGAAAAAGGAGTAGAAGCATAGAAGCATGCATCTACAGAGTTGAAAGGGACCCACAAGGATTACCAAATCACCTGGATTACCTGGCTCCACACAGAACCACCCAAAAGTCAAACACTATTAATGCGAGCATTGTCCATACCCTTCTTGAATTGGTGCTGTGAAACTGAGGCAAGATGATGAAAAGGAACTGGTAAGAAAATACGGAAAAGACAATGCAGGATACAAGCAACTGTGCTCAAAGGATTAATGTCATTGCTCTCACCTTCACTGGTGGGCTGTAGGAAAACAAAAGGTGGATATTAGTAGTATCAGTATGACTTTATCCAAGATAGTGATGCTGTTATCATGTAAAGAATTTGTGTGGGGTTTTTTTGCTTGTTTGTTTTTGTGTTGTTTTGTTTTCTGTTTGTTGTTTCTTTTTTAAGAAGGAAAAACTGAAAGAAGGGGAGGAACAAATTAAAATCTATACAGTAAACAACAGATTGTGAATTCCCAAGCCTGCCTCGTGACAGTGCACACATGGATGTGCACACACACACACACAAATACACACTTTGGATTGTTTTCATCATCTATGCCTTAAAGTGCATTTTTCAGCCTCTTTTTTTTTTTCCCCCTTACAATAATAAGGATTATAAAAGCAGTGTACAATATCTCAGCAGCACAGAACTCATCCAGGAACAAAAGAATACCAAACCACACCAATGTGACTCAGGCTTTTAATATTGGAACTCCTTTGTAAAGGATACCTCCGAAGTTAAAAATAAATATCAGAAATAATTTGGAAAGAAAATTGAAGCAAAGGGTGCATTTCAGAAAACTGCGTGTTCTGAGAAAAAATAATGGAGAAGAAAGGAATGATAAAATTCATTACTAAATTCTCATTCTGCTTTTTCTCTCTCTGTGACAGATAACCTGAAATGCGTTGTGTTAGCTTTGTGCAAATTGCATGTTTGCTCTATTAAGAGTAATTCCATGTTAGTTTAAAGGGCACCTTCGAAGAAAGAAAACAGCCTCTAGTGGCATTTCTGCATAAGCGGAGCGCACGTGGTAATATCTTTGCCCTAGCACCCATAAAATCGTTCGAGAGAAACACATAACCATGATTTATGATTTTCTGCCAACCCTGGACTTTAATTTCTTCAATATATTGAAGATCAAAATCCTTACTAAACACAAATTTTATCTCTTACATTTTTCTTTCATAAGAAGGAAGTGACATGTTCTGTGATTGCATAATGGAAAAAAGAAATCAGAACACATGGGCAGAATGCTCCGGATCTCACGTTTGCATACTAAATAGGAAAACAACTTTCTGTCTAATGAAAAAATGTTACAGATTATTAGGAGCAACCACAGATGTAATCAATCAATTTATCCAATGGATTGGGCCACGGTCTGCTTTCAAGAAGGCTTTTTAACGTTTACAGCTCTCGCGTTGCACTGTTTAATTAACCAAATCACACGGAGCTGCTCCTAATCTGAGAGATTTTACAGATAAAATATTTTCTTTAAAAACAAACAGAACAAAGAATTAAAGAGAGGTTCACTACTCACAAAGAAAGGTGGCCTGACAATCCCCTATTTATTCAGGGAGGAGGCAATGTGCACAACGGAACAATGCTCCCCAGCGATGGATGCCTCCTCTGTGACTCGGTGGGATTGTTTGGAGGCGTGAGAACATTTCCTCCTCGATTTCTGCGACTTATTTATGAAGGGTCTTATTTGAGAAGTCGATCCCCCTTCTTGGGGGGATTCAGGCCTGGGCTGACAGGGCACTGCCACATAAATCACACCGGGGACAGCCTTCCCAAGTAGCTCAGCAATCATTTAGGCCTCAAAATAACCGCATATCTTCTCAGACTGTCAAGTGTTGAGCTCAGAATACCACAACAGGAAGTGTTGCTGCTTGAGCTCATCGTTAGGCAACAGGCAGCTGTCAGCCAGTCCTGGAATGGTGACCAAGCTGCAAAAACTCCCGTCACCCTCCCACCAGTCAACAGTAAACACACATGTCTTTGAAGCACACTTTGGGATATACTTTACCTTATGTTCTCCTAATGGACCACATTGCCCTGAAAACGCAAGTGGATGAGAAAATACAGAAAACTGAGGAATATAAGGCAGGACGTAATAAAAAAAAAGAGATAAATGAAGTGTGAAAAGTCACTTTAAGGAAGTCAGTTATTTAAAGTTAAGCTATAGCTTTTTCTAATCAATACTTACACAATAATTAGGTGAAAATCTGGAAAAAAAATGGATTAACGAGGCAGCATAAGGAATTCAGCTTTGAGCAGCAGTGTAGCTGTAATTGTAATTATGAAGCAACTGCACACCAATTCCACAATGAAAAAAAAGCATTACTTGTTATGAAGATGGAAAAGAGAGGAAAAGCATGGGAAATGCAAATGCAGCTTAGCTGCAAATTTTCCTCGTAAAGGCTGAATCGTTTGTTAAGAATGCAATAAAAAGGTGACATTCCAAGCACTTAGACTGAATTTACCTATTTCTAAACAAAAACCTATAAAAGCCATAAAAGAAATGCTTCTCCAGCATTACTGCTGGTTTTCAGAGAGAGAAGCAACATTTATATGCAGGAGAGAATGTTACTGTATCATGAAGCGGCTTGCCAAATTTCAGCTTAGGCTGAACGTTTACAGAAGAAATGTATGAATCCTGTAAAACCACGCTGTATTATGGAGACATTGGCAGACCTCCAGCGAGGTGCATAATGACAAGTTTGATTTGTTTAATTTTTTTTTTTTTTTCTTTTTTTTCAGGTCACAATGAATGTTCAAAAAAAAAAAAAAAAAAAACCTAAAAAAGCTCTATACTGGAAAAGAAAAAGAAAAAAGCCACCAAGAAATTGAATTATTTACTCTCAGATGTTTCAACTCACCGACTTCTTTTGTCCTTTCAGAAGATAAGGTCAGGAAGTATTGGACAATAAACACAGATACACATTTTAAAATAAATAGCCCAGAACTTCTAATATTGGATCAGGATCCAATTTAGGGAATGCACTTGAAGAGCGCACAGAGAGATTTCTATGATCTGACTGAGCTGTGTTTGAAGTATTCCCTTGTCTGTTCAAAGCCAAGCTTGCACACTTGACAGTGAAATAAGTCCTCCATTTTCGCTGACTAAGAAACTAGCTGCATAAATATTTATTGTAGTCTGCAAATTTAAGTAACAGTGCAAATAATTTGAAGATCCAGTGTCCACAACATATGAAAATTCCTTAAAAGCTTAATCTTCACTGAGAACAATTGATTTGATATCTATTACATGCTTTTTAGCAACAGTAAAAATTAAAATAACGCAGGTAGAAAGACCATTGAGTCCAATTGCCTGATCACTTCAGGGCTAACCAAAAATTAAAGCACATTAATGAGGGTATCTTCCAAATGCCTCTGGAGCACTGACAGGCATGATGCACCAACCACCTCTCTAGGAATCCTGTTCCAGTAGTTGAGCACTCTCACAGAAAAGAGATGTTTCCCAGTGCCCATCTGACCCTTCACTGCCAGAGCCCTGTGCCCTTTACACCCTGCCATCAGTTCCCAGGAGCAGAGTCTGGCACCTCCCTCTATGTCCCTCCTCAGGGCCCTGCAGAGAGCAGTGAGGTTGCCTCTCAGCCTCCTTTTCTCCACATTGGGCAACCTGAGTACCCTCAGCCTGTCCTCAAGCCATGTCACCAGTTTTTGTGCACTCTTCTGGACACATTCAAGGACCTTTACACCCTTTATATATTGTGAAGCCCAGAGCTGTATATAAAATTCAAGTTGAGGCTGCATCAACACTAAATATAGAAGCACATTTTTGAATGCCTAGCTATGCTATGTTTAATGTACCCTAAAATACTTGAGATCTTTAAATAAATTGATCTGTTTACATCTTGGTGGATTTTCTGGGCTTTGTTGTTGTTGCTGCTGTTTTTCTCAAGTTTCTAACCTCCTCCCTCTCTGTCAAAGCTGGGGTTTTCTCCTCTTTACGCTCTTGGAACAGACACTGAGTTTGGCTCATGATCCAAGTCAGCATCTGAGGGCAGAATGAGATTGGTAAAAGGCCATAAGAAACATTATCTTAGAGAGTTCAACTTCACAGCTAGCACAGTGAAATGAAATCGTTTCACTCCTTTGCTCAGAATGGTAAGCTATATATATATTTGATTTCACAGTGTACTTGTAATTAGCACTTCCCAACTAAGTGCCTCCCCTAAGGAGAAATCACTAAAGGGGGCAACCTTTCTGAAAAGATTTGTTTCAAATTCTAAGGACTGCTTGGAGACAAACAGTTACTACAGTGCATTGAAACTGCTTAGTTCAGGTTTCTGGGGAGAGCCTGATTAATTTGGAGACTGACAACAACATCACGGAGGATGAACAAGTATTATGCAAGTTCAGAACAAGTCCTTATTGGGGTACATGTGTTTTTTGGGACTTCTTTCAGGGGACAAAATGTACAGGCCAAAATTTAATCCAAATTACTGATCCTCCAATCAAAACACCTCAATAGAAATACCATAAATGTCTGGGAAAACCCCTAATCTTAGACTACAAACCAGGCTTGTCCCTAGTTATAGTCAGCATCATTTAAGTGCACAACTTGTCAGCAGTCTAACCTTTGTCACTGAATGCCTTCAACTTGTGCCCAAGGATAGGAATCACCCCATCCCCATTTCATCTGCAAGATACGCTGGGTGTACTGGAAAGCTCCTAAGCCTCCAGTGTTCTCTTCTTGACTGATAATGAGTTTATCACTTTGCCAGAACAGATGAGTTAGCTTTTTATTCATCCTCTATGGCCACTTGGGCAACAAAGAATTGCCATTTTTGTGAAAGACTAAGCTAATATTATCTAAATATTATTCTTCATAATGTGACCGATAAAAATTATTATACAACACTGGCAATAAATAATTACACATAATGAGTATTCTCCAAGCGCAAGTGGAAATGAATGACTTGCAGTAGGACAATCTGTCAATCTCAGGTCAAGCAACTCTTATCCATTAAATACTGTACCTGCTGATGTACTTTCCTCCTCTGTCATGTAGCCAAAAGCAGCTCTGCCTTGAAAGATGGAGCTCTTCAACAGGACTCAGAAGGCCCACCAAATAGGGCTGTAAATGCAAACACTTCATATTCTCTGCTGCATATGTGCTATCTGAGACAGGAAAATGGAGTAGAAAGATTTGTTTTCCTGGATGTAACAGTGGGAAAACTGCTGTTTCCCACTGTAACATTAGATTAATGCTAAATTTTCTATTTTCAAAAATGCCTTTGTTCACCAGAGGGGTTTTTTCCTCAATACTTACTAAGACAATTAGCTTAAGAATTTCTATTAGAAGCCTCTCTCTCTTTTTTTTTTTTTTTTTTTGAATCATCACTAACACCTGGAAGAAAGATACTGCTGTGGTATCTGAAAAGGAGAAAATTTTCTGTTTGTTTCTTAGCCATTTGTATTACCAAGCTAAAAAAACAAGTTGCAAGGAAATGGTACATCAAAGTTGAAATTAGTTGAAATTTTGGAGGGGATTTGAAGAGAAGACAAAGGCAGCCAATATTCAGTCATTTCAGTTGCATGTCTTCTGCATCAAATTTGGAACTGTGAAGCAACAGCAGGCTGAACGCAGATGTGACAAATAATTTGGACAATATGGTCAGAGGACAGAAATTTATTACAAATAGTTGCAAGCTTTTCCTAAATTAATGCAGTGTTCTAGCTCAAAAGGAAGCTGTGGGAAGCCTACAGGAAAGGGATCAGAAGAAGATACTCGAGAAAGCTGGGGGCAATTACAGCAAACACTACACATTCAGAGTTGACACTAACTTAACATCCCACCAAACTGCCAAACTATTAAAAAAAAAAAAATTAAGAAAAAACTCCACCATTAGCAAAAACAAAAATGAAAACAGTCAACCAAAACTTTTTCTTGAGAAAAGAGGCCACTCGTCAAAATTGACATAAAACAAGTAACTAACATAAAGAAGGAGATGCTCTGCAGAAGACCTGTGAAAAAGATTCCGGGGACTTGCCAGATCTGTGGAGAGGAACATTTTATTGAAGCACGAGTCATGGACATGGTGTACTCTGCTGTTTTTATGGATATGCTTTCTCCAATATGACTTCATTTTAAATAATATTTCGCGTTAAGAAGGCAGTTTGGTGACTTATTATCATTGCCCAGAAGAGAAAGGAACTGCAGGATATACAGAGAGCTGCTGAGATAAATCACAAAAATAGCCAAGCCCATAACCTCCATCGCTGCTTAAGGACGGAGAACCATGCAGAGGCATTCAGTAACATCAGATCTGAGAGCCAAAAGGGAAAATATTCACTCAAAGACAGAAGATAGGGTCACACCATCTGTAGTACTGATTGTTATTGGTGCTTTTTTTTTTTCTTTTCTTTTTTTGTTGTTATTAAAGTTGGAAATTGTAATATTGCCCATTTATAAAGAATTTTCTGTTTTATAAATTTCAAACCAATGTATGATGGGGCATCTGCCTTTGAGCTTTCCTTAAGAAAGCTGTGAGAGGTTCCAGTGAGTTCTGGAATAGCCAGATAATTAAAGCAGTATCTTCTATTATTTTATAGAGAATTGAACATTCTGTCTCAGATTAAACATGATTTTGGCAAGATTTTTTTTTTTCAATGAATCTCCACAGAATTTGTCAGACGAGCAAGTACATTCAAATTCCTGTCAAATATTTCATTTCAGAAGTTTTGCAAAGGAGAAAAGTTTTGCAGAGGCTTTAGAAGTTTAACTCATGGCCCCCAAGCTCTTAGTAGAGGAAACAAAACGTTGCTTACTAAAATGTTAGAAAGAGGACTCTATTTTTAAAAGATGTTACTATTTGTATTGGAGTTGTAATGGAGCTGTGCCACACCTACATAGAGAACTGGGCCAAACATTGCTCTCAGTTACAGCAGTTTAAATCCTTGGAGGCCTTTATTACTAGGAAAATGGAGTAAGATTTCAGTAAAATCAATTTTTAAAAGCACTAGGAGTTTGCTGTTGACCTCAGCTACAGCAATCTCTGCAGTTTAGCAAAAGCACGCTCTCTCTTAAATCTGACTGACGCCATTGATGAATTATGCTGTAAAATTTATTGCTTCAGTCCCTCAATACACAGAAGCTGCTGCTTATGTTTCTGGACAATGAAGTAACCTGTGAGAAGAAAGAATATCTCAGGCAAGAGAGCAATCTTTCCGAACCAACTGCAGAATTGCTTGCATTGAAATACAGCTATATTGCTCTTGTGTCTGACATCTCTTTGGGGCAGATTGTTCCCAGCTCTACATCTTTGCAAACTATTAAGCAAGCAAAAAACTGACCACAGAATAATTTGGTTCATTCTCATGCAACTGGAGACAAAATGACCACCTTGTTTTGTGCAATATTGTCTTTTTCCTTCATACTAAGTCATCATGTGCATTATTTCTCTTGCTTTACATGTACTACTCTAGCTCTTCAGAGTTTTAAAGGTGGTGGCTATATTTTGTTTTGTATTATTGCAAAAAGAGATATTTGCCCATGACTAAACGGTACCATAATATACCACAGCCAGACAAGCAGGAACTATTCCACTCCTTCAAACCTGTTTGGAGCATTCTTTGAGGCTTTGGAGGTTTCTCACTGAGATAGAGAAAGCCAAATTTTTGTTTCATGGCCTTCTAGTGTTCCAATGCAGCAATGTTATTTCCACAATGTCAATGGATTTCCATTTTGCCTTTGTTTGTTTTCTCTCTTCAATTTTTGTCTCCTTTAAAGATTGTCTTTGATGGCATCTCATACCTTGAGAATCAGTGATGATACTCAAATAACTTATCCAGTGCTCACATATTAATAACGTGCCTCTAAACTTCCTAAGTCTTTTTATTTTTACCATATCTTTATGCGCCATCAAGTCATCGCATGCACTCTGGCCCTGCACACTTGACACATTTTAGTAGACAGAAGGAAGAAAACTATCAGTTCTTCCTGGTACCATCTGGGGTTCTTTTTCAGTTACTTTCTTTCTAGCTGCCTAAATCTTAACCCTTTTTTTTTTTTTTGTTTGTTTGTTTTTTGTTTTTTGTTTTTTTTCCACAGCATCTTCCTGATCTGCTCCACTTGGCTCAAAGATTCCGCATCTCTCAGTCATCCACCTTTGTCACGCATTCCAGACAATGCTTCTGTAAAGCTCAAGAGGGTTTTTTTTTCTCTGCTGCTATTCTCTTTCTGCTTCGAGTGCACTGCAATTACAACAGGATATGAACTATCCTCCACTGTTATAGATGTGTTCAATTTTCTCTCTGTTAGTAGAAGTCTTTTCCCATCACTTTGGCCTGACAAACGTGACATTCACACATTGATTGTATATGTCTGCTTTACACAGCATAGCTAATGACTTTCTCTTATCCTGACTTGAATTTTAGATTAGTTTTTTGCACTACTGAGTATTCAATTCCATCAATAATTGCAGAACAATTTATCTCATTTGTGATTTTTTCACCAACTGCTGAAATAATCCATGGATTATATTTATTGTATCATATACCATAAGGTTTTAAACTAATACTCTGTTCCAGTGACTTGCCTCACTGTGTCTTTCAGCCTCCAGACACACTGATGACTTCCATAGGGCTGCATATTCTCAGAAAGAAATACAGTGTGCCTTGTGCGTTGTCAACAATTAAGTTTCCTCTGCAAGTAGCTGTGGTTTTGTGACACTTAATGTTACAAAATTTGAATCTTAATCTTAAAAGCCAAGATGAAAAATAAGTTTCTATCTTAAACCCTCGTTACCATTTCATTTGATTCTTATATCACTTGCCTTACTATAAAATGCTTTACAGATCATGCTGTTTTTTAAAGAAAAAGGCCAATCCTTTCACAAACGATTTTCCTTTTATCCCATGGGGATCTCAAACATCATCCCCTTTGTCAGCTGCTATTTTGGGCAATGAATCATAGGTACTCTTTATTGTATCACACATCTCTTCATTTTGGAATTTCCATCTTGAGTGTAAATATCAGGTCTCACTTGAACTCACTGGTCCATTCCTGCCATTTTAAAATGCTTTACAGACTTTGAACTGAAAAAGAAAATGGTAGTGCCACCAGTTTGATTTCAGACATCAGAGAAAAATTGCCTGGAAAGTTCATTTTCCATAGACTCCTTGCCATTACATATGCTGGAAAATTAGCCTAATTTCTTCTGACTGAAGAATACTGTGAGATCCTGAACATTAAGGGATGCAAAGCTATCTCTGAGTCATGCTTCTTATTTCTAGACCACATCATTCTAACTCTGAACAGATCTGATTTACACAAATTAAAAAAAAAATGCAGAAATAAACTTCTGATGGTAAGATAAACCTATTGTCTTTCTGATTGGAAAAAAAAAAAAACCAAAACCAAACAAAACACTAAAGTATATTTAGTGCAGGCCTTTACCAATTAATTCCATATATACAGTTTTTTCCTAAAGAAGTATGTGATGTCAAATTCAACGTACATGATGTCAAATTGGAGGACAGGAATATGACATTGTTTCAAAATCTGGGAGACATGATGTTGTCTTTGATTGGAATTTTCTGTATTTCAGATACCTTTTTGTTTTGCTTAACTCATTCATTGCATTACATTTTGTGTACATTCAAAAAAAAAAAAAAAAAAAAAAAGCAGATTAAAAATGAGAAAATTTAAATCTTCCTCTCTCTCCAGCATTCCTGATGATTAAAAGGGGAATGTACAGAATCCACTGAAACTTAGTTCACTTTCATCATTTTACAAATAGGAGAGGAGAAAAATTGAGTTATCCAGGCTTCTTGTTTTCATATTCAAACAAAATTGACCTCAGTGAAAGACTGAGGTAACTGTAATTCACTAGTCATTTTTCTACTTTGTGGTTAACAGAAAAATGAATATAGTGACAACATGACAGAAGGTTTTCTTTTGTAACAAAAAAGAGGGGAATAAATATGTACAAGGGAAATCAGGGCTGCTGTTTCTCAGTGCATATTTTGAGAACTGTAGCCTTTATAGTTTAAGGCAGCCATTTCAATAGCGAGGACAAAACTTATTCTCCGGAAGAGTCTAATGGGTCAAAAAGATAACCAGCAGAAGCAAGAAAGTGGTTACAAATCCACTACAAAAGTTGAAGGGCATGTTAGAACAAAGAGCACTTAAAATAAGTCTCCTTTGAAATGTGACTATATTTCACGTTTATCTCCAGACGAGGTTGCGAAGTGATACAAACATCTGTGTGTTGTCCCTCTGTCTCACTCAGTTTTATTGTCGATCAATCACCAAATACTCCACATGCATAACTACATTCCTGGCAGTGCTTTAGCTATAGATTTTTCCCTCATTGTTTTTCAATTCCTTCTTGCGCTACTTTCATACAGCCCTAGTCTTTTTCACTGTCCTCCTAGGAATTATAGTGGTGGTGTCAGATTTTCTTATTTCACAGAAAGGAACGACTTCCTTACGTAACATTTTTATCATTTCACCACACCTCCCCATCAACACATCTCTACAAGCACAAGCATGAACGTAAGCAACATATATAATTAGTCAATCTCTTTTTGCATTATTGCAGTACCTGGAAGTACTAATCAAGAGCAACATGCTTTGGAGCTGTGATCTCCGAGAATGCAGCCCTTAACCATGAAGTCCTTGCTATCAATCCAATAAGATAAACGAGGTGCAGGCATGAAATGAAAGAGAAACAAAACCACAGACACTTACTCATTGCTAGGGTGAAGACAAACTGGATTCTTAAAAATCCGTTCTCTGTCTCATTTTCCATTACTAGGTCTTCCTCTCTTAGAACGAATAACTCTAAGCAGGTAAAACAGTAGTTAATCAAAGAAGCTCAAGTTAGAAACATTACAGAAACAAAAAATGCTATCTTAGGCAATATCAAAGGGCAAAACTACCACTTTGATAATGTCTCAGAACAAAGAAATAACAACTAAAGTTTTGGTCTATAAAATCCTATATAGCAGGGTTCCCAATTTAAGCATGGGAGGATTTGGTGAGGTGCTACTACTCACTGGGCAGCAAATATCAGCTTTCAGGTGATAACTATCAATCAAAGAAAAAATAAAGATTTGAAATGTTAATTAGCAACATTACTTCTTTATAGCTCAGCTATCACTGTTGTAAGAGGGGCAGAGGAAGGAAAGACAGCTTGATATTGAAGAGATTTTTACAGCTTTCTAAGAACTGATACTCTGCACTAGCAAGTGATGGTTGTAGCTATTGGCAGCACTGCAAATAATTGCAGAAGTAATTTTGCAAGAAAAGCCAAAGAGAGGATGTGCTGTTTCTGTACCACTGGTCAATTCACTCTTTTCCTTCTTTTATACATCCTTGAATCTTTTCTGAAAATTGTGAGCTTTCAACCAATATGTTGTTTGAAGATCACATTTGGGGAGTGTGGTTGTCTGCACAGACATTCCAGTTTTGCAAGGCATCTATGTGAGGTTGCTGAAATAAATAGGGCCAGGTAGGCTCCTGGCCTGAGGGTTTTCAAAATACCTACTTCCATCTTTGAGCAGCCACTGGGAGACCAGAAGAGCTCATGGGCAGTAAGATACTTGCGATGGGTGCTGGCACAACTTGTGCTCAGTGTATCCAAATTCAACCAGTCAAAATGAATAACCCTGAAAGCATACCATGCATGTAGCAAGCTCTCGTGCCCCTACAACACCTAGATGCTTTAGGAAAAGTAATGCAAAGCTAAAGCTGCTATCCCATCAGCAGGTAAACACCACAAATTAGGACCTATACTGCAACATGCTATGCATAGGATTTTTATGTTACTGTAAGCCCTAAGACACAACTATTAGGAACTTTGCAGGCATAATGTAGACACATTTTGTAACACAGTAGAATTATTCTGAATAAGAACTCAAAAGCACTGTTGCTTGAAGGAAAATCTTGTTCAGAGAAAAAGAGACAAAAAAAAATTAAAATGGAATAGCAAACAAAAACAATAACAGGTAGGACATTATTTCTGGCACCACTCCTGAATCTTCCCTGTTAATTTTTTGGTGGGTCACTAAAGCAGATACTCTTGTCTCAGAAGCTATAGCAATAGTAAATCCAGCAATTCTATGGCAAACCAGATGAAAACACCTGCCCCAGAAAATAATACAGTACACTCCTAATGGTGAAAAGAAGTTAGCTATGGAAATTTAATGGCTGTAGAATAAAGGAATAGAATTCAGCCAGTCATAACCACTCAAAGTCATCAAAAAGTAACCAGCTAACTCCAAGGAACCAGCTTTGGTCTGCTGACACCTGCTTCTCAGCGAAAGGAACAGCTGCACCATCACCTAATTTGCACTAGTGAATATAAGTTGATACAGTGAAAGTAATACCCAAAAACACTCATGGTGGGAGGCAGCAAAGCCCTATCAAATAGCCTGCTTTGACAGTACTGAAGGACACAGTTGAGCCTGGTCCCATGCTCCCTGCAGGCCACACCAAACCCAGGCGCATTAGATGCTCTACAGGAGTGTACTGCTGGGCTTCAGGTTGGCTGACTGTGAAGATGTGTGAATGAGCCTGTATTCTTCCTGGGACTGATACACTTCATCATCTTCTTTATCAGTGACATAGATGATGGGATTGGGTGTACCCTCAGCAAGTTCACTGATGGCACCAAGCTGAATGGTACAGCTGACACAACAGAAGGGAGGAATGTCATCCAGAGAGACATGGGCAGGCTTGCAAAGTGTGCTCATATGAACCTAGTGAGATTTAACAAGGGCAAGTGCAGGGTGTTGTGCTTGGGTCGAGACAATCCCAGATACATGTGCAGACTGGGAGATTAACTTCTTGAGAGCAGCCCTACTGAGAAGAATTTAGGGGTCTTGGTAGATGAAAAACTTAACATGAGTCAGCAGTGTGTGCTTGCAGCCTGGAAGGCACATTTTTATTGCATCAAAAGAGTCAGCAAGGAGAGGGAGGTGATGGTCCATCTGTGTTCTACCCTCCTGAGTACCTATTTAGATTACTGTCTAGTAGTCTTCAGCTCCCAGCTCAAGAAAGATGTGGAGCTTTTGGAACTGGTCAAGAGGAGGGTCATGAAAATGATTAGAAGGCTGTAGCACCTCTTCTACAAAGATAGGCTGATGGAGCTGGGTTTGTTCAGTCTGGAGAACAGAAAGCTTAGAGGAGACCTCATTGTGGCCTTCCAATACTTAAAGGGAACTTGTAAGAAGGGGGAATGACTTTTTACACGGTCTGATAGTGATAAGACAAGGGGAAATGGCTTTAAGCTAAAAGAGAAGAGATTTAGATATTAGGGAGAAATTTTTCACCAAGAGGGTGATGAGGCACTGAAACAGGCTGCCCAGAGAAGCTTGGATGTTATATTTCTGGAGGCATACAAGATCAGGTTGGACAGAGATGTGGGCAGCCTGATCTAGTGTCTGATTAAGTGGTTGGTAACCCTGCCCATGGCAGGAGGGTTGGAACTGGATGATCTTTGAGGTCGCTTCCAAATCAAGCCATTGTATGATTCTATGAGCTTGTTTCCCTTTAACATCAAAATCCTCAATATGCTTTCCTGCTGCTTCATCAACAACATCAGTGCTTATTAGGAAAGGGCACCTTTTAGGACTGTGCAAAGCCAAATTTCTGGTTCATGCTCCTCTTTCTGTACAGTTTAAAATACTTTTGGTAGGCAACTTGAGACAACAGTCCACAGATGTAATCTCACACTACACAGATTTGCTGAATCGATGCCATACTGAGTCAATACCTGAACTATTTTCCTTAAGAAGATGAAAACAAGGTGAAATTACTAGAGTTTTGGCAAGTAGAGCAATTTTCCCCACAGGGAATAGGTACAGAGAGCTTGAATATGTATTCCTGAAATACAACAAAGGTATTCAATTAATTTGCATAAGTCAGTATCAATTTCTAAACTTCCATTGAGATACCATAAATAGCACTTTGCAAGCCTATTAATTTAATAGCTCTGATATTCGTTCTATTTCATCATGTGTTTCCTAGGCTTTTATTCATTTTGATTTGTTTTTCCCTCCTCAAATATTATTTTAAATAGCTTTCACTAAATTGCTGCATAATAAGTGAAACATTTTATTCTTTTTCAAGGAAACTCAGCAGAAGTATAACAAATAATAAAGCTGATAAAAGGATACATGAAAGGCATACCAAAATCCAGGGGGTTATTCTGATATCTGTACCACTTAACTTCAAGCTTAGAAATGAATCTCATCAGACAGCTTCTTACCAAGGTCTTGGCCAACAGATTAAGGCCAGCATCAAAGCCTTGTAAGTATTGGAATTGTTTTTACCCTCTTAACTGTAAGCATGCAACATAGTAATGTGTTATTTAGCCATTTGGATTTGAAAGGCAAGATGACTATTTTATGGTTTTTGACTTTGCTGGGTGAGTTAGAATTAAAATTAGTTGTTAACAAGAAAACGGAGTACGTAACAATCATGATAGAGTCTAAACTAAATTACAAAGTTTATGTTCATGTACCAATATTTGGGAGAGCGGATGTGACTGAACAAGGCAATTACCTTTAATTTGCAGGGGCTAGAGTCCTGTCATTAACTATGTCCATCACAGTTAGTTAATAATATCGATTAACAAGATAAGAAGCAGAATAAGACATTCATCCCTTGAATGATGCTTTATAGATTTTGTAGTGAATTTCTTTAGCATATTTCAAAAGTAAAATAACTGAATTGGTGGTGAAAAATCTCCAGTGAAGCAGACTTCAAAAGGCCATTCTGAAGAACATTCTTCAATCAATCTGCTTTTGTTAATAAGGAATAATTGTTGAGCTAAATAAACATAGAAAAACATTCTGTGAGTGTATCTGACAAACACAGGAAAAATACTGTTTGATTGTTGAAGGAAAGGGATTCCAGGCCCAAACTTTGCAGGACTGAAGAAACAGACAAATTAAAATCTGATTGACTGCAAGCGATTAAGAAAAACACAGATTTGCCACGAGGAGTTCTAAACTAACATCAAAATGGTTGTCTAAAAATGACTCAGTGTAATCCTGGTTTAACTCAGTAATTGACAGTGGAATCAAAGTATAAATTATTTTGTCGTTCAGATATCATGAAAGAGGAATACAAACATACACGTGTTCCCTCTCTTTCACTCACACAGACTTGCTCCTCCACATGTTTTGCTGTAGACAAGCACTCAATCAGTAAGTGTCCTACTATTTTAAAAATAAAACTTTTTTTTCCCCTTTATTCTTTTTCTCTCCCTTTTTTGTTTTCTTTCTACACAGTCTCATAACACAGTGATCCATCATCACGTTTGGTGGTAAGCAACCAAGTGGATATCAAACATTTGTGGTACTTCTAAAGCCCCAGAGCCAAACTGCAAACTGGAAATGCACTCCTGGTTATTCCATCAACAAAAGAGATCCTTGATGTGCAATTCTACTCATCATTCCTCTTAAGTTATTATCAGACAGCTGAGATGAGACAACAATGAACGAGCATGTGCCTGATCATTAGCATGTCAGACATATATTATTAAAAACAGTAGGGACAAGAAAAAAGATGAGAGGAAAGGCATTTGCTCCTTTGCACAGACATTAGAAAGCTTATTTTGGAAGAAAAGAATTATAGGAAGGACTGACATAGATATAAGGACTTTCTGCAATGAAGGCACCCAAATCTTCAGCGTATTTTAGATAAATCAAGTTTTCAAGTATTTTCTGGTCTGTATTAAAGGAATATAAATGTTTAGCTCACATGAATTGGAAATATGCTCTTTCACCTGGATAATGGTTCCTATATCTTGGTATTTCATTTTCATAATGTTATGAGCAAAGTAACTATCCCACACTTAAACAGCACAAAAGCAAACATTCTGACTATCTTTAAAACATAAGTTCTTGATCACATACAAAGTCATCTTCTCATGTTCACTACTTAAAAAGAGGCATGCATATCTTCAGAGTTTTTAGGATATAAAGCAATCACAAAATGTTAACAATATTTGCATGGTTCTCTTATTGAAAACGTTTATCAAGCATTTATCTACACAGTTCACAACAAAAATAAAGCTATCGCTGGGTTGACAATATCTGCTATCTTCATTTAGAGAGGAATTAGTCTCTCTCAAACCATCTGCTTCAATCCACATATATAATAGAACAAATAGTATATAGAGACATTATAGATAAATATAGTAGAACTAATGGGAAAAAATATCTCTATGCAAAATGCACAACTTTTTTCTTTTTTACCCCACTAAAAATGTATTGGATTTTGTTTATTTGTTTTTGTAGGTCTAGTCAAATTCCTCAGGAAAATTTGCTTTAGCAAATAGATACACATTTAACATGTAAAAGTAAAACAGCAAATGTTTAGACCAAGAAAGAGTTGTGTGACATTAAGATAAAGTCTGTTAAGTATTTTACATGTGCTGTCAATACCTAGAGAAAAAGATGAGAACTGACTTCTGTCAAACACTGATACTGTTATGTTCAAAAAGTTCATTGTAATTCAAGGCTTGGCAGCAGGTTTCCCAACATACCACTTGTTTGCAAAATTCTAAAAACAATCAGTGAACAATGAACAATTTTAAGCAGTTTGGATTGTATACTTGTAAACATCCCAACACTGAAAGGACCCTTCAAAGAATGGTGCTTTTGACAGCATTACTGACAAAGTTTGTGAATGCCTCTGGCTAAAGCATCTGAGAAAGGTCCAGAAGAGATACTTATTAAAGTCCCTTAAGTAGTAAGGACAACAGAATAAGTGAGAGTGTGTGTCAGTGCCCTGAAATTTACAATGTTGATCCAACATGACTCTAATACGTTGTGTGAAATATAAATCAACACATACCTTTGTCCTTGAAAGTAAACAAATAGATAATAATAATAATAATAATAATAAAAGGCAACAATACAGTTGCTGTCAAGACTGTAAGAAGTTTGGAGCAGCATGTTACTCGTGAGTTTCTAGAGACTCAGACATGTCAGATAACACAGGATATTGAAGCCATTAACATTCTTTTTTTTAAATGCACAAGTTACAAGTGACTTAGTAAGCATTTCTAAGCCTCAAAAATGTTTTAGAAAGAAGAGGAGATGTATTGGAAATCATCCCTCCCGTGCCTCGATTCAATGTTATTTCACAGTTCCATTAGTTGTTAATACCCATTGTTAGAGGTGCTCAAGATACAGAGATACAAAGCCTGCCATGCATTCTGTGGTCCCCCAGCTAGGATTTGTCTTTAAATGAGTTTCTGAAACTAACTCTCTTAAAAGTTTATGGAGAGCAGAAGGATTAAAATTGGAATGTAAACTATATTCATCATCATTTTCTGGTGTCTGCACAAGATCACATGAAATATGAGATACCATCTCAGAGTTACATAGTGGAATGACTCCTGTTGATATCAAAAGGCTACAGCTGAGGCTACGTTCTTATTTACCAACAAACTTAAGTTCACATCAAAAACAGTTTAACCAATGGAGAACTATGATCAGAGAAGCGGTGATCCCTGTGGAGACTGTGATGTGCACTGGATTAGACTGGAGAGAACATAGTGAAAGTTAAGGGAGCAGATGAGAAACGAGGAACACTGCCAGAACATTGGGAACTTTTGGAATAATTCTGGGAGATAATTGTAGCACTTGATTAAACCATGCTATTGTTTATACATTTTAATGCTTTCAGCATTTCAAAAACAAAGCAAAACTGATGTCTTTTTTCACTAAGTACAGAAAACGTGGTTTTTAACCAAATTATTTGAATGCCAGAAGATATAAACTACAGCGTAACCATAGTCTTACTTAAATTCACAGTATATCCACACTTCTTTGAACCTCCCAGGGATGGACACTCTACTGCTGACTTCTGTGGTTGAAATCAAAGCTGTCTCATTGTCTTGTCTGCGTGCTCCCCTCTTCACTATGCTTTTAAAACAACCCTTATCCAGTATACACCTCTGCATCCTTGTAGCTACCAAGACTTTCCTGACAAAGAGAGAGGCTTTGAATGGTATCGAGGGTAATTATTCGATATTTTTATTCTTACAAATACTAACATTTGTTAAAGAAAAGCAAGCATCATAAGATACTTTTTTTTTTTCTGTTAACCAGAAGTGGTACCTTTTATTCTAGCTATGAGGCACAGGTAATTCTATTTCTGCTCACATTGCAGATGTCCTGCAAAAAAAGTCAGATTTATAAAACAAGTGTAATTTCTTCTTTCAGATGGGTGCTCAAAGGTGATTTTCTGTGCCAAGATGCAATTCTCTGTTTCTCTAAAAGCACAGATTTAAGATCCAAAGAGGAATTAGAAACAAAAAAATAAAAAAGGATATTTAATAAATTCAGTAGCATGCCAGACCTCTTACCTGTCTCATGATACTTTCTCATAGATTAAGCAATAAGCATCTTGTTAGGTGAGTGCTTATCTGCAGTTTCCAGACTCTTTAGTTTTCAGTTATCAAGCCCTCTGTTTCTTCCTCTTCTCCTTCATACTTCTGTGATGTCCCTCTTGTGCTTCTTAAGGGCTGTGGCATTTTACAAACAATACATGCTGGTGACAAATGACAAACTGCATTGTTATGCACTTATTTTCATGATTTGTTTCTTGGTAGAAGAGCAGTTCTAAATGGTGCTAATCCCTCTATGCTGGAGTTTGGTATATTTAATTCTGACTGCTGCCATGTGGTTGTAGTTGACTGTGTCCCTGTTTCATCCAATTGCAATAGGAAAACTTAGTGAAGTGGAAGAATTGTTGCCATACAGGAAGGATGCGAAGCTGTTGGAGTGAGTGTAGAGGAGCGCCATGAAGATAGTCACAGGGTTGGAGCACCTCTTCTGTGAAGGAAGACTGAGGGAGTTGGCTTTGTTTATTTTGGAGAAAGCTTTGAGGAGACATCACTATGGCCTTTCAGTACTTATGGGGAGCTTATGAACAGGAGGGAGACCAACTTTTTACATAGTCTGATAGTGATAGGACAAAGGGAAATAGCTTTAAGCTAAAAGAGGGGAGATTTAGGTTAGATGTTAGGATGAAATTTTTTACTTAGAGAGTGGTGAGGCACTAGAGCAGCCTACCCAGAGAGGTTGTGGATGCCCTATCTCTGGAGGCACTCAAGCCTAGGTTGGATGGTATCCTGTGCAGCCTGACCTAGTGGAGCAACACTGCCTGTAGCAGGGGGGTTAGAACTAGAGGATTTTTAGGATCCCCTCCAGCCTAAGCCATTCTGTGATTCTACGAAAGTCCCAATTCAAAGTGTGCCATCACAACTGTAATGTCTACATTGCAGGGAAAAGATGGTTGCATGGAAAAAGAATTGGTATACCTTGCATCACAGAGGTTAATCTAGACAGCTTGCAAAGCTGTGGAACTCAGTAGATATCCATCTTTTGAAGGTCCCAAATGTAGGTTACACTACCTGAAGTAGCAGGACCGAAAGAGCATTTGAGTAGCTGAGCTGCACTACGATGTCAGGACCAAGTTTCTTCACAGCATCATTAAAAGTAGGAGCTATCTGACAACCTCTATGGATGCTGTCACACCTAGAAATGGCATGGATATAAGTAAACACATAATCAAGGCCAACAGGCAAGCTTAAATAAACTAAGTCACTAAAATAAACTGGCCCAAGGCAGAACGTAGTTTGTTGGCTCTATGAACCACAGGAGTAGGTTTTCTAACTCTTTGTTCCACATCTCGCTTAGGTGAAAGAAGAGATTCTGGTATACTGTAACAGCCACAACATTGGACTTCTTTTGCTCATGGGAACTGGCTGTACCCATACTGATAACCAAGGACCTACTAACTCTTGTTTAATGAAGCCACAACCCACTGTCAAAATCTAAGCCTTATGTCTAAATCTATCTTCGACAGTGCATTTGAGACCACTGCTGTTGGTAACAACTCAAATATTCACATTTCACATATGAGAATAGATATTGCTTGTGGGACATAGCCACAGGGTTTAAAAGAGTCAGAATTCACATAATTTATTACTCTACCTTTTTTGAGCAGACAAAAGCTCAAATATACCAGCTGTCTCTAAAGGAACTGCAGTTTGTTTTTGCCAGTATTCATCAGAAACACAACAGATCCCAGTAAATTGGCAAGAATTCTCTGATTGCAATTCTTAGATAAGGCATACTGCAATGCAAAGATATTAGCAAATATATTTTTGATCAATTAGAGCCTAAATACAAAGGCTGCTCTGAAGGTAATACCTCCTACTTATTTCCATGGAAACTAAAATAGTTAGAAAGATCACAAAAACACTGTCAGAGCAAATTTTCGGCTACACAGCACTATCTTTCAGCATAGTCACTACCATAAGCTATTTGCTTTTGTCAGTGGTGAACAAGAGTCTGCATGGTGCACTGTAAAATTCTGTGTGGTATCTGAAACATCCTCCATCCGGACAAAGAGCCATTGACCACATCCTTCTGGCTGCAGTCATCCAACAAATTCTATGTCCATCTAGTAGTCCAGCCTTCAAATCTGTAACTCTCCAATATAGAGAGATAAGGAAGTGGTGTTGGGCTGTGTCAAAGGCCTTGCATAAGTCCAGATAAATTATATCTGTAGCCCTTCTTGTCCACTGCAAGAAATTTTTCCCATAAAAAAAATCTTTAAATACAAACTTACTTTCTGTTTTTAAATTTAAAAAAATACAAAAATAACTTGGAATTTAAGAAGGCTTAAAACATCAGAAGAGACATCAAGTATGCAGTGAATTCTAATGATCCCTGTTGCTAAGTCAGAAAAGCATCAGCCACATGAGATGCAAACAATGCTTCTTCAGAAGTACCATTTTCTTTGTGACCACGAGTAAATCAATTTGAAATAGGTTATCAGAATGTTATTTAAGTACTATTAGCAACACCACAGGCCAACATTATGAATGACAACTTAACACTGCTGATGGAGGGTTCACAAGGAAGCACTAAGTGTATGTCACCAAGAGGTGGGCAACAACTGTGATTTCACAGCACAAAAAACTTGTGCCAATGTCAAGACAGTTTGGGTAGAAGATTAAATTAGCTCTTGCTGAGATTCATATTCCCCCAGAGACAATGCTTACTATTCTGCAACAGTGAATTTTAAGCTAACATTTAGTAACACAGTAGTGCTTTTGATGAAGGTCTGAAAAGGCTTTTTAGTTTAAGAGTCTTTGAATCAAAAGTTTCTACATGCTTAAGTGGATCCAGGTAACAATAAGGTCTGAGGCACAGCTGTTACGGACTTGGCAAGCATACCTTAAACAAATCACAATAAACTTGTTCTGAAAAAGAACAGAATGGAACCCTCAATAAAAAGGCAAAGCCCAAGAGAAACTTGTTCAGGGAAAAAGAGAAGCAAAAAAGAGAAGGAGAATAAATGAAACAACGAATTGAAACGATAGTAGAAGTAAGATCGATTATTGAAAAATATTACAGGTGATTCTCACAGTGGTGTTTCAAAACTGCTTCTTAAGTGCTATCAATACTCTTAACTGATGTTTCATTCACTGTCTTTTCCCTCTTTACTGTCTCCCGTTGTCTACAGTGAGTTAGGTGTGGACGGTTCCTGCTGTCCTGAGTGAGGTTATCCTGAGTTGATATGATTTCTTATACATGGAACAAATTTTTGAGTTGGAGCTTGTGTTTTTGAATAAGCCTAAGAATAACCATTTAATACCTACTGGAAGTTTTCATAGAAACTTCAGTGTATGATTTTTTCAAACTATTGGATGTATTCAAATCCACTTTGAAAAAGAGAGAGAGAAAAAAAAAAAAAGGCAATATTCCTATTACTTCATTATTTCTACAAGAAATAATCTTTCCCAGGACTGATTCCACGCCCTGTGCCAGATTCAACAGTGAAGACAGAACACAGGAAGTTTCTTTCAGAGCTCATTTCAAGCAGACAAAAATCAAATACCTAAACAAACCAAGCATTTAAAAAAGGTGAGAGAAAATCCCCCAGATACTTTGAAAGCTTTTTTCTTTTTAATCTTATTTTTTAGCAGTACACCACTTGTTTTGTCATTTGTTTCTCATTCCTACTAAAACAACACAAAACTTCAAAATGTAACTGCACACGAAAATTGCAACCAACGTGGACTATTCTAATCTGGATGATGTCTCAACTTCAGAAACACAAAACATGAAGGCTATAAAGAAGGATTCTATGAAGATTAACTGTGCTGCCTGCTGTATATTCACATGTTCCACTTCTGCTTTTGCCAAAGAAAGTACTAATTTTAGTAAATAGGCATAATAGGTATTCGGATAACATTTTCTCCTCTCTGAAAATATTTAAATCATATTAAATATTGACAGTTGTCATCATCTTGCATATTTCTACTAGAAGGAAGGACAGTCAACGGTTGACACAACAATGATGCTGAAAAAGAGTAAATTGTAAAACTGAACGCATCCTGAATCTAATGACAAAAAGATGTGAAAGGATAACAGTTCAGTATAATTAAGAAAAATCCCCTCATGTTTGAGATTAATATTCTGTGGTAGCTTTCTTTTTCCCTTTCTGAAGGAAAGAAAGAGAAACTTATTTAAGGAAGCTTAACTCAGATTCTAATGAGGTTTCAGTTTAGCCTTCCTGTCTGTTTACTCCAACAAGGAGACATTTTCCACTTAAGAGGCAGATTAATCTAATTAAATTAATTTAAACCATTCTATATGCCTAAGGTAGAAAAAAACAAATCTTCAGTAATTTATGAGTTATTTTTCCGAGATCCTGAAACCGGTGGCAAAAAATTGCAGTGTAATTAATTTTGAAGATGCATCTGATTTGTGTTATTACCCCATACAGCAAAACAATCCCCTTTCCATGGTTGAAGCCATCTCCCTGATGCTTCCTACTGCAGGAGAAAGTGACTACTTTTTTCTTCTTTTCCATCCTAAGGGAAAGTGTTGATCCCAGTAATCTCGCACTGTTACATACTGGAATAATTAAAATTTTTTTGGAACACTTAAATGGCATTTTGAGGGCTTTTACAAACTTTGGATCTATTTTCCTGTCTGTAAAGATTTTCTGTTCTTTTTAGAAAGGAAATAAAAGATGTTCTGAGCTACAATTTGAAACTGGCAGGCCAGATGATACAACGTTATGCCAGTTCTGAATACTGCTGCTCTGATTATTGACACGAGAAAGTATTGTTCATTTGGATGTCCTACTGCTTTCCCTCACATCATCTAGATAATGCCCCTATCTCCTCAGTTTCCTTTTTTTTTTTTTTTTTTGGGTCATAGATTGCCTGTAGAAAAGTATGATGCCAATGCAGATATCACACCACCCTCAAGTAATCAAACAAATAAAAATGTATTGTACAAGAGTAGAGCTCTACTTGTTAAGGTTTCTGACTGAGACCGCAGTTTAAATAAGGAGGAGAAAACCACTCTCTGTTTTGCTATCTGGGAGTATTCCAGAGTGATATCCTTAACTTTCACTTAATTCAAAGTTAACTGAATAAAGTAGCAGAGCTTGAATTCTCTGTTTCTTCAATTCCACCGTTGTTTTAATTCTCCTAAAATTTTCTCCAATAATCAACACAGAATAGAAAGTCCTTTTTGTGTTTCAGTTTTTTTACCCTCAGGGTAAAGCCATATAACGGAAATCTTTAGACTCAACCACTGAAAGTGATGTTTTGCATGTCTCCTGCTCATGGTAAAACAAATTGGTGGAATCCGACTTGAACTAATGGCTCTAGACATGGATTTGAAACTCGAGGGCTTGCTTTGCTAACTGTCAGTATCTATCTAATACTTCTGTGTAACGAAGAGAAATCTCCGATTCACTCACAACTGTTTTCACTTTGGGTATATTGCATATCTTAAGTTTCAGCTATAAACAATAAAGTTACAGCCCCATTATAATTCATGCACAAAATATTTGCATTTTTCCATAAATGTGTTTCAAATTTTAGCTTGTGCACTTTAGTCTGGAGGGTATCTGTATTCTTAAAATCCCATTTTGAATTGAAAATATACACGTTCTTGTTTTTATACTGCTGAGTTGTTTGTGCACATGAGCATTCATGTTCAGATCAGCTGAAATAATTTGCCAATTTGCATAAAGCCAATTATTTGTAGTTCATTTGATTTTAAAGAAATATACCTGGTTCATTTCAATTGTTCTTAAAAGACATTTTTGTAAAGTGTCTTCCTTATTTATGTAGCCCATAAAATATTTTTACATTCATCCTCATCTCATGATAAAATAAAAAATTTTCTTTAATGCTTGGGCTCGCCTGGCCCACACTGAATGAAGAGGGATTGTTTTGGGCCAATGCTTTGGCTGTTGCTGAGTGATGGGTGCTGCACAAGGCTGGGCCAGGCCATTCAGTGTGAGAGAGGTGCAGACATGATGGCACAGTGGCATGGAGTGGGACACATTACTAGCTGTCGTGGGCCACATGCAACCCATAGGCTAGACATGCCTGCTTTGAAGTAATTATATACCTGTACCATTTTCCATAAGAAAATATGAATGAATATGTATGAAAATATCTCACTTCAGTTACTTCCCACTGATCATAATTCACTTTAGATGCACTGAAAGAGAAAGAACCAAAACTATGGTCAGATCTCATTGGATTTGTTGACAATTTATGGCATGGTTACAGTTAAACAAACCTTTGGTATGAAGTAATGAAAGCATTGTTTTTCTGTCTTTTCAAAACACAACATTTGATGTGAACAATTTGGTTACTAACAGCAATGATTTTATGGCTGTAAATTACAAAACAGTCTTTGCTTCTAGAACGATGACTAAAATATTGAAAAGGCAAAGCATTTTTTAAATTTGACATATCTCTTTTGTATAACTATTAGTCATTGCTACCAACCATTTCTTCAACTAGAAATAGTCTTCACATATAAATGAGATTGTCTTTCGTCCTCAAGATCGTGTATAATTTTGTGGATTTTTAACAAATGCATTATTTCTATCTGCTTACTGCAGACCTACTACATTTCATTCAATCGTTTGCTGACTGGCAAAAATATCTCACATACCCTATCCCATATCACAACTCAACTATCATTCAGTTGGCAAAGGCTTACTCTTACAACCTCTCTTGTCTAGTTGCCAAAAGATACAAGTAAATGAAATTCCTTCAATGTCAGTGAGGCATAACTTTGGCGCCTGCTGGAAAGAGCCAAAGCAGCAGTTTCAGATGTGTGAACAACTAAAGAAAGATGCCAAACACATTTTGTGATGCTGACAGGAAATAAATTAGAAACCATAATCCAGAGGTGCGAATGGGTAGCTTGTACCTTAGCAACATTTTCTCTTGTTAGCAATTATATATTAAGAGTATTTATTATACAATTGTAATTAAAATCTGTGAAGTATTCCCATCAGATAGAAAAGTCAAAGAAATGGGAATGTATACATGGAAAAGATCATGTTTTAAGACCAGTCTAGCCCCTTTTAATCGGTCTGCAGGAAGATTATTTACTCTTGAAAAGAATGAATGATCAAGACTTTCTTGAGAAGCTATGCTTATTCAAAGCTCTTTCTGAAATACTTCTGCAACATCAGTTATTTCCATACACTGAAGTAGAAAACGGATCTTAATTTGCCTTATTTGTAACAGTGGATGTAAATAGATTTGGATGTCTTAATTTCATGCCATCTGTCCTTTCCTTTGCCTTTATGATAATAACACATAGGTAGTGATGAAAAATAAAAATACAAGATTCTTTTGAGGCCCTCTAATTGGAATGAGGTGTCACCTGCATGAAGAAAGGGCAAAGACATGATTCATCAGTGAGTGGATTCTCTCCTTCACTAAAATTACAAGGGGAATCTATTCTATTCCCTGGGTTAGCCAGGGAAAAGTTATTTATGTTGCCATATTTCTTCACTTTTTGTGCCAAGAAGCTGAGTAGAATGGCATGAAAATCCGAGCAAGTGTATCAGTGTTTCAGTGAGAAGGCCTTGGGTGCCAGTACTTTCTAACAGTCAGATTAGTGGCTTTGGATCAGAAACTTTAAAGAGGCAATTCTTCTGCCAGAGCTACTTGTCAGGAAATAATTTTGCTATCATTTTCCTCTCTCCATAATAAAGTAAATGGAAGGGAAGAGCCCAGTACAGTCATCTCAGTTTTCTACAGTCTCAGGACTACACCAAATCAGTATTGTTAGTCTTGGGCATGTGCAAATACTGAGACTGGCTTGAATTGAAGCACACTGTCCAAGAGTCCAGACAAGAATTTTGATTCTACACTTTCAAATCTTATTCCGTAGACAGAAGTTCATTTGTTTAAATAACACTGAGATTTTTTCACTTAACAAAGAGACTCAGAAATATAGCTTAAAGGGGAAAAATCCCCATTAAAAGTGGTAACAGGCACAAATCTTGTGCAGTAATCTTTCTAAATCTCTGCATATTCCAGAGGGCTGGATAACAGATTTGGTATTTCAATATTTTTAGAAAGCTATCCTCACACTGCACATTTCAGTTTGTTTTTAGAAGCAATACAAACTTCATTCTGCTTCATTCTGCTGAGTGATATTTCCAAAAGCAGAGGATGGAAAGTACCAAGAACGTAACAGTTTATGTTCTCATGCTCACACTTAAATGGGTAAAAAATTTCAATCTCACTTGTGCGTTTTACCAAATGACAATTTCAGCCTACATAGACCTGCCCTTTCTTTTTGAACAACTCAGCTAACACAGTTGACCCCAAGATGTATCCAGGATCATTTTTTCCAAGTATCATCCCTTATGATTTTCTCTCTAGCTATAATGCAATGGGATGTGATAATAGCACAGTAGGGTCTGACTGCACCCTACTGCAGTCAGCAATGCAGCCACAAGGAGCAGCCATCCTCCCACTCAAGCTGTGCTCCAGGACAGGAACTGGAAAGCAGCAGTACTGAGTATGGCACCACCCAACAGAGGAGACAACTATTCTGCTTATCACTGTGGGTCCCCTTTCACAGTTGAGAAAGAGCAGTGTTCCGCAGCTCAAACTTTTTAATTTTAGTATTTAAAAATTAAAAAAATGAAATCAACATACCCTTTTGTTGCTGACTACTGTTCAGGTCAAGCCTATTCAAAGGGCAGAGGTACTGAAGTGGAAGAAGATTCCTTCTGGAGGTGGATGGCTGTAAAGTAAACAAAGACCACCTTAATCAGATGCAAGAGCACAGAACAGACTCACTATAGCGAGGGCTACAGTATTGTAGAGACAGCAGTTTTCAGTGAGTCTTCAACTACTTGGGCCCCTTGAAGATAAAATAGCTTAAAGCAGCAGCTTTAACTCAGCTCTTTGGCCTCTATCCTTTGTGTTCATGTGGAGAGAGCTCATTGTATCTATATATAAAAATACCTATGCCAGGACATCTTGCAGTTTCCTCTAACTCCTTTTGACATTAATTCCACCACAGTCAATGGTGTTCCATATACATGAACAAAAGGCCCTGTGATATTCGTTAGCTCTGAATGCACCATAAATCTTCCAAAGAATTTAACGCTTAATGCTCTAAACCATCAAAATACTGTAGAATGAAGTTGTTCACTTCTCTGTGGCAAAGTATGCTAATCTGTTTGAAGTTATCATATTGCTATTTACAGGAGAGGCTTGAACACGATATGGAAATTACTTTCAGATTTTGAAAAAGAAATTTAAAACATATTTATCTCATACTTTCATATTTTATTATGTTACCTATGTCATCATCACAGACGTAAGAATGACTTGAAGTGCACAGAGCCTAAAGAATACATTCTAAAAAGCTTTAGGTAGGATGGGACAGGGAGGCTGGTATCTCTAGTGTTAGTCTCCTGGTACACAATGGCTTCTTTACATTGTGTCACAGTAAAGAAACCTTGAAGAGACCCAAGTTTATAATTGCATCATATCAAGAATGCTTTATATTCCCAGGGCCAACCAGTATAAAGAGGAATTGTACCATAAATGAGAACCAAAACCCCAGAGTTCTGTACATTATGACTTTACATTTCTCTTCCCTTCTGTTTCTGAAATATAGCACATAACATTATGGATAGTTATAACTGTATATTATAAGCAATTACTGGGCAAAATGCTTTTCTTTGTCAAAGTCACTGGCAAAACTTGCATTATCTTCAGAGCAAACAAGCTCAGATCACATCACTGTGTACACTGTGAAAGTGAAATGTGTTGTAAGAAAAAAAAGGAAGACAAATGACATTAAGTAATATACGACTTGCTTCCTATGAAAAAAGAGCACAACTCAGAGAACCATATCAGTATAATAAAATCTGACTTTTCTCCAAAGAATGTGTTAAAAACTCAACACATCAGTCTCTGACACTAATTTAAAAAAAAAAAAACTAAAAAACAAAAAAAAAAAAAACCTTTAATTTATCTCATTTGTATTCCATACTGTGATGGATCCTAAAAGGCTTATTGTAATGTTACTGAAACTTGAATATTGCCCAGATATAAGAGCATCTTATATTATTAGCAAATTATTAGCAAATGCAGTGACACATGGCACATGTGTCCTGATCCATTTTATTCTAGGAAGCTTTTATAGTCTCAGTGCTTTGTAACTTCTAAGAACACTGCATGACCCTGGTGACCCAGGGGAAGATATTTTGGTGCATCAGAATGTAGCTTGTCAGCTCCTACAGTCTTTCTACTTAAGGTCTAAATTATATCTTTCAGGGGGTATACTTGAATCATAGCTAGTAAAGATGACTTTACAGTTATCTCTGGTTTGAAAATACTGCTTCACTCAGGTTTATGGCCCATTAAGACAGTGTGTTTTTCCTTATAATATCCCCTCCTGCGCACTACTAATTTCATTTTAACACTATGAGTTGAACTCAACACGTACAATTAGTTTCCATCAGGAATAAAAGCTCTTTTGCTCAAGGTCAAATTATACAAAATCTATTAAGCAGGATGAACAGGTTAAATCAGTTCAAGAAAAAACTAGACAAGTCCTATTGTTTTAAAATTATTTTTCTAATTCAAAAAATCTCATTTCGGTCCTGTTTCTCCCCATTAATGTTGTTCTTCCACACATACTGGAATTCTGGAATTCAGTTTTAGTCAAATTAGCAGCAATTATCTACACAGTTAATTAGAATATATAATGAAGCACTGTTTTAGAACTTCACCAAAGAACTCTCTCAATCCTTTCATGAACAATAAATAGAAGTGATGTAGCTAGTGTGCCATAAGGCATTCTAAGAGAATACTGGGGAATTGTTTTTGTTTATGTTTGTGCTTTTCTCTGTGTTGTTGTTTGTTGTTTTCTTTTACTTTTTGTTGTTGTTGTTGTTGCTGTTGTTGCTTCTGTTTGTGTGCTTGGTTATTTATTAAAGGAAAATAAAGCAATAAATAAAAGAATGAAAACTTTCACCACAACAAAAGTTCAGGTAAAACCATACTTATGGGTTTTTTTGCCTTCTTTCATTTGTTAGCTAGTCATTCATTTAGAAGAGTAAAGGTGACACATTCCATAAAAATTTCTCACTTCTTATTTTAGAAATCACTAAGTTCATAAATTGCCACAGCAATTGCCATTGGTGAATGCGTTCTACAGCGCTTAAATTTTCCTGAATTAACTGTCATGTTCAGTTTTAATGTTTGTCATGTGTCAAATATTACCCAAGTCCCAGCAAAATGAAAGCTTTGATCACTGTCTTCCTTGTGATACCTCCCACTTAAAGATTTGTCTCTAATCTTCCTGAAATGGGAGAATAGATGCATAGGATACTGAATTCATCCATTTATATTTGTATTTCAAATAAAGATCTTCTGTCTACAAATCTATGAATCCAGCAGATGCAAGTAGAAAAATGAAGAGGGTTTCTTCAGGTCTTCAATTACATGTGATCAATTTAAAGGCAAATGTAAACACAAAAAGAGCTGAAATTGAGTGGAGACATACAACATACAAACTGTTTCAGAAAGTAAAGTACCTGTGAAGCAGAGAAGAGTTTAGAAGAGCATAGTAGAGAAGGAAGGGGGAAATAAGGAGCAGAACAGAAAGGTATCCTATACAATATGGGGATATTGGAGGAAGGAAACAGGAAGGCTCTATAAAACACCAAATGGATCAGTTGTATCAGTACCTTCTTCTGCAATTGGCTTACTTTAAAAAGACATCTACCTGTCTAAAGACTTTACATGCATTTAGATTTTTAATGGAAAGTTATGTAAATTATCTGAGCCTCTTCAAAACCAAGAAATAAAATGTATCAGCTGCCATGAATCCTTAGCATGAATTTCCGTCTTACAGCTAAATGAGAAAGCGAGCATTGTAGTACCCTCTGATTCAACAATTTTTAATCATTTCCTGTTGAGATGGACAGAAATGGAAATGGAATTTTTCAGTTCACTCCTAAAGCTCACACTCACATCACCTGAAGGAGACCAGCTGCATATTAATGACTGGAGGACATATGAGAGAAGATGATGCATACTATGATCCTGAGGTCTCCGAGACACAGGCTTTATTGCATTTATGATTACATTTTAAAGAGTAGTTTAAGTCTATCCATTTTTCTTTAATACCGGATATTAGTGTTCAAGTTAAACAGTACCTTTTTTGATATGGAACAAGATTCCTCCATTTCATCTCTACTACAGCAAAACAGCTGTGTTAACCTACTTAATCACATATTGAAAACCTTACCAATTTTCCATATAAGCAAGAGAAAGCTGAAGTACTAAACCTCCAGTCAGTGGAGGTCCTGGTTAGGATTTTCAGATGTGGTTTAAAGACTTGGTTGTTGTAACTTTACTGAATTTCTGTTTCACGGCAAATTTAAACAATGAAATGAATACCAAATCCAAACTTAAATTTTGCATATAAAAGCAACGTGGCATTAGGCAGCACAGAATACAAGTATTTCTCAATCAATCACTTAACACTGAACCTGTTAGCACCTTTCAGTATAAAAGTCCCAGTTTTGTCCTACTCTTCCTGACAAAAGGAGTCATTCGTTTGATGGCACATTTTATTATGCCACTTTGTTTGAAAGTTACTAGAACTGTGGTTTTATACATGGAGTAGAAGAGCTGCATCAACAACATTAAAGCAGTTTAAGCATCCTCCTATGCTTGTTCTTCCTGCTGAGTTCCCGTTGCAGCAAATCCATCTGGTTGGGAAAAATCATTTTGCAAGATTTGATGATTATTATCCTTTTTCAAAGGAAGAAGTGAAGCCAAGCAGAGGGAAGCATAACCAAACACCGTAAGTAAATAAATGTTTCCAGGGGTAAGTGTTTAGCTTGATTTCAGAATGAGTATTTCTAGTTTTATATATGCATATTTAAATATTACAGTTACAGATGCAAGTTTAATTCCAGTCACTGCAGAACCACATCCAACATCTAATCACACCAGCAAGTCAAAAAGTTAAACTGGAGCAAAATCATGCCAAACATAGAAATGGGCAATATCTTATTAGTAACTGTATAAGCAAATTCCAATTTATTAACAGGTTCCCAATTTCTGTTTCCCATTCCCAACCCTTAGAAAAAATCTCAAGTTCCTGCAGTTGAAGAAGTACCTCATGTTCTTTACTTTCCAACTCTCAGGAAGAGTCTGGAAGACAAAATTAAAACAATTGTAATACACCAAGACAGAAATCTCTGATACTTCAGATTTGTTTCTGTAAATATCATAACTTCATCATAACTTTCTTATTTCTAACATCTTTTCAACATATTATTTCCAAATTATAGTTAATTTGACTCCTGCCTTTAATAAATTGTTGGCATCCTCCAGGGTGGAGGGTTACAGGGTTACGATTCATAGTAACAGCGTTTCAAGACTATTTTCACTTCTTGTTTCACCGTGAGTTTTTTCCAACAGTCTCAATGAAAGCATGATATAGGATAACATATACATAACATACACATAACAGTGTATTCGTTAACCCTGTTTGCCTTATTGTTCTAACAAGGAGTCAGAACGTATAGCAGAAATATTAAGCACAGTAATGGTTATTCAGAGATCAAGTAATCTAGGTAAAAACAAATTAAAGAGTTGGGAAATTACCCTTTTAAACAGACAGGAATACATTGCTCTATTTGTGATCATGCTATATTTACATCATAGAAAAATTCCTGAGCATCTGCTGGGCATAAAAGTAGCAGCTACAAGTGATAAAATTTGGTAATAATTATCTGCAAGTGAAATGTGCTTGGGGTACAGAGGATTTTAAACAGGAAAACAGCTCCAAAGTTTCACCATGGGCTCAAGCATTAAGGAAAAACAAAATATATAACCTTGCTGTTGTGTGATGTACACCATAATAAGTAAAAAAAATTGCATAAGTGGTGTATAACCAAGATGTTATAGTCACAATATAATTGTGTATAATCAATAGATATCAAGATGTTATAATTGCAATATAATCAAGAGAGTAAGGCAAAGCAGACAACGACCACAAAAAGAGAATAAGTAGAAGAGCTTACCCTTGGGTTGAGCTCACCAGAAGATACCAAAAGAGGGGATCTCCAGAAGAGATCCTTCCCCTCTGGTAGCCAGCTCTTAAATAGGTCCAGGAGGGGTGGAGCCTGGCTGCACCCCTTCCGGCAGCACAGGAGAATTGCCTTCACCTGTGCTCCTCTGGCTGACTCAAGGCTCACCTCAGGTGATCAATCAGAGGTTCAGGCTGTGACTCAGCAGTTCCCATACAAGTGGTCTTTAACATCCCAGCATACACTATATTATCGTGGTTACAGCTTTGCTTGATTTCCTTTGCATCCAAAAGTTCAAACAGGATTGGGCTCTTGTAGTTCTACAGAAATGATAGATTTGTAATGTGCTTACTAAAGCACAAGTTGAGTTGCTCATGAAGTCCAAATGAGTTAGGTTATCTAAAAAATTATTGAATACCAGGAGAAGGGAGAACATACTCAAAGTATCATATAGATACAGGGTTTATTTTTGTTTTGTTTTTGTTTGTTTGCTTGTTTTTTGTGGCCAACTTAATCTACCAGTGGGCCTCTTTCTGCGTAGGATCCCCTTGCCATTGTATTCACAACCATCAATCTCAGCTGATCTACCATCATTTGAAGAACCAAGCTTTTTGCATCCCTGTCAGATGGCACTGCATCATTCTGTTATCTTGCATGCATTCAGTATTGGGCATGCAGTTGGTCAGTGAGTGAATTTCATTTCTGTTTAAAGTTGTAGAATTTTAATTTTGTCTTCTATGCTTTTCTTGTGTGACTTTTCCTTCCTACTTCTGAAAATCAATGGATGTGTGTTTTATTTCACCTTTCCCTCAGAATGGAAATTAACATGCACATTACCCACTAAAATACATACTTGCAATAGTAAAAAACATTTCATTAGAAGCCTGATAGTTATTGTTTCCTTCATAGTCAACGAATGCAGTGAATATTGTGCTCTACCTATTTTTAAGATACATAACACAAACGCTTTTTGGGAAATACAGTTTATTTATACTAGTGTTTTTGTACATTTGCTTTCTGTACATACGTGTGGGCTGTACTCCCTGGAAACTGTTGTATGCTCACACAGTCAGTCAATAAGAATGATAAAATGTGACTTATCCCATTAACCACAAATATGCACTACGGTTTAAATTCAGAATATTCATGATCAATCAACTCAGTAAATGGCATCTTTAAAAGGCTATTAATAAAAAAAGTATTAAAAGAGATGAGTTCAAGGAAACTGTGATCTGTTTGTGGTTGTTCTGTAAGTAGAAAAGAGGGACTAAAATCATTCAATATACTACTCCCGTTGGATTATTTGCTCTGCTCCACTGAACACCCATAAGCACATTCAACTACTAAATTAGCACTGCTAAGCTGTGCTATTTGTGTTGGCTATTTTTATACACAGCAGGCAACAATCATTGCTTAACGAAAGACTAGGCTTTAACACCAGGTGTGATTTTGTTGTTAGGAGTTCTGTTTTTCCTACTTTTTGTAGTTTTCATCCAAACCAGTTTTCATCCCCATCAGTACCACCTACTTTTGTCCTGAGGATTGCATGCTGAATGCTGATTCTAAGCTCAGCATGGTGTGCAGTGCTTGACTTGCATTGATTGTCATAAAATGTAACACGCAGCATACTGTGAAGATGTGCAATGGAAGTGTGATTTTTGTTATGTATCTTGAATTAGACATCTCTTCTAATTTCCAGTCTGTTATACTTCAGCTTTCTTTTGCAAAGAAAAGCAAGGCTCTATTTAAAATGTTAGTTTTTCAAGAATCCACCTGTAATAATGAAAGAAATATATCACAGTATTTACTTTCAGAATACCACACAACAGAAAAAAAAAAAAAAAAAAAAACCCACATTTTTTCCTACAGTAATGATAAATATTCAGACATCAAGAGCTCAATTTCATGCTATAAAAGTCTGACTTTCTACTTTGCTATTCAGCGATTCAAGCAGAAAGAATATTGTAAAATCTTAAAAACAAAAATCAAGGAAGAAAAAACAGAACTTCTTCACAATTTACATGAGACAGCTCAGTTTTGAGAGAGTTACAAAACAATCATAAATTCCAAGTTCAGGCATTTGCAGGCAAGAGACAAATAAACAAACAAAACTACACATGATTGCATTTGCCAGACTGTTGTTGGTTTTGTTTTCTTTTTGACTTAATGAACTTAAATACAACCAGATCGAGTAAAAATATGTGTTTTTTCTCCCAACAAAGTATAAGCAGATCCAATTCCTTTCATGCAAGAGTTTTAGTCCATTGTGGAGAAAACAGAGAGCAGAGACCTAAATATTCACTTTTATAAAATACAGAGACAAATGTGAAACAAACTGGGAGCATCACTTCCCCTGCAGTTTTCATTTTTTAAACATTTTTTACAGCCTGAAAGATGAAGAAGACTTAAGCAGTGGAGGATGTGGGACTACTCTCACAATTAGAGAACACATCTTGCAACGAACCAGGGAATATAACATGGAATGTAAATAGGAAAATTTGTAATCTATCTTAAAAGTAGTGGAAATGGAATTCAAAAGAATGTATATGAGTCCAAAAACAGCAGAAATAATTCAGGCTACTAGCTACTGTACTTTATCTCAGTTTTCACCTTTAGACTGAAGAAAGTACCGCTTCACTATTGCAAAGCTATAGTGAGCAGAATAGTCACATTTAATATGTCATGTGATATACACAAGCATCTTAATGCTAAAGATAGTCTCTGCTTGTAACAAGTATTATTATTTTCTGTCTTCTACCAACCAAGGTTTTTTCTTGCTGTTGTTGTTTTCCATATTTTTCCTTTGAAGTGTTACAAGTATCCTCTGTTACTTCTACAGCACCCAGAGCTTTGTCCTTCTCCAAGCTACTGGTAATCAGATTGAGAGTGCTGACCAGCCTAGCAATACAGGATAAATGAGAAATAGCTTTGCATTAATATCATTATCCAAAACTTACTAAGATTGGTTAGGTTTCATTCTGCTAATTATTACTGTAATATGCAAAATAGTGCTGGAAAGATGCTATCTCAGAACAAAACAGAATAGCCGAAGTTGGAAGGGACCCACAAGGATGTGATGGTACAGAAGCCTCAATGTCTGGATTTGAATCCATTGGTGACAATTTAGTCTCATCCTGCTCTATGCACATTTTGAATCTTATGGAAAATAGGCAGTCTCTATTCCAGTTAACATCAGAATCCATACTTGAATATGTATTTTCCTTAATTAACAGACATACAGGAAGATAAAGTACTGCATCAGTGCTACGTCATAAAACCTCAATTTTATCAGTATTCTTCTGCTGTGTAACTCAGTTTACTCTCATAATTGAAGCATTACAGATTCATCATGTTGCACACATAAGACTGACATGAAATTAGTAATTATCATCCATGTAGCTCTTAAAAACCATAGTGAGCTACATAGAAAACACTATTAACAGTCATTTAAATTAACTTCCATGTTGTGCAACAAAAGTTCACAGCATTCAGAAAAAGCAAGCAGAAGCAAGATTTCAGGTCAAAAGAAATAATCATATGATTGAAAAGTATTCACTATTGGCACTTTAGTATATATATCTCTACCATGCAGCCAACAGCCACATTTGTACAAGTTTATTTTTACTTCCTAAATAATCAGAAATCTCCAGAATTTCTGTATATATACCCAGATATCACACATATATTGCACCAGGCAGGAGAAAATCAACACATTTTGCTTTTTTCCTGCAACGCAAATCATGAAATTCCTTTTGCTATGCTGGCAGTGCTTATCTGCCTACCTAGGAACCTATCACTACTGCAAAAGAGGAAAGTGATCCATTAGTGCCTGCAGCACGGATCACTGTACATCCTGCCACAACAGCCACAACAGAGTTCCCTCCAAATCAGTCTTTTCCAGCTAAAATGTGTCAGTAGAGTGGTATTTGTTGAGGAAACCACCCCATTTCTCTTCTATCTGTGTGATCAAAAGCAGTGCAATAATCATAAAATCACAGAATGGGCTATGAGAATATATCCCATATTGACAGATGAGAGTTTAGTGCATAAACAATCGCTCTTTTACCAAAGTTTTACCTTGCTTATCCAAGTCATATTTATAGCTTATTGAGAATGCCTTCTACCACTACGTATAATTCACAGCAGTGAGAAATGTAGCTATGTCAAAAAGAACGTATCTCTTCATCAACATATGACAGATCTCCAAGCACCTGTGAAAACCAAAACAGAATACTCACATACCTACATTTAATTGAATGGCTTCTTTCAGATCTACACAAAGGACTGATTAGAAGCAACTCATCACCTGGCTTCTGTGTGATCTCTGGTACACTTTGTGGTGCATTTTTCTAAAGGGGATATCAGAATCTCCCTCTCAAATAACAAGACAAAGCCATAGCTAAATTAATCTACTATTGGTGACAGTCATGCTTTGAGCATTTGCCTGGATCTTCATACCTCCCTTCCAGCCGGCCAACATTTCTGTGATTCTAAATTATGCAATTAGAAAGTTATTCATCAACTGGCTGCTCACACCACATTCTTATGTTTTTCTTTAGAAGAGCATGATCTTCTTGTCCAAACATTCTTGTTCTTACAAAGATTTCTCCATTCTTGCCAAGAATGCCCTTTCACTAACATTGAACACTGTCAATTCTCCTTTTGCCAAGTGCTTCATTTTGGCCTGAAACAAGCAGAAAAACTACCCTCAAAAATTAAGTAGAGTTGTTAGGATGGATCTCTAGTGATGAGCACTACTCAAATCCAACTGCTAATGCAGTGGAAGTGGAAGAAACTTGACCTCTCAGTGCTTTGCTTCTTCATTATTTACGTAGCCATAGTATCAAGCATGTACATCTGGATATACGTGCATCCCCTATGCTTGGGATGCAGAGTTGCACTGGCAGAAGCTGTAGAAACACCAAAACTAAAAGAAATTCTAGAAATCCTTTGAGTAGGAGATGTCTTGGGGGAAAAAAAACAAACGACAGCGTGATATATGAAATTATTGAGCTTACAGCAGCAGCGTTACAAGACTTGGAGGAGGGACAGAGGCCACAACATTAAAGATAGGATTTTTTTCTTTTTTATGGACAAACTCAGCAGCAAGAGGAGGAGACTGTAACAGAAGTGAGTGAATGCAGAATAGCCAGGCTGATCTGACCTTTAGAAGCTCAGAGTATTTAAAGTGTGGCAGTTGCATTGATTTCCTATGTACACCATACTGTATTTCTCCTACACTGACAAACAGGAGACTGGGCTGATTCATGAGAGTCACTATTTGCATGTTAAGTTTATTGACTTTCTCTGCTACAGCTCCTGTCAGTTATACTCAACAAAAATCTTTTCACAATTTATTCTCCATGTTGTTTCTCCCATATAAAAGATTAAAGACAGCCATTATACATACACATACTTCTACTTTCTCTGCCTTTACTACTTTCTAACACTTATAACAAGGCAATTTAGGGAAACCAGTGTCTACAATTTTAAGAAAAATAACGTGGCAGCCTATGTAGTCTATGCCAATATTCCTCTCTTTCATTGACATTCTCTTCATTGTACTAGAGAATCAGTTCTTGATTTTCTACTTTCTCTGAGAAAACAGTAGTTTTCCTCACAGGACCTAATATGCAAACATGCTCTTTTCTTCCTTTTGCATCATTGTTCCTGTTCCATTAGCATATATTACATTGCTTATGATATGGCAAGAGCCAAACTGTCTTCTATGTTCTGGTATTAAAGAGAAGGTGAGGGGATGACGAAATCACCTCATCTAAGGCTTGAAGAGTCCTTCAAAAATTTGCATTTCAAAGTGACAGGATAAACTTTAATTACATAAGCTTACACATACAACTTAATATAGGTGCTGAACATTACGATGTCTTTCCAAAGTTCTGTCTGCATCTCATCTGAGTCACCCAGAAAAAGGGACAGAAGGATTGGACCCAGACTGCAAGAGGCAACATAGCTACATCAATCTGAACTACTTGACACAGGACCACTGGGAAAGGATGTAAGAATTGTGTTTGCAACAGTCCATTGCTGAAAGAAAACCTTAGGAGCCTCTGAAAGGGCATCGGGGTGGCTCCACATGTATGAGCATCAGGACATGGCTGCCATCTCTTCTGGGTGCAGTGACAGGATGCTGGAGTAAGAAAAGTGAGGTTCTCTTCCAGCAAGATGAAGATGTTGCGTCAAGTGGCTTCCCAGGAACCTAGCAAAAATGATCCTCTCTTCTCAAAGGCAGTCTAGAATCTCTTAGGCTGCACTACTTGCACTAGTACTAAGTTCTCCCCATTTTTCTTACAACACTAAGGAACATTTTTCTGAAATCTCAGCTTATGTTTGAAGCTCCTCTGAGGTAGTTGTTACATATCTCTGGTGTACTGTCACTCTTGTGCACACTTAAACTTCTTCCTTGGTTCCCTTAGAAGTTTCTGACTAATGTAATTCGTCTCTCTACTTCCACGTTGCTGGTGCCATATGCTAAGAGCCAGTAGGTCCAACTCTGTATCTTCTTAATCATTACCAAGGCAAAGAGCTTGCAACTGGCATTCCATGATATGTTTATATGATCGTTCCCATATCAACTCAACTGCATGTTGATGTAAATCACTTGAATATTCAAATTTGATTATCTTACTTGCTCTTCATAGGACCAGAGTGCTCTATTAGATGTTTTCCAGGTACCACTTTTTGAATATTTTCCTAATTTTCATTTCTACCGTTTGGGTTTTTTTATAAGCATCATCACTTTCCTAGGTGGAAAAAAAAATCTCCATATGTATGGCATGTGTGCATGGTAGTAATATAGTCTCACTTGTATAGAACTAAAAATGGTATTGGAGAACAGTTAAGTAGGAACTTCACTTGTTTTACTGTGACTGAATTTCCTTCCTCAAATTACTGTTTCTCTTAACATTGCCAGAAACTTAAGCTACCTGCTGTCTCCTACGGTCTGTTATCTGCAGTATCTAAGGCACTACAAATGGCTAGCAAAGATTCCTAAAAAACTGCTATAGCAAATTGTTCAAAGCCAAAGCAATTGTGAATAATCAGATACACTACTTTGGTAAGTTCCTTATGGACTTAATTCTATAATATTCTTTCTACAAAATATAACAGTTACACATTATAAGGATAGCATTCAGCTGCCTAATGAAATGCACCCAATGCCATTTTATATTCTTTAAGGTGTGTAAAAGATAAATACTGGGAGAGCAAGCATGGCTGAAGTTTTCCACCCTCCTGAAGCACCACTTGAAATCCAGATGTAATTGTGCAGAGCTTCTAAGGCATGATGTTAGATCAATGCTATTTGGCAAGTCAATAACTTTCTAAAAATCTAATTGCTTTAAAAAGAATATATAATCAATAACATTACAATTTGGAAATAAATATATTCTACAAACATAATTAAAAATGTCAAGACTTCAACATTGCAACCCAGCTTACAGCAGAAGACAATTAGGACATTTACCACGAAACAAAAATCCCATATTTGACTATCCCTACTGCTATACTGATTCTACTACACTTCAAAAAGTCATTAATGAGACTCAGTCCGTATTCTGAGATTCTTATCTTCAACACCAAAGCAACCCTTTTCAATTATCCCTATAAAATACTTTAAAACTCTTATGTTAAATCCTCATCTTTCAACAATTTGACATCATAATACATAAATAATTGCTCCAAAAGTAATGCCTCCAATTCTGTATTATGTTGACTCATGATGTTAGAGGTAGCTGTTGGTGTTATGGCAGTAGAGGCTGAACCTCCTCACCAATATTCCATCACAAGCTGTTGCTGTGTGAAAGATGGTCGCCAAGGAGCAGTCTGACATGGCATGAAGCAAAGGTTTGTCATCAAATTCCTCCATGCAGAAAAAATGGCACCTATTAACATTCATCAATATTTGTTCAATGTTTCTGGAGACCAAACAGTGGATGTGAGTATAGTGATGCAGTGGGTGATGCATTTCAGCAGTGGTGCCAGTGACAGCGGGTCATGTTTGCTGGTGCACATTTTTATGAGCGTGGCATGAAGGATCTTGTTTACTGCTGGTGAAAACACACAGCTAATGGTGGTGACTATGTCAAAAAATAGCCTCTTGTAGCTGAGACTTTGCTCTATCAAATAGTTTTAATGTGCTCTTTATCTCTGTTGTAGCTTCCAGGGAAATAAACAGGTGGCATTACTTTCAGAGCAACTTTGCTTTCCATGCATACATTTCCAAGCTCAAATAACACATTCTTCTTATAAATTTAAATAAGCATGCCACCTAAGAAGAATCATACAAACATGTATTTTGAAGAAAATTCAGCGGTTGAGTGTGTTGCAATGCAGCATCCAACAGAGACATTAAAACCATTTTCAAGATGCAAAAGGTTGTTTGAAAGTTAAATTAATAGCTCCTGTACAATCTGTGATGTTGAGAATTAACAAGCTCTAAGTCAGAGAAAAAAAGATTCACTCTGTCCAAATGTGGTCAAGGTTTGTCATACTTATTCCATACACTTAGAAGAAAGTAAGTTCAGATGCATTTTATTATGATTTTTGCTCATTGTCACAGTTTTAATGATTTTTTTGTCATCATGTTACCAATTAACTTTTATACGGGCAAAATTGGAGGCAAGATATTTCTAATACAATGTTATGATTCTCTTTCTTTGCCTCCTAAAAAGTCATGTCTGACTGTACTCAGTCCACTTACAGCACTTGGGATTTACATGAGAAGCAATGAGACACTGCCTGTACTTCCAGTTGTCTCATTTTGTTTTCATATGAATTTTTGCACCTTACTTCAACTTGCATTATAAATCCTTGACCACATACTCACGGATTTGTAGTGACAGAGTTGCAGTGAAATTTCAGTAGCTTCTCTGAGTACACTGTTTTATGAGATTTCATCCACCACAAATAATTTCCCTTTGAGGAATTTTTAGTAATTATTTAATGACATCTGCAGGTTTATTTAACTAGTTTAAGGCAGTTCGACTGCTACAAAATTTGCAAGCAAGAAAAGTTATTTCAAATGTTTCTTTAAAGCTGGAAGCAGTCATGTAATATAGCAGACAGTATCAACTCAGGCTTTCACTGTGGCTCTTAGTAAAATGTAATTAATCAAGTAAAAACATTAAAATAATACTCAAGCAATGCTAACTATTCAAGACCTTTAAGACTGTTTAAGACTTCACTTTCCTTTCAGAAAAGCAATAGTAACATAAAAACAAAGTAACAGCACTGACATCACTGAAGTATAAGAAATATGAAGTAAGAATCGCCTTCATTTAACTAGAACAAGACAAGCTTTCCATTTAAGAAGTCTTTCACTGCTCCCATGAACAAACAATAGGTCATTACTAGAGACAATGATAAAACAAAAACCTCTGAATCCATTTACATTTTACAGTAAAACAGCTTACTACTAGCACTGCATAAAAAAAAAAAGCCTACTGCCTTTATAAAGCACAAGACCATGCAATATCTATCTTAAGGACTAATGAGCTAGAATTATTTTTCAATCTTGGTTTTTATAAGATGGATTTTGTAACTCTTTCCCAAGAGGACTAATGGTTTTGTTCTAATTAGATAACCTAAGCATAGAGCCAGACTTGAATTTCCCACCAGAAAAGTAATCAGTTATAAGTTACCTGAGATCTCTGAAAATGTAGGGATTCTAGGCTGTATGGGTCACTAATACAATCAAATGTGTTGTAAGCAAAAACCTCATTTTATTTTTGGTTCTTCATGTTTCAGATTAACACGGATTAAAAGCTTATTACTCATTTGACTTTTACTAAGTGGAAAATTCTCAGTGGCATTACTCTAATGCAGCACACTCTGAGGCAGCTGGTATAAATTGTGAATGTGGCACATAATGATTTGCCTCAAGTATATCATGAGACTTAATTTCAGAGAAAATTCTATAATAGTCTTTTCTTCATTTTAATCAACTTATTCCTAGCCATTTGTTAAGGTGCAGCTTAATTAAAAAGGATCAAGTTTTCATTAGTTTTTGAAAACTTGTCCATGTATAAGATTGTTAAAAGACCAAGCCACCTATTGTTGCCTTTTTCTTCTTAGCATAAAACATACAGGTTCACACCAGTTCCAATCAAATAGAACTGTCACAATAACAGTTCTCTCTTTTGAAATGTCACATGAGTTCATAAGTAGTATCTTTTGTTACAGGAAACATTCATTGTCTGTAACTGAAACAAATCTATCAAGTTTGATTTATTTATTAACAAGGAACAATTAATAAACACAGGAGAAAGCAAAGACACAGAGAGTAACTATTCTCACCCACAGAAATTACCCTGCAGTCATAAGGGGAAAAAACACTCAGAAATCACGTGTGAGCTTTCAGCACAGTGTGATGTATGCTGACTTATAAACAGTTTACACTTTTCAGAGACATTTGTGACTAAATAGTGACACGTTGCTTAATGGCAGCAGCAAAATGAAGATGATGACAAAAAGTAGATGCAGCTGTTAGTTTTTCCATTTATGCCAAGAAAACATGCCCATCTCCCTTGAGAGATGAAAGTCACAGCTATGTCTAGACCAAGTCAGAAGCATGACTTGCAGGAAATGCATCTTTGCACAAAACAAGTTGAAGAAACCTAGCTCAGATGTTATCAACAGAAAAAAAGCACCATGCAAATACACTGCCTAATTATCCTCAGATCTGGATGGAACATTCTTATTGATACCCGGGCTGACTAACTAGATTAAAACAGGATTTAAATGTTTTCCTCATCTCATCAAAATCAGCAGGGCTCCTTTAAATTAGAGATCCACTCTGAACTAGAAATAGCTTTTCAGTGCTAAATATTAAAATATTCTGGCCAGTTTGGCTGTAAATATTGGTTTCTTGCCTACAAGAATGTCTACTCAGCTGGATAGCAGAGCACAAGCATTAAGGGCTGGATGCTAGAGATACCTTAGCTCATCCCAGTTATGATATTTTCTCACTTAAATTGCGGGTAAAAGGAGAATAACACTGCACATTGGCATCTGTCCCTGTAAATGGAATGAACAGATGAAAACTTGCCTTTGTAGCAAATAAAATACAACTGTCTCTACACAGGCTATTGATTAAGTCTACTTACTGTATAACTAAAGATCTTAGTTCCTCAAAATACAAATTCTTCTTTCATTCTCAAATCTGAATTTAAATATCCTATCTATAAGAAAATAATAATTCCTTCATAGCTGAATACAGGACTCCTAGTCCATTTAAAGGGACACTGAAGTTATACCTACTCGAGTGAATTTTATCAACAACTTGTCATCACATAGCTCACAAATCAGTTGAAATTATATTATGGGCTACACTTGTCCTCTAGGCAGATGATGCAGAAACATCAGTGCTGAAGATTTAAAAACCCATATTTAAGTCTCTTGATTGATAGTTATACCTCTCCTCACCTATTTAGTTTTCCTGGTAAATGATCACCTCAACTGAAAACAAAAAATATTTGTACTCTACTTTCTCTCAGATCCCTTCCGAAAGGGGAAAATAGTAATCATCATCATCATCTCAAAGAAGTTCAGGGGATAACTTCAGCTAAAATGTTCCCACTTTCTTTTAGAACAGCAGTTCTGTTCTTCCTGAAGGAGCACTTCCTTACCTGACATTAAGAATGACGGCTTTTACTACAAACCCACCACTGAATAACTAGAATACACTTCTCAAAACAATAAATGCTCCTGTTCATATTGCCAGATTTAAACTGCCAGAAGTTTTTTTATTTAGTTGTTTTTTTGTTGTTGTTGTTGGTTTGTTTTTTTTCTCCAATTAATACTATCATTTTGGCAAACACTCTCAAAATTTGGCAGAAAATGTTCATTCACCATCCCCATGTGAAATTTGCCCCTGAAAAACACAACACATATTAACAGTCATGACAGAAAAATACCAAAATACACAAAGATCCATGGGAATTCCCATCTTTGATCAACGGTAACCAGCAGAAAATGCAGAATCATAGAATCATTAAAGTTGGTAAAGATCACTAAGAGCTTCTAGTCCAAGCCAATGCAACCATGGCCCCTAAACGATATCCCAAACAGAGACAATATGAACTCTTAAACATATTAAGGTCCAAATGAGAGATCTGATAAATCTAGAGTATCCTAAAATAGAAAAAGTATGCAAAAAACATTGATTTTCTCACTTGCTAAGCACTGAGCTAACCTTTCTAATGTATGAAGGCAAACATTCCATTTGTTCATCTTAGGAATCCAAAGAAATATTAAACTCAGTGGCCAACTACTGAAAAAAAAACCAAGACAACTAATTAAATATTTAACAAATTGCCCTGGCTTCAAGCAAAATTTTAAAAAGGAAAGCGATGCAGCAAGGATGAGAGGCCCATACAAACATGGAATGACTGCAGTACACAAACCATAATAGGTATGTTCTGATAGTAAGAACATTGCATTATAATAATGTTGAGAAAACAAAATTCAACAAGTGACATCAAGGAAACACATAATCAGAGAATAATCAAGTGACTTGGGATTTGGAAGGCAGTTTCTTTAGGAATACGTTAACTGTTTATGTAGTTGAGTTAAAAAATATGTTAAGAAGAGGGTGTAGAATGACTTGCTAGATGTCTTTGGTAATAATCCAGCAGGTACCACACAAATAGTTTTGTTAGCATTGGCAAAACTAAATAAACCCTGAGGAGAAGTATGATTGGAAAAAGCAAACCTTGTGGTGTAAAATAAACATGTATGTCAAAATCAAGTACCAAGTTCACTTAGATTCCTGACAGCAGTCTAGAGCAGTGAATTGGCAGCCTTATTGTTTATACTACTCTAAATCGAGTGTTACTTTAAAGGAAATTTTCTTTAGCTAATGCTAAGACCTTAACATAGGAAGGTCTCCATCTTATTGACATTTAACAGTAGAAAAAGCGGCTGCTCATCCACTCAACTTGTGTCATCCTATCCTATAACTCCATCCCTGGAGATGTTCTACATCAGGCTGGAGGGAGTTCTGACCACCTGATCTAGCTGTAGGTGTCCTTGCTCATTGCAAGGGAGTCGGAATTGATGACCTTTATAGGTCCTTTTCCAACTTAAACAATTCTGTGAAGTTATGATTCTATATTTCACCATTGAGGTCTTTGGGATAAAACAGATAATGATTCACCAAAGCAAACATTTTTTCTTCTACTTGACTTAGATTATAAAAACATAAACAGAAAAAAGAAAACCTTTAAAAACAAAATTCTAATTAAAAAACATACTAGAAATAAAAACAACAACAACAACAAACTGCTCCCGGCGAGACAAAGCTGTGGATTTATATGTCAGCTTACAATAACTTAACCACTCCAAGCCAGCAGGTGCAAATGCTGTAGGTAAGGAGAAATACACATTCATGACCTCATTCTTAACACAGATCTATAATTTTCAAATCTTATTCTGACCTAGATTTTCAAAAGTCTTCTAATGCATTGATATTATGTTACCCAGATATTAATTACAGATTTTGTAAGTGTTTAAAATAATTGAGGGTTTCTTCCATAGATTAGAGTAAATGCTAGGAGTTTTGCAATATTTGCTGGGATTCCTGAATGAATCAGACACAGAAGGAGAACAGATATTTTGTGAAAGCTTACACGAGCATAAGTTTACTTGAGATGAGTGAAGTATTTCCATTGGCTTCAACAGAACTCGAGTTGGCCAAATCAGAATCAGTGAAAGCATCATAATCTCAGGCAAGCTGCCTTCACATCTCCTGCTATGCAGACAACACAAATCAATGTGACAAATAGTATCCTTCCTAATACAGTTATTTTGTCTGGTAGGTGACTCACTTTCTCTCTCTCCTAAGACATACCAGTGGTGCCACTAGAAATTATTCACTGAACCATATTTGCTAAGACATATTAGGGTGTCGATAGTATTGAAAGGAAAGTTTTAAAAAACATCCATCCTTGATGGTTGTGAGTAATTTTTCTGGCTCAAAATTTCTTATAGTGGCGGTGTGGTTTGCATCCAGGATATGGTTTAGCTGCGTCTGGAAATATAAATTAAAAAAAAACAGTCTAAGAGCACCCAAATATTTAAAGCACATCTAAAGTACTCTATGCTCAACAGGATGAAATTTTACTAGTTAGCTTTATTACAATGTTGTAACAAAGAATTCTGTCTGCATTGCATGAAAGTTCTGCAGTCAGAAAGTTGTGATTAGATATATTTCTCATGCAATTTCTGAGTTATAATTTCTTAAAAGGTTTGATAACTGCTAAGAATAGATTAATCCTGGATATTGTACAACAGTATAATTGCTGCTTAAAGATTACATTAGTTGTGAAGTCTTCAAGCACTAATTCTACCAGCTACTCAAGAAGCCAATATTTCTCATCTGTGGTTAGGGAAAGACAATGGTACTTGCTAACTTTATTACGAAGTCAAAAACCACAGTATGAGGATCATGTCATCCAATCAACTTGAAATTTCCAAAAGATTCAGTAGTGGTTATTATATAAAAATCTTCATGTCATACAGTCTTCACAAGCAAACAGAGCAGTAAACGTACCACTTGCCTTTGCTACACTGGCTACGTAGAGACTGAAGAAGTTTCTCAAATAGTACCTACTTTTTGCAAGCATATTCCTTTGTATTTCTGCTCAGAGTGAAAAAATAAAGGATTATATTTCAATGCATCATTTAATCATATAAATACGTAAGCTTTCCCAACAAATTCAGAAGGCTCATGTATTAGAGGAAGGATTACTATTGCTAATAGTTCCATTGACTTTTTTTTAACATACAGACTTCCATACATACATATGTGTACAAATACAAAAATTTTGCATGAGTGGAGGAGGCAAACTGGTGAACTACAGACATTCATTCTTTCCTATGTTCTTATAGATTTTAAATAAAGTTCTTAAATGAGATCAGAACAAGTTTTAGTATTGAATAAAACAGCAGTTGCTATGCATAAGTAGTACAAAGCCAGTCAGAGAGTCCTCTGGAAGACAGAACAATTATTTTCACTAAAGACTTCTTTTTGATCCACATGGGTAATTCTCTAAGTGTTATGTTAAAAAAACTATTATGCTAAGAGGCCCTGCATTAAGAATCTGGAGCTCCAACAGTTGCTTTATGAAGCAGATTTATGCCTCGTGACAGTAATTGCTCACACCCAAGGAGCAAGCTGATGCACCATCCAAGAACAACACGGAATATGCAGAGTTATTGCTAATCGGTGACTTTAGGGAACTAATAATGTCTGATTTTTATAACCGGAAAATGACTTCTCATTTAAATAAAAAATGCATACTATACACAAACAGGCACTTGCCCATGTAAATGAACGTAAATGTGGGCATTTCTGTTCAGCTGTTTTTTAAACTAACCTGAATAACAATAAGCGTGGTGTACTTACTACTCTGTGCTTGACTTGCTATGGCTCCAAATGAACTAATTAAGTCCAAATTTAAACTATTGTATTTCTTGAGTTTATATGCTTATTTTAGATGAGCTAAAAAGAAATGAAATCATATAAAAGCAAGGAAAAGTAAAACATCTGTAGGGAGGAAAGTAAATCTTATGCTTACAAATAGCTGGAATGAGATCTCTGTATGGGGCAATAGCCAACTCTGTGCACCTTGAATTCTATGTAGAAATTTTAATACCAGTCTATTTAAAGGGGGAAAATAAAATTATTAATAATAGTAATAATAAATCAGCTCTATCTTCCTCTTCTCCCTCTTTTTGTTTCCTATTTCACATTTTAAAAATCTTATCAGTTGCTCTATGTCTTCCTTCAGAAAAACAAAGAGGCTAAAAATAAAACAGCATCATAAAGTATACTTTGTTTGATTTGTTTTTCAGATTTTGCTCTGCCAGTAAATTCAAGCATGATCTGAATGGTAACAGAGAGCTTATGGACAATGAGTAATAGCATGACAGAGCTAATTAATGCTATTTCAATCCAGACTGTTTAAACATTCAAGCCTAATTGTGCTAAGCAATGTGATGGTTTTATATAGACACTGGTGAATGGAAAAATTCCAGTGGAGAGTTAAAGTCTGACTATGTTATTTGGATATAACAAACTCATCCCAGTACCTTCATTACTTACATCTCCTGTTGGTTCTGCAGTCTTTTCTCAAAAAGAAAAAACTCATGCTGCACTATGTTTTGTTTGGACAATATTTCTACTGCTGATTTAAAGGAAAAAAAAAACAAACAAAACAAACAAACAAAAAAAAAAAAAAAAAAAAAAAACCCACCCAAAACTGTGATGACTTCTATATAGAACAGCTCAGCTGCTGCAGGTTCTTGTGAGTGGCAGCTCTTCCTAATCACCACATTGCTGATCTTGATATGATAGAATATATGAGGCTCTGTATTCTGATTAGCCTCTACAATGTGATCAGAGTTCCTCATGAACAAGAATGATTCTTTTACTTTCTTCAAACAAAGAGAAATCAAAATAATCAATACCAACTGCCTACAAGAAGTCTATTTTATTTTTGCATTAAAACAGACAATTCTACCACCATCCAAATTTTCCTTGACAAAGGGAAAAAATGTGAAAGTAGAGAAAGATGGGACAATGATGTAACTTAAAAGAAAAGAGCAGTCAAAAAATGTTTGCATGCTCCCTCACCTCCTCTGCAATGTCCTAGTGTTATTCTTCCTTTCTACAGACATGCCAGCTTTCCAACTACAGCAGCAAGCCTCAGATTTGCACCATCAAACAGTACTATTACACTCCCTCCAATTCAGCTTTAAAGGTGTGTGGTGGCACTGACACACTTATGAGGACTTAACAATCTTACCAAGCATTCCTGATAAGGCTGCGTCTTGTGCACCACAGCCCCATAAGTCACTGGCTTCTCATTGATAAAATAAGGGCAGCATTCAATATTTAAACACTGAGAACAACCATATTAATAGTTAGGTTACATTACGAAAATAGCTTTTGCTGAGTAAGCCTGAATTTCAGATCTGAAATAGACACTTCTTAGCACTTCTATTAACAGACTTTGTATTAAGATACACAAAATACTTCTTATTGCCTTAAAGAGTTTTATTCACTATTTACAGAGAATTATTACCTTTCTCTACTTTACTTTTTTTTCAGTCAGTCTACTTAAGCACAAGTCTAGTTATCCATACGCTTAATCTTCATTATATCAAGATAAAGCTGGTAGTAATTGTCATTCCAATTAAACGGCATTACAGAGCTCTGCAGGATTTCTCTTCTGCAATATTCAAGTTTGCCAGCCATTTATGTTATGTATAACCACTTTCGATACTTGGGTTCTTTCCCATTATGAGGTTCTTAAGTGTCCTACCTGACATTTACATTCTTAATGAGATTCCTAGACCTCTGCTGGGGTCCATAATGGCTAAATATAATAACTCAAGATGTTTGACTGGATTAAAAAAAGTTTGAATTTACTTTTTTGTTACGGCCAAGTATAAAAATGCTTTGCAGTTCAAATATACTATGTGTACAAGCACTTCAGAATTAAACACATTATCTTACCCATGGTAGAAAAACACTGTTAGAGTTGTGGAATATATCAACAGTTTTACCATAGGAGAGCCACAAAACGCTTCTTTACCACACCTGGCTTTTCTTTCTGTCCCCAACTTGTCTGCCTCTTTTCTGCTGTCTTTACATATACCCCAAAAGTTGTTTCTTCTCAACAACTCTGGAAATAATAAAAAAACCCCTTCATTTATCACAGCAGATCCAAATTGTGATACCAAGTTACTATAGAATTTTATGGGGAAACAGGTATGCAGGAAGACCAAAACAGCAAGAATCAAAAACATGCTACTCACAGAGGTGGGGAGCCAGCAGGAAGGGCTGCTCTCTCCCTTATCCCTTCTGCCTCCTGTCCACAGGTGAGGAGGAAACCTGGGATGCCCCAGGCCAGCTACTACTGCTAGACGCAGAGAGGCTTAGGGCAATCCAGGGTGCCTAGCACATGCAGGTAGCAAGGTTATTGTAAAATCAATCCTGAGTTGAAAAGGATCCACAGAGATCAAGTCCCATATCCAGGTCCACACAGCTCCGCCTGAAATCCAAACCCTATGTCTGAGAGTGTTGTCAAACTCTCCTTGAACTCTGGCCATTAGGGGGCTGTGCCCACTGCCCTGGGGAGCCTGTTCCAGGGCCTCACTACTGACTGGTGAAGAATCTTCTTCCAGTCCTCAACATGACCTTTTCTGATGCAGCTCCATATCGTTCTCTTAGGTGTTCCAGACTATAAATATAAATAGGGTTGACCCATTCTGGGTGTTGAACTTCATGTGGCTGGTGATTGCCAAGATCTCTCCACCAGGCCTCTCTATGCTCAAGGCAGTCAACAACTACTCTCATATATTCAATTCCTGCATCTAGACATCATCTCTAGGTCAAACTTTTTCCTTACAGATAAAGCACTTGATCCTGTAGAGAGTGGTGTGATTTAAACTGCTTTGAGAACATCACTGATTTTGTTGGATTACTTTCAAGATTTCTAAGTATCAAATGAAAGCAGAAATGTCTTCAAGTGCAAATTACAGGCAAAGAGAGACAAGAGAAAATGAAAGTGAACCATGTGCAGAAACTTCTGCTTCTGATTCAGAGAACCTGGCTGAGTCTTCAGGCTGCCGTTCTCCTGATCTCCAGGACAGGATCAAGGAACATCTGGTGATGCTTCCATAGCATTAATAATGGAAGAACAGGATTCAGAAACATTACTGATAAAAGGCAAAACCAAATGTATACCTCATACATCTTAAGAGAACACCGGCAAAGCCAGCATCTTCTTTGCCAACTCTGGGTGTTGGCTGAAAGTTAATGATTTGAGAGCGTTTGGTGGGATCACAATGGAAAGTGCGTTGTAATCATTTAAGAAACATTTCAGGAGGAAGTACTGAGAGGGAGAGGACCTTGGAGAGCTTTTGAGACTGAAAATATGAAAAGTTTTTTTCAGGAACTTAATCTGTATGGATTCACTAAAATGCCACATGACTTCAGAAGACCTCCTTCGCTTCCTGAACATTTGGCAGACAAAGAGGCATTCACTGCTCAAAGGAAGGTATGTCTGTTGCTCCTCATATGAAACAACTTTTGCAAAACTCTGGTGGGAGAGATGGAAAGTCTGATAAAATAAGCCTTGGTAATAGAGGAGATGAAGATGACAGTAAATGTTCTAATCCTAATTTTTTTCTCTGGCTGTTTGCAGGCATTTTAGTGGTAGCACTGCTGAGTACTAGAAATATAGATAAAATATATTTGAGTTGTATCCAATTAGTTTGAACCCATAGAATGGAAAGATAAATAAATGGGGATATGAGGAGTCTATTTCAACATAATTGCTACATATCTTGTTTTAGTCAACTAAGTGGTTTATACAGACTGTTAGATATCTTAACATTCATGTTTGTCTTCAGCAATTGAAATTCTTAGCTCGTCAATCTCACTGTCTTTCAGTCCCAAACTGGCTATAGATCCAGAAGCTGGCACACAGACAATAGCACCCACAGGGACCCCACCACTCAAGTGACCCAAGAAAGCCACCACCTGAGCCCAGGGCAGTGCTGCTCCAAGCCTGCCAGACCCTGATCCAGCAGCAGGGAGGGAATGGTGCCAGGCAATAATAACCCTTGATTTAATTTCTGAGCTAACATTTACTGAGGTTTGGACAAACCCTGTACTTAGGAGAATCCATCCCTGAAAAAATCAGAGAACAGCGTCTGGAAGATATGAAAAGATAAGGCCTTTTTTGGTATAAGGTAATCAGAAATATTTTTAAGGGAAAACGATGGGCTAGCCTCACACCTGTCACCAGAAACTTCTATCCTATTTCAGGATCTGTTTGTAAGGAAAATTGAGGTGAAAACTTAGCCATTCAACTCAGATGCCCAAAAAAAGAATGGAAACGTGCTTTGTTTAATGTCTGAAAAACCTTTTTTTTTTTTTTTATTTCAAGACAGCCATTCAAATTTGCACTGCTTGTTTCTTATTTAGTAGGTGAATGAGCAAAGGTGTAGGACAGAGCTCTGCATTATCCACTGTTTGGTCACTTAATAAAGCAGAGAGGGTAGGATAATTCCGATTTGATAACACTTCAGCACTCATTTGGTCAAGATCAAGTGGTTTCAAAACATCAATGATTCAGACTTCCATAATTAATTCATTTTTCAATCATCATCAAGAAATATATTTTAGTGAGGAGTTAGTAGAGTTTAAAATATAAATGTTCACTGCAGGGTGAAGATGCTAAATGTAATTAAAACACTAGAGAAACTACTGAAATCTTAGTGAGCAAAGTCTTGATCTGTATCTAAAAGTTTTATAATTGAAGAGAAAAAATAGTTTTCATAGAGTAGGTCATGAACAAGCTTTGAAATAGAAATGTATTGGCTGGCTTAGCAGTCTGGGATTTTAGTTATATGATATCTTTTTACCTGTTGATATCACTTGTATGTTCTCACATGAATAACAGATAAATACACATTAGAAAGCAGTCATCACCCCACAGTTGTAATTTCTCACCTCTAAGAAATTAATGTGCATAATTTGTTTCTGTTTACATGCAATATTATCATGGCACAACAGCTTAAGCAATTGTAGAATACTTTCTGGAAGCCAGTCAGGCTGGATCCTTTCTCTTAAATTAAGTATCAATCCTTCCTCAAGATGAAATGTGACAAATGTTTTTGTCATGACAGAATGGATTTTTTGCAAATGGAGTTTGGTTAAAGTGGCCTTACAATCATTTTATTTTTTTTACAGTTGCTCAATGCACAGTCTCATCTTTCAGTTAATCAACTGAATGATAAAGTATTTCCCTCATCGGTGAAAAAGGAGAGCTAAGGAATGCCGTGTGTACCTTTTATCCGTTACAGTCATGTTTAGTTGGCTAATAAGATTTTACACCTCCTAGAAACCCTAGCTGCTATAGCTTTCTTAACTTTCTTAAATATGGTAAATACATCTATCTGCCTCAGTGATTTCACATCCACATTTCCTGTAACGCAGAAGTTTTTGAATGCTAATTCCTCAAAGTTAATTGCATAACTGTAAGACAAATTCTCAGTGAGAGCATTTGCTAAAAAAAGAGTATATTGACAAAGTTCCCTGATGCAGGGAAAGAATCCCACAGTTTCTACAGCTTAGAGCACTTAGTTCATAGGAAGATCCAAAAACTGAAGAAATTTCATGCAGTAATTACTGATTAAAAGGAATTCCTATTTCTGAAATGCTGTTTCATGTTCCTCTAATGGCAAAGATCTTGGTCTTTCTTAAAGATCAGTGCATGAACATTCAATACGCACAGAGCAATGACAGCATTGGGGATTTTGCCACATTTGGTACATCATTTGAAGCTGAAATGTTAAATAAAAATTGCATAGATTTACTTTGAAGAATATATTTGTCTTTGGATTTTCAAACACTGTCCATCTCTGTAAATTCTGTCTCTTGATGCTACAGCTCTCTCTTCCTCTCCCGTATCCTCCTCTCATGGGTTATACCAATGTTGCTCACAAGATGAGCTTTCTTCCAAACCTCACGTGATATCACTGTCTCAAATTAATAATTACTAGATGTTTTTTTCTGTAGGTATGAGTTTTGGGTGAACACTTGTTGCCCAGCAGCTGAGCTGCATGTATGGCTGAAGCAGGTATGCAAACAGCCAGTCTTGGCTAGAAATAGCAGTTATTGTGCTGACTCCTCACTGCACATTGAACATGGACCTGAATTTGAGTTTCTCTGGTGATGCATCACATCGATTTCCGGGTGTGGACAGAATACACATCAGTTTTCTTACAGCCTTCGCCCAAATGATTGATCCAGGCAACATTTTTCACCAGATCACTATGTGCTAATTCAATTTGATGGGCACAGCAGGCGGCACTAGGAAATTATTTTCAGTAGTGTACAAAGTACAACCTTTGCATCCATACACATTGTTGATGCAGATCAAATGAATTCTCACATAAAACAGTTGTTGGATGTCTTTCTACAAATCAGCACATTTTAGCAACACCATGCTTTTCCTATTGCTTTTTTTTGTAGTTTTTTCATGATAATTAAGAAAGTGTAACAATCAAACCACCAATACCAACACCACAAGCAAGTTTTCTTCTGCACATAGTACAGATTCCTATGCTGAAAATGCTTTGGATGAATAAAATATTTGACAAAAGTCAAGTAGTATATTTAGCAAGACAAACACATAAAAAAAAAAGAGGTACAAAATTTGCATTGCTCTGTATGGCATCAAAAAGGCAGTACAGAAGCTGCCCAAAGACAATAAACTGCTTTTTTTTTTTTTTTTTTTTTTCTACTTTCACTCATTCTGGGAAAGTAAAAGAGGGGAAAAAAACAACAACAAAAACCAAAAGAAACAAAACAAAACAAAAAAAACAACAGAGAAATCAAGTTCAATATTAAACAGCAATTAAATGTGGAACTAATAGTGCCCCATGCAAATCTACTGAATTCCTTCTATGGATATTACTAAGCCATCAATTGAAAAAAACAATTAAAAAAATGGATCCTACTATTAGTAACCTGCCATTAAACAAACCAGACTATAAAAGAAAAGTATTTTTTATTGATAAGAAATTGCCATAATCTCTGTAAGGTTATGTTATTCTTTATCCTTTCATTCCAAGAAAAAGAATACAAACAAGTCCTTGTCAGCTGCTGTCTTCATTTCTTTCTGTTTTCAGAAGAAAGAGAAAAACGCTATTGTGGGGATTGAGGAAGGTATAGAAAATAGAATGAATTCCCTTCTTTTTGAGTCCACAATCTTAAAGTGACATTACTGAGGCTGAAAGGAGTAGAACTTTGGAGCTTAAATCAGAATTGGGATAAAGAAGTGATTTCCAGATAAATTCTTGCCACTACAATTTGAAGGCAGGGAAAGCTAAAACAGTGCAGAGGCATTTTGCAAATGATGTAATGCATACTCTGTTAATAGCTCATCATAGATTGTTAAGGCTCTGATTAAAGGGCAGCTAATTTACCAAGAACTTGAGATGTTAATGGGGAAGGAAAAAAAAAAAAAAGGTAATATCCTCTGTTCCTCTTCTCTCCCTTTTCACTATTGTAAGTTTGAGGTTGCTCCAAAAGTAATGCATTTTATTTTTTTATTTTATTACGTTGGCCTGTAACATCAGAGGTGGATATTGGTGTACAGCAGTAGCGGTTGAACCTTCCTGACAGCATTCCATCCCATTGCAGCATTCTCAGAAGAACCATGCAGACTGAATTACATAGCTGTCTAATCTAGAAGAAGCTTAACTATGGCAAACAATTTTCTAGTAGTTTTCTAGTCCAAGATAAAAGTCAGAGACATTTTACTGCAAAAAGGATATCCATATCCATTAATTGGCTTTGTAAAGCCATACCACAATCAAGTGGCATTGGGCTGCAATAAATATTTAACACACATCCCTTCTAGACAGTGCTGTTATTAGCACCGATTTCTACTTCAGAGTAGTAGATATCAAGCTAATCAGCTCAACTGTACCATAGATAAATCCTTAATATTAAAATTAACTATTAGCAAAATTGAAAATTCTTCCATGCTTTCAATTATGAATTTAATAAGCACAACAAAGGGAAGGTAAAGATTTCATCACGAGTAACACAGTTGTCTTTACTCTTGCTTTTATGGAGATAGAAGTATGAAAGCCACCTCTATGTGTAACTGTCCCTATAAAGCCTAAATGAACAAATAAGTAAATAAGAATCTGCGTTCATTAAATCTATGGCCAATTTCAAGAAACCTGCTTGTTAGATTTAACCTGTAAAAACCTCAAATTAGAAGCAATAAAAGAAACAACTGGATTAATCTAGAGCAAGCGTTCAGCCATTTAAGCTAATTACACTGACCACAAAGAGCTTTCTGTGGAACAGATGCAGTCATCTCTCTGAAGTCTGCTAAATGTTACACCTATTGTATCTCTGACACTTAAGGAAAAATATTAGCAGTAGCGATCTGACCTAAGGCCCAATCCTGAAAGCACGCATGTAGCTAACTCCATAATGTCCTACGATGATTACTGAGGACTTTATTCTCAGCTGTCCTATTAAAAACCCATAAGCCACGTAAAAGGGTCAGAGAGCATCTGGGGTTCTTCTTTAACTGCTATCATAAAATGAGCAACTAAATCTATGAAGGTTGGCCACTAGGAAAACAGTCTCCCTGGTGTTTTAAAAGTAAACCAGTTACCACTGCAAGTTATTTCTCAAGCCACAACACCAGCTGCATTTTGACCAGGATTTGTTTGCATCTGGATTCACGTTTAAGGAGTGGACAGTTAGTAAGCATAACAGATTACATGGCTAAAGAACAGTGAGTCAATTCATTTCCATGTGCAGATGACAAGCTATGCAAGGCATTTATAAGGATATATTGTCATTTTGTCATAGAGAATGTTATATGAAAGAAGTTTATGAACTTTGTGCTTGATATTCTGTCTGTGACCAAAATTTGTCCCTCATGGAGCACAACAGCATCCTGATTGGAGCTCAGATACATTCACAATCAAGATTAGCAAGAGTTTCTAGAGAAACTTATCCATTTCCAGTAAAGTGCTGAAACACTTTGACATGTGATAAAGGAAGGCTTGGGTGGAGGAAAAAATAGAAGGGAAACCATAACAACAAAACAGACATTTGTAATAACAAGGAAGATGTGCTTGGAGCTTACTTTTGTTCCCAAAATCTGTGAGATCAAATGTTAAATACTGCCTGTCAGTCTATATACTCACTTATAAGCTAACACTACCTTAATTGCCAAGGTAATCACACAAAATCCTTCAGTAAAGTGAAACGTAGGGATAGCAGCAGAAACCAGAACCAGTTAAAGGAACACCTGGAAATATAGGCATCTAGTTGCAGGTACATAGTTAATCTTTATGCAATTATCCTCAAAGCAACCTGCCTTTGGATAATGGTCAGAAGATCCTAAGCCTTTATTTCTTGAATTTATTGTTCATAACATTAGACAATGCATCCCCTCAGTGCATTTTTTTTTTCTTAAAATACAGGCATGTCCTTTTGACAAAAGCTTTTACCTTTATATTTTCAATATTTATCTCAGTGAATTAAGAAAGAAAAAATAGAGAATAACTCAGTTTAATTCAATGTACAATAGAAATGTGTTAACATTTAGTGAATATCTTGTTCACTTCTACTGTGCACTACAGATAATTAACTAGCTAATGTTATTTTCCCAAGCATGGCCTGTTAAATTGTACTGTTCAGACATTTTCTTTTGAATTTAATGAGCAATTCTCAATTAAGAACTACAATAAAATATTTTTAACATTAGTATAAGAGGGAAAAATTTACTGAAGATGGTTTATTGTTAATAAGGTTGCTTGTCCATTCACTGGAGTTCACTGAGTTTAACAATTTAAAATTTTATTGAATTGTTATTGCTGAAAAGCCATTATTTGGTTTATTTTTACTCTCCCATTTCAAGTGCATCTACCTTAGAAAAGGAGAAAGGTTTTTAATAAACTTATTTTCTACATTGCATGTGCAATCAGAACATTTCTGTATGCAAACTGTGCACACATCTTGAAAGAAAAGGTAAAACTTTGCACTAGTTAAATAAATTCCAACCTTAATTTTGATTTAATGTTAATAAATTCTGAAAGCTAAATCAAATGTTCACAATAGAAGAGACTGGCTCTGTAAAAATATTTTGCCTTTTCAATTCTCAGTGATGTATTTAATTAATTGACAGTGTTCTGATGTATAGGTAGAAAAACTGCAGTGTTTAAAAGAAAGAACTTCCCAAGACTTGTCTTCAATCTAAAAACCCAAATCTTACTACTCCTCCGGATTGCGCAGATGTCAATCAGAATCTACAGGCTTAAATCTTTGACTCCATGAGCATCTTCTTGAAAGCTGCTGCCAAAAGCTGAAGCTCTGTATACTCTCATGTTAAGTAGTCATAGAAATGCCACCACTAACTCCCACACAGTAATGCAGGCTCTGACCAGCTCGCTTTTGTGTCACAGTTATCTCAGCTGCTTCAAACGTGCATAGAATGGCTTGCATCCTGTAAAACACCATACATCTGAGATTGCTATGCAACAGTTTTGGATAGTGGAATTAGACAAAGATTTTAGAACTTCAATACATTATTGCTTTACATCACCAACATTATCTTCCCTAATGCTATTTCTTCCAGAAATTGTTATTTTCAATTCAGGTTTTCTTCATATAAATAAAACGAGCTAACATGACAGGGTGCTCCTCTGAATAATGATATTGCAGTCTTTTTTACAGGACATCATCCAGGACAGTATTTTATCATATTAGCATTTATTTTATAGCATGTATTAGCTATTATCTCTTGACAGAAACTGAAACTGTACTGGCAGAGTAAGAAATGCTTCTTTTATGAAAAAGAAAAATAACAATCAAAAAACAAAAGTCATTCTCCCAAGCTGCTGTGGGATCCAAAGAATAGCTCCAAGCACTTTCTCTTTTTTGAAAAGATCTTTTAACAATGGAGACCAAGCGTTAAGTTCATGGTAACAATTCCTCAATTATTTAATGCATTCAAAGCTTTTCCTTCAGAAAAGAACACTGCCAAACACTTGATTGTTTTTCTTCTGATCAAGCATAGGTAAAATAATTGCCCAGCTTCTGCCACAGTATAACAGTTATATTTGCATTGTACTACGTTATCACCCACTCAATTCTGTGCTATGGAAACATAAGGGTACAATTATAATTGCTATCTTTATGCTATAACTCAGACATGCAGCTGAGCAGATGTTCAATTTAAAGCCTATTAGTGGTCCTGTTTAAGCAATGATACTAAATTCTGTTATCTGTTGACTTGCTCTTTTTAGTTCCTTCTGCATTTTACTATCAAGAGAGAAATAAGCAGGTATCTGAAATATGCTTTCAAAGTGCTGCCCTTCACTACACCCTGCTGTCTACACTATGAACTTAAGCATTACTTGCTTCACAAAATTATAATTTACTGCATTTAGTACATACTGATACTTTTCCTGCAGTATTCTGCTTGATACCACGTTGTCAACTGATACAATATCAGAATAACATCTACTTTTCAACACATACATTTTGGCTACAGAATGCGTGTAATGCAATGTTGAATTTGGAAGGCTACGTACATCATCCTAGTTATGAATACATAGACACAACCATTTCTCCAGGTGAAAACCCCATCTACTTCTTGCATTAAAAACTATTTCCCTATTGACATGGTTCCTCTTTTTCAGATCATCTCTCAAAAAGAGAAGAATAGATGCTGTATTGTTACAAGCTAGAAGCACCCACGGATACCCTCCAAATGGCTCCACAGAGAGATGAAGCTTCCTGCAGGAGCATCTGGAGCACTGCCGAGTGGCCATCTGTGTTTTACCGTGAACAGGATTATAAAACTATTTGCCAGATAGAACCTTATGGGATATTCCCCCTGCCCCAAAAGTAAGCTCATTCTTAAGAACGGTATCTGGAAAGCGGGCCTAAAACAACAAAACCTGGATTTAGGCATTTTTCAGTATTTTAAAAAAAAAATGTTTGCATAAACAAACTTTGTGCACTGTTCTTCAATTTTTATTTGCTCATTGTCTGTTCCTCCTTTTGCTCCCATCATTTTCATATAGAAATCAGATATTTTGCTTGCAAGATTTTCCACTGCCCCTTTTTCTCCAGCATTTACTCAAAAATAAAGCAACCCATAATTATTTGAATCTCTCACAATAAACAGATTTTGAGAGGAGATAAATCTTTGCAGCTCTGTTTAAGTAATTGGAGTGTGACAGCACATCACACTGCAGGAGACGTTCTTCTTAGAAGATTAAGCATTTAAGCTGTGATTGAGTTTGATATAATAGGAAGACTGACAGAGTATTAAGTAAGAGCCAGGACAAAAATCTTAGCTGACAACTGGAAGAAACAGACAATCTCAGAAGATGCGCCGATCACATAGGATCTAATTATAATGGATTAGACACCCACCTAAACCGAAGTACAAAGGAGCATTTCCTTTGCCCTAGAGATGGAGTCCAGACTTGAGGGTGGAGGGAAGCAACAGGGAGGGAGGACCTCCCTTGGAGAAAGAAGCTGTAAGTTCTTAGTTTTCCAAACGACTAGTTTTGGCACAAATACACCATGAAACAACAAATCCATTCAATACTAAAAGTTCATTTTTTGTGAGAAGGAGACAAAGATATGAAAGAGACAATTTTCATGTATAATTTAGAGTACCGTTGATAAATACTCACTTATAACAAATGTATTTGTAAAGGAAGTAAAAAAAGTGTAGCTCAATCTTGTATAAATCTGAGTGTTCTACCATTTGTTAGTTTGCAATAAGACAGAGGAGGAAACAGAAAAAAAAACATCGGAAGAAAAATTTGAGTTCACACAGATACAAAATCAAATTTTTGGAAATGATTCCAAAAAAAAAACCAAAAAAAAAAAAACAAAAAAAAAAAAAAAAACAGTTTATTTCATATTAAAAAAAAAGAGCAGCCATATATAGTGCCAGCTTTAAATCCTCAGAAGCAAATAAAATAACTCAAGGATCAAAATGTCTCTGTGATGTGATTAAACTTTGATGGTCCTTCACAGAAAAAATTCTCAATGACTGAAACAATACATTTTATTCATAACATTCAGAAAAAAAATATCAAATCAAGTAATAAAAAAGTGGAAATCTTGGAATTACCATCTTCATAGGCCACAGACACTGAACTGTACTCCTTACTCAATACAGATAGAAAAGAGTGAAATGTTGCCAAAGAGGAAGGAAATAGCAAAGTAAGTAAAACTCACTGTGTCCAGTAAGAGGGGAAAAAGAAAAAAAAATGGATAACATAATCAATTTGGATTAAAACTACTTTAATATTTGCTATAGTCGTAGTTAGATAAAATATTTCATCAGAGCCAGGTTTGAATAGGGACAAGACTTGGCATAGAGAAATATTTCCACCTGAATTGCAAGAGGAAATTCTACAGTTCCTCTGGATGCATGTCCATGGTGGCGGAGCTCATCTGGGAAGTGTTTTGCCAAAAAAAAGGTGCAAAGAGATGACACCATACATCTTCCCTTCATGAGCAGCAAATGAACACTCTCCACAAGAGTTTCTAAAAAATTCTTGAATAAAGTCGTCACAAATTAGTTCATGCTAAATAGAAGAGGAACCAAAATAGGCTTCACTGAACTTGATTTGAAAAGGGAAGACTAAGAAGTTAACCAAGTTTAATCAAGTAATTGAGCTGTATGAACCTTGAGGTGAATTGAATCATTTTCAGGAAAGCTGCTACAAATATTAGGAATCTGCAATGTGGGCAAGGACCAAGGAAAGAAAAGAAATTAAAAAAAAAAAATAGGAAGGGAGAGGAAATTTTTAGTAAAGATGGAGCAAATCAACCACCTTTTGAAGAACATTAGGAATGAACTGGGAATCTACACAAAATGGAAGAAAACAAGCTCATTTACAGGCCAAACTGTCTTGGAAATCAAAACAAGTAACCATGAAGCAGGGTCAGCATCATTGCTAGGCTTTGCAAAGTGTATCAAGAGGAAACAGCACAGCAGATACAACCTAGCAGCAGTATTGTTTCACACCAGCCAAAGGAACTGAAAAATACTTACTCCCAAACATTGGAAAAAGCTGCACGCGAAATCACATGTCTAGTACCAAGGATGTTTAAGCAATCCATCACAATGTATATATTGCCTTGTAATTAGAAATGCAGTAACCTTGGCAGGAAAGGAAATGCTCTGTACAACTGCAATTTTAACAATACGTTAAATTCTGGCTCAAGCTGTTAAAGCAAAAAGATGAAGTACAAACAAATTTATAAGAAACAGATCGATCCAAACAGACCCAGTATACTTTCTTTTACAATATCTGGCTTCCTTGAAGGAGCAGAGAACAAAAAAATCCTCTGGGATTTTGGGATTCAGTAAAGCATCTTGGCTTAGCACATGTAAGAGTTACTAGCCACACAGAAGAAGAGAAGGACTGTGTCCAATTTAATGTGAAATGGAGGAACTACTAATTGGGAGAGAGCTTTGTGCTGTGGTTTCTCATAGAGTTATCTGTGGACAAATTTTGTTGAGATTTTTAACATCTTAACAAAGAGCACACAGATATCATAGCACTGGGAAACGTTGACTACAAGGGGCCAAGAGGAAGTTCTGGATGAGCTCATCAAATAGAATTAAAAACCTGGATAAAATAGAGTGAAAAGTTATGCCTTTGAGGACCAGCAAGTTCAGTCATCAGTACAGTGAAGATAAACCTGTGCACACTATTCAATCACAGGACACTAAGAACTATGAGTGCGGCACTTGACAAGGTACTGAATGCAATCCCAGGATCCACTGAGAGAGAAACCATGGTCAGTCGTGTACAAGAAGGGGAAAAGTTGAAGAGTAAGTCCATGGCAACTATGTATGAAGACGTGAAAGGAGGTGATTTGCTCAGCTTTGCCAAAAGCTGACAGAGGAAGTAAATGCTTTCTATAAATAGAATAAGAATGGAGTAAGGAGGAAAACACCAGGGCATAAAAGGAGAATGTTAGCATTACAACAAAGGAATTGATGAGTATATATAAAATAGAAATTAAAAGAAGGTATATAACTACTGTATAATGAAGTTTGAACAGTTTTCCAATGAGGCAAATCAGATCTGTTTCTAGGGCATCCTTTTAAAATGCAATTAAAAAATAAATTGATGTTTACTGGACTTTAATCTGCTTCCTTAGGCTTTATTTTGTTTTAGGGATACAAAGTAGGATATGGTTTAATTTCTTCTTATTTTCAAAAAGAGATGCTTATTTGATCATTGGAAGGCTTTAAGGGTTTTATTTTAAGATCAGATATATGCATTTTGGAAGAATTTTTAAATATTTTTAAATTTTTATCTCCATCAGCTCAAAAACACACACACACAAGCTCAAACACAGTACAAACTGCATAAAGCAAGAGTATGAACTGAAGTATCTATAACAACAGCCATGAAGAGGCTATAAAGATTTCTCCCTCTTTGTCTCTCCAGAATTATGTGACTTTTTTGTAAGTATTGAGCTTTAATTCTTTCCTCAGTATACAGGAACAGCAAAATCTTATTGCCTTACTGCATCCTCATTTCACTCCTGCAAATCCCAAAGCCTCAGAGGACAACTGATCACTCTTCTTTGTTTATCTCTGAAAGAAAGACATCCAGTTCCCTAACTTTATCCCAAATTCATATAGCATTGAATTTTTTTTTTAGTTATTTGTTGATTCAATAGAACACCAACAACAAAAATACTGACTTCCAGGCACGTTTATATTAAACAAGCTTTTAACCATCAAGCACATAGAACATGCTTCTATAGAGTGTGAAAAAAATGACATTAAGCGTTATTAGTTATTTTACAAGACATGTACTATATAATCTGTTACTAAATGCTAATTTCATCTTTGAAACAGAAAATTTAGTGTAATATTTTAATAATGCAGTCTAATTCTACATTCCAGAAAGGGCTTTTTTTGTTGATGTAGAGACCATAATAGAAATCCTCAGGTCAGAGGAATCTGAATTAATTGTTTCTGCAGATAGTTAGTCATAACATATTTTGTGCAGTGCATTCAGCATGCAGAGAGCACATATGAACTTTTCAGAGAGTCTTTCATATTCAAATCAGGTAAACATCAAGCCATATACATTCAAGAATACAGCAGTAATTACCATGCTCTGAGGACATGTTGAAATGACATTATCACTTGTCAGCAGGATAGCACTGGCTGCTGTCATTGACAATTTACATTTAGCATCAATGTTAAATTGCCTGCCTATTAGCTTTTTAATGACCCCCCCAAAAATTAATGATGTCACATACTTTAGGATATACAATGTTAGCTTATAACTTTGGTGGATAGCCAAGATTGGCCTATGAAAGCAACACATATACAGCAGCATACCAATTCAAGTTTATATGTCAGTTCTGAATAGGTTATGTTCAACATGGGAAAACAAGATGATCAAGGAAAAGGGAAAAAAAAAAAAGGGGAGAAAAAAAAAAGGGGAGAAAAAAAAAAGGGGAAAAAAAAAAAAAGGGGGAAAAAAAAAAGGGGAAAAAAAAAGGGAAAAAAAAAAAGGGAAAACAACAGTGGTGTAACAGTAGTTAATAGTAGTTAAGAGAAGAGTATTATGAGGGAAGATTGGCACAGAGTGTTTTTCTCCTTTACTATTACATGACCTCCAAAAGATAAGGAAATATTTTACAGAACCCTAAATAATTACGTCATTCTCTTTATTGTTCATACTTCATCTTGCCTGAGATGTCAGGTCTCCCTTTTATTTGGCAGACAAGACTAGGAAAAAAAAAAAAAAAAAAAAAAAAACAAAAAAAAACAAAAAAAAACAGTATTTATAGTGAAGAAATAAAAACCTTTAACAAAAATCTCATTAAAGCATTCAAAAAAGCGATGGTTGGGATTTTTTTTCCCCGATTTCATGATAAATACACATGGTCTTCTCCAGTGAAACAAATCCAAGCACTGTCTGAAGACAATGATTTTGAAAGAGCAATATTGTTAAGAAATTCCAACAGATCTGAAAGCAGCATTTCCAGTATGTCCTGTACCTGGTTACTTTGCACAAGTGATTGACTCATTTGTGTGCAATAGTTAATTATTGACATATATTTGCCCTGTCTCCATCTGTCATAACACATACACACCCTCTCAGGTACTGAACACTGTCCAGTACACTGAACTACTCACTTCTTTTTCTAGGTCTAACCATTTCTTAGTAGTTCTTTATAAATCTTTTGTCATAATTTTTCTTATCCTTCAGGAGCTGGAAAAGTACATAACGCTTGTGCTTGAATAATGATGATCAGAGATTTTAGAACAAATGAGCTATATTCCAGCTGCTGCAGGAATAACAGGAAAAGATATTTTCACAACTTCCTTTTCATGTTTCAAAGCAGTGAAGCCGATACTCAAAAAGAGGCAAATTTGAAAAAGTCAACAAAAACTTTGCTCACTCACACAACACAGAGATTTTCCCTTTTTAGAACCACCCTGCAGATGCTGGAAGAATGCATGGTAACATGAAATTCAGAACTAGGAATACATCGAGAGTAAATCTAGGGAACAGTAAGACTTCTGATTAGCATCATTTTAACAATGCATAAACTGTGAAACAAGATCTTCTAGTGTTGCCCATGGAAGCTAAACTTTGCAAAATTTAATTTCTATAGACTTTGATGTGGCAGTAACACGGATAGATTTGACTTCATCCAAGTACTGTAACACTTCTTGAGCAGTAGCAAACTTTTCATTGTGTAAACCATAAATGGTTGCCATTGAAAACATTCTCTATGTGTGGCCCGTTACTTTGAAAGCATTTGAGATATGCCTATAGTAGTAAGATAGCAGATAAAAAGAAAAAAGCAAATACTATGGATATGAGTTTCTTCATGTGTATAATCTGGCTGACATTAAGGATTTCCAAAGAGAATAATGCAGAAATGTCAATAATATTTTACAACAAATGGTTTGCACTACCTTTCCCCAAAGTATTGTCAACCCCTAGATCTGAATAAAGTCAGAAGTCAGGTTGCAAATCAGATTCTTCCCATTTCCAGATACCTCCAGAAGGAAGAGAAAGTCAGCAGAAGGTTTTCCTTTACAACATCATATCACACGTGGGCAAGATAACAAAACCATGACAGGAAGACACTTAAAGAAAGTGAGCACTGGTGCTCGCTGCAGAACTAATATGAAGAAAAACTGCTTTTTATTTGAGTAAAATATTGGTGTCCCATATAATAGGAGTCCAGATTTTTTTTCCATGTGTATTTGGAAAGTGGAAACCAAGTAAATGAAGCAATTAACCAGCACCAGTGACGGGTCAGTGGCACGATAGAATCATCAAGAAGCTTGGTCTAACCTAGAGCAGGATAGGCATTTATCAGTAACTATCAAATTAAAGGATCTTCAAGAACTCCTACTGTGAAACAGAAACCCTCCATTTGATGAGTATTCATTTACTGGAGTTACCCAATCTTCTCTGTAGCAAAACGTGTACTTCCACAGACTTTTTATTTCTTGTACTTTACAGGAATTCAAAAAGAGAGCAACTTTTAACAAAGTTTGCATCATGAAGATACAAAGAACTGAGCTTGGGAAAGCACTTCTAAGGGAAAATGTACTTTTAGTCTTTCATTACCTAAAGAGAGTTTAAAGGAAGACAAAATCATTGTCTTACCAAAGGTTCACACTTCCCTACTCAAGGGAAAAGGAGTCAAGGGAAAAGGCAGAACACAAGGTGCAACTGGAGAAGTTCTGACTGGACAGAAGGAAGAAGCACCACACTGTGAGGGAGCTCAGATATTGAAGCAAGGACATAAAATGTTAGCAAATTTTGCACATTATGTTTATATCTTTCAATAGAGAATTTATATTTTGCTACTTTTTGAATTTATTTAAGATTTATTCTCTTCTTAAAATCTGTTCTCCTCCTGCTGTATTGTCTTCCTGATCTGCACTGAGGAATATCAGTATTTGGACCTTAGGTGACATCCAAATTTTCAGTCTTTTATCCAATATCTAAACCTTCCTGCTGAATTATTCAGCTGTGTTTAAAGGAATCAATCTTCAAATGCATAACTTGCTGGCCTGCACTAAAAGAATATCCAACATTCTTAAGAATGTAGAGCAGCCATAGTAATATAGAAGACCATTCTTGACCAGCATCTCATCCCAATGACCCACAGGATATCTCTAGGAACAAGCTCAAGAATAAGAAAAGCATACAGCCCATATCCAAAAATACTTTGCAAACTTTTAACAGTTTGTGTCTCAAAGATCTTTGCAGTTAAAAGGAATGCCTCCATATCTGCATAGATATTTTTCCTACAAAAATGGAATTTACTCTACCATTAAATAACTCTGTTACACAGATGAAGCTACATAAACATTTCAGTCTTATTTTTGCTTATTCTCATTGTTTCTTCTAACTTTAGCACTTGGGGCTTTGTGCTTACTCATTACGTTGTTCTTCTAACTTGTCTTGCAGACCTTAAATTTTACTAAACAGTGAAATGCAGACCAAGAATCTGTTTCAGGATTTGTACAAAATTGAGTGTTGAGAGTGAGTTCCAATGAATACTTTTTTTTTTTTTTCCCCCCTGGGAAGAGTACAGCTTTACTGGAAAAAGAACTTTATCTCATTGTTAGTTGTTAGCTATTTAGAATCAATGCCTTTCTTTCGTGCTCTTAAATGTTGATCCTATGGGATGAAACTGGTGCAATTCTGAGTGCTGAAAACTTTGGTGGTGTCTCAGAGGAAATTTCAGTCAAATGTTCAAATCCATATTAGTACAAGTATATCAGTATATAAAGCAATGAATAACACATAGGCACAAGGTGAGGTACCTAAGTTTAGGCTACAGAAGCAAACCCAAATCATTCTTTCACAAGGAAGTCTTTCTTCTTCAGCCCCTCCCACACCTCTCTGAATGGTTCAGACTCTGATATGGGATTCTTTTAGAGTCCAGCATGCCATGGACAAGCAGATTGAGAGTTGTAGTTAAAATCAGGATTGAATTTTCTAATAAAATCGGGAATACCTTTTCCTCAGAACTGAAGGTTATTCACAGCAATAGAGTAATTGCAGTGAAACTGGAACTGCAAAGAGTTTTAGAACTGACTCAGGTAGGGCAAGAACTTGGAACTTTACAATCAAGAGCAGTCTATTTTTGACCCTCTAGTCAGAATGAAGAAGCTAACGCAGACAGTTCAAGCAGAAAGCCATATTTTAAGTTTCAAACTTTCATAATCCTTTAAAATGAAGCCAAACTCTCTGATTTAAACAGGAAATACTATTATCAATATACTACACAGAATTTGCACAAAGAAAAGACAAAGTTCAAATTTGTCTCAGTAATTACGTGAGTTGCCATGATTTTCTACTCAGGATACAAAGGGGGAAGGAGAGTTAGAAGGCAACAACAAAGTGATCTATCGTATGTCCTTACTAGAGATAGAAGGATTTACCAAAGCCAAATGCAGGAAGATTTCTTGGTATCTCTAGATAGGATTGGACTCATTCTCTAACAGATACATAGAAGACAATTAATCTTACTATATTTAAGTGGTTATTCCAATGTTCCAGAAAATAAAAAGTTTTTCCATGAGTTTCGGAGCATCAGTTCATTTTATACAGTATGATAAATTTATGTGTAGATTTTTCCACTAAAAATCCTTGAATTTAATCTTTATAAAGGTCATCACTAGAAAATTTCAGTGGGCCAGATGTGGGAAGCATCTTAAAACAACACTAAGGTATTTTTTGTTGTTATGATGTTACTGTGTGTTAATAAAGAAAAACTACACAAGCATCATGAAACTATGCAGGTAGGTGCCATTTTTAATTCAAAGAAAACAAGCACAAAAAAATTATCCTGAAAGACTCAGTTCATCTGCTATTAATAAAATGCCATCTGCCATTTTAAGTGCATGTATAAACAGTACCAGATAGATGCCAAGGTAATTTAGGTTTTCTAACTAAAGCTAGGCTGGAGCTAATTTCATTCAAGGGATAAATGACGAAGTCTCTCTTTGCCAACTGACAAATGTAATGATTCATGAGTAATGAAATCTTTTCTCCTCCATAGTCCTTTCCTCTAAACAAGTTTCACTGCTATCAATGGAGTGAGAAAGCTATACTTAAAATAAAAAAATAATAATAATACAAAAAACAAACAACTGCAACCAAGGAAACCATCTACTCCTGGAGGAATTGAATCCAATTCTTACAGAAAACTCATGGAATTAATGATTAAGGAATGAGTAGCTGCTTCTACAGAATTCTAGCCCCATGCACAATTCCAAATGTAACATTTAAGGTTAAATTTTAATATAGCAATTGATAAATATTGAAAAAATAGTCATATGGGAAAAGGTGTTTCAATGATAACATTTTTCTCCCTTGGAAAATTTTGCCCAGATACATTTACATTTGATGGAGAGCTTCAAGGGGAAAAAAAATCCGTATGATTTTCTTTTATGTACAAATTCTGTATTTACTCCATTCTCCCAAAGTAAAATATAGCAGCAATAAACATTTCTAAAGATGCAGTGTGTTTCTTTTAGCTCTTGGTTTTGATTCTGAGAAGTAACAAATATCCTGTCCTTTGCCTTTTAAGAAGCAAGTTATTAATTTTAATACAGGTGTTTGTCTAAGTTGTATTTAAAAACCTCTCAAGTCTGCATCTAAACAATTTCCAGGGCTCATAATATTTAATATTTGAGTTCAATCTTTCAAACTTAAACTGTAGTAAAGAAGATTCAGTGTGAGATTCATGCCTTTTGAGCATGGACGTACAAGGGATACTCTGAGAGTAATGCCTCCTATTTTTTTGTGTTCACCCATGACATTGGAGGCAGATGGTGGTGATATGGCGGTAGAGGTTGAAGTGATTTTCAGGGAAGATTTCTATAATTTCGTTTAATTAACTTTTACCAATCATAACTGCAAGATATTTTAACAAATGACACTTTTTACCTAAGGCCAAAATTAGAAAACAATTGTACAAGGTATTTGATTTTATAGAGAAGCTACATAAGCAACCTAATCTAGTCCACACAGTACACTGATACCTCAGAACAGCCCTTCCTCCCTTCAGTATCACTGTGCATAAACAGTGGATTAGATTTTTGCCAACCTTATATTTCCTATATTGCAAAGAACCTTGGACTTCTGTAGACCATACTTTCTAATAGAATGAAAAAATGGATGTGGTCACCACAAGAGATGATTTTTAAATAAAGGAAGAAAAATACGTATTAATAGACTGATACTGAAAAATGATTAGATGTAGATTTTGCTGCCAAAACACTAAAACTATTGAATAAGCATTCTAGATCCTAGCTAACAAGCAAACACAAAGAGCAGAAATTAGTCATAATAGAGGAAATATTAAAAGGGAGACTGAAAGAATTTCTCTGTATGGGAGATCAGATGTGTCAAAAAGTGCTTGAATGGTAAATAAATCATTTCCAATTTATTATAAATATTTATTTTTGCAACTCCTTTGGAGTACTCCTAATGTATAACTGCTGTAGATATGAGTATGATTTCCTGAGGAACATAAATATTTGACGGAAAAGCTATGGCAAATAAGCATTACAGAAACTTAAACATCAAGTCCATTGTTCATTTACCTTGTTTCTGTTATCCTCTAGTTTGGACACAAGGAAAGTTGAGTTATGTTAAGGTTTTATTGCATACAATGGAAACTATGAACAGTAGTGTTGTCTTTATATTTATTTATGCTTTGTATGAGCTCCTCACAATAATTATTTCTATAATCTGAGATTAAGAGATCAGTAGAAGCTGTTCCCTCCATAATCTATATCTAACAGCTTCTTTGGAAAAAACAACTCAAAAGCTAAAAGAATTGAAAATAAAAATAATTCTACACCCATTTCTTGTCAAGCAAGCAAGCCGAAACCTATCTACATTGGGAGATGATGCAAATTTTATTCTTTAAAATTACACTCCTAACTACTAGTACTTACAGGAATAAACTACCTTTACTAAGAACAAATTCAAATTTCCACACTATTAAAAAACGAAAGCAATGCAATTTCAAAAGGAAAAAAAAAAAAGCTCAGTTTCCCTCTATTTGACCTATTAACGAACAGCTAGATGTTTAAAGAGAAGCTTTTACATCTTGAAATTATTTTGTACTCTGAACATCAGATGTGTAAAGACCAACCAAAATAAAGGAAAAATTAACACCGACAGTGAAAGATGTAGCTCTGTAAACTTCTTCTTGGAAAAACATGGCAGTACTTTTGTAATTAATACCGCATCCTGATACTGGTGGTCTGGTTTTGTAAAGCTATCATCAATTGCCTGGAGACAGAAGCAAATTAACTGACTCTCCAGATATGTTTATCTACAAACATTCAGTGTTATCATCTATATCTTGTGAGTAACTGTACAGATAATTGGGGTGATGACCCATATGAAAATACATCATAAAAGCAATACGGAGAAACATGGAACATGCTGTTAATTCATTAACAATTAATGATAGCTGAAAATGTACCATTTCAATGGCAGGTATTTACCTTAAATTAAAGCACAGAACATCAATGCCACTAAATAAAAATCATCTTGTTCCACATTCAAATTAATAACATTTCAATATCAAGGCCTAGGAGCGACTCTGAAGAGCTTAATTACTGGAACTGTTCCAACACAGCTGTTCATTCCAAGGAATATTGAAACTATTAACACTTATATAAACAGGAAAATACTGTGAAATAAAACTTTATTTACAAACCCACTGCTACAAGAGTGAACCCTCCTTAAACTTTTATGTTTTGACACTATTTCTCTTGAATTTTTGGCAAAGTTTATTAATATAACTTGGAATTCTACAATTCTCTGTTCCCCTTGTTTTAGCAGAAAATAACCAGAACTTTAAAGGAAAATAACTGTAAAAATTCTGCAATCTTCTACCTATAAGAGACCTAGAGTGAATAAATTTCCTACTGAAATGTCTTTGTCATCCCAGTTTAATAAACATTTGTGGAAATCCTGACCGGTGTTCAAACACTAGCAAGGCCATAGAAAACTAAGGTGCAGATGTTCATCTTGAAACAATGGACAACGTTTATTTACTCAGCCCTGTGAAGGTTTTTATGCCAACTTCAGCACAAGTACACCAGGAATATGACTGAAATGGAGCAATTCAAAAGAGACAGCAAGCAATTCCCCCAGAGATACTCAAAATTAAAAAGCCTTTGCCCTAACATTTATGTTGGGGCAATGTAGAAATCAGATCCAAGATGTAGCTCTTTAGTCACACTGCCTTCCTTCCCATAGACTTTAATTTCTGAAGGGAGAGGACAAACATGTCATCCTTCTTTCTGTCTGCGCTATTCTCTTGCAAATTACATGGAGTGCTTTCCTCCTAATTACCCACCTCATTTCCAAAGCTGTCAAAAGGAAAAAAAAGGAAGAAAAAAGCTAACTTTTTGTATTTATTTTATTAAACTTTTAATATTCAAATTTATGGGAGTCCTTAAGCCTAAATCCTCACGAGAGCTTATCAAATAATTAATACTCCAGAAATTAACTAGCTGAAACAACATGCACACCCCTCATCCAATTAAGCAGCTGGATAATCCAGAGTGAAAAACAAAAAATAGCTAAAACCTCTTTGCTGCATCCAGGAAAGGAAACATGAGAATATAACATAGAAAAATGAAAAGATTGCAATGTAATGCTTGTAAAAAGTGCACTGTTCATCAAGGTGTCTGGCATCTGAGAATCTCAACTTCAGTGAAACATCTCTTCATGCTTTAAAAAGTTTTATCTCTTGAAAAGCAGACAAAAGTACTCCTTTCTCCTGTATGACATTTTATAAATATGTGACTCAATAATTCAAAACAAATCATCTAAGCATATAAAATAACTGCAAATTTGTTTGAGAAAGAGAGTATTTCATGACTTTAACTAACCTAGATGCACTTGAGGTGGGCTATCAGCCATCTTCCCTTCTTGGAGGAGCCCTGCTCTATTCCTTTCATACAAATCTGAAATTTTTCTTGCTTGCTCCTGAAGCGACAGTGTTTCCTACCTCTTCTCTCTCACTTAGAAATACACTTGCTTTTCTCATCAAATCTAGTTTGAAGTTCTATTAATCAGACCAGCCAGCTTGCTGCTCAGAATGTTCTTGCCCCTTCTGGTCAGCTGCATTTCATCTGGCATCAATACACCCAGTATCTCAAAGGTGCATCCAGGATCATAGTACCCAAGGCCCATGCATGACACTATGGATATTAGGAAGACTTTCTTCTCAGAAATGTAGGCATTGGCATAGGTGACCCAGGGAAGTGCTGGAGTCATCGCCCCAGGAGGTGCTCAAGGAATGCGTGGATGTGATACTGAGAGACAGCTAGTGGGCATGGCGGGAATGGCCTGATGGATCTTCAAACCTTAATGATTTTATGGTTCTAAGGCTCATTAGAGTCCATAACTGAATAAATCTCAACATTCTGAAAATGAAATTTATCTTCAAGACCTTGAAAATATGAAATTACGCAGCCAGAAAATGCTAAGAAGCAGTAAGGTATAGCATTTTGCATAATCAAAGAATATTAGGATGTTATAATCACAAAATAAACAAGAGAGTTAGGCAAAATAGACTATGATAACAAAAGAGAACAAATGGAAGGCTTACCCTTATCCTGGGCTCACCCACAAAACTCCAGCAGACCAGATCTCCAGAAGAGACCCTTCCCCCTTGGTAGCCAGCTCTTAAATAGGTCTAGGAGAGGTGGAGCCAGGCTCCACTCCTTCCAGCAGCACAGGAGAATTGCCTTCACCTGTTCTTCCCTGGTTGACTCATTGCTCACCTTAGGTGATCAATCAGAGGTTCAGGCCGTGATTCAGCAGTTCCCATACACATTTGTTTTGACAAGTTTCATTTCTACTTCCAAATTATTTGAAGAGCTGTTTCGGAGAGAATCATCTTTCACTAGAGCTACAAAGTCCCTGCAGTCCACCTACAAGGCCACGAGTTTTGGAGCACCAGTTCTGTGGGAAGCCTTGTGGAATTCTGGCCTGGAAAGGCGATACCGGAAATTCACCCCAAGAAGTTCAGACTTTGAAAGCTCAGAGTACTCATCCATCCACCAAGCAGGATCTCAGAGGGTACACTAACTTGAGTGTAAGATCGTTAAAAGTGGCAGTGTAGAGAACTACAAGACAGTTTAGATAAAAATATGTCAAAAAAATCCTTACAGTATCGCCAGAGGCCCTCTTCTGGATGAGGCTCCCTTTTATACGTACACACAGTTGATGAATTGATCACAGGCTACTCTAAGCCCAGGAGAGAAACCAAGCAGTATATTTTGGCAGTCTTCCACCCAGTTGATGACACAAGAGAAGATCTGAAAAGGACATCTTGGTATTCTGGAAAATAAAAATCAACTCTTTATTCTTAAACGTTTTTAGCTGACTTTCCCAAGGAAAAATCTAAAAAATTGCACAAGAGGTGCATATAAAACTAGACTAGCTGGAGACAGCTATAATTTGTATAAAACCATAAGAAGTTTTTATATAACTGTTTAATCTCTTAGCAGCTGCTGCTTTAAGTACTCATTTGCACTGAATATATCACATGTCACTGTACTTATGATCTTCCTAAAACAAAAGAACATCTTCCAAAATGACTATAGCTGGTAATATTCAAGCAGCACCTACTGGCATCATTATATTTAAGTATCTGAAATAGACATTACTGTCAGCAGAATTTTTTTAAACCTTTCCCCCTTCTTTCTCTCACAAGAGGTTATTTGAGTTACTTTAGTGTCCTATGTCCTGCAATAAAATGTTAGAAATGAACTATTAAATTGGCAATAAATACATATATCCCATGAATTTAAGTTTCTCAGATTAGTTAGGTACTTTAAAATTGTGTTCAAAGCAGTTTCTACCAACTACCTTGAATTTTTTTTTTTTTTTTTTAGAAGATTGCTGACATTAATCCAGCAGTTTTCTGGAAAAAGACAAATGATAAATTCACATAGCATACAGTTCAATCTCCTTGTCTGCTGTGATGGGGGAGTTTCTCCTGTACGGAAACTTATTCGTAAGTTGAATGAATGTGGACCAAACTCAGCTCTATATTCATCAAATTGTTATATTCAGTAGGGAAGCTAAATGCAGACATGTCCAAGAACAACAGAAATGGGTAAGGCAAAAAATTAAGAACTACAATTGCCAGTTATTTGGGAAAGGTGGGATTTGGCGTGCATCATCAGCTAGGTCTAACTGAAGTTTCTAAAATGATTGTGCTTTCTCTTTCCACCATTGTCAGGTCCCTCAGTATAGGAGGGATTTATGAGTTCCACAGTTTTGCACCTGAACTGCCATGTTCCTTCACGGAAATCTTACTCCCTCTACTTCAGTAACGAAAAGGATTGCTGTTGCTCTTAAGATGCAAATAAGTGTTATGGCAGTTCAGACGAAGTATTTTCTGCTCATTTACCTCAACCCTGTGACGCTTCTGCTCAACTATGTGCATGCCCTGCAATATGTCTAGAAGTTATGTTTGTTGCTCAGAATGTGTTTAGCTTAATTATATTGTGCTGTCATATAAATATTCTTGACCTCAACCTAAAAGCACAAACTAAATAAAAAGGTAAGATTTCCTTCCCATAGATACCTACAGTATCCTCATACTGTGCTGAAGAAGCCACTAGTATTTATGATACAGCAGTTTGGCTGAAAAAGTGGAAACCTTTCTTTTATGACTAGGGTTCAGAAAACAATGGATCCTACATATCAGAACCCAGGTAATACAAAGAAGTGAAGAATGAACAGCTTTATGAGCACTCTGTTGCTGTTAGGAAAGGACAGCAAAGCTGAATGAGGTCAATGAAGGAAGAAGTGTTCCAATGTCAAATATTAAAACTGAATATATTCAAAAAGGATTTACAGAGGAATAAATGGTCTATTTGATGAAATATATTTTCATACAGAAAGATACTATACAGCCTATCTATATTTAGAAAAATATTTTTATTTTTGTCTTCCGTTATCACTACCTCTTCTGAAAGGAATGTAAATGATTTTTAAAAAATATCTTAGTATTGTGAAGCATGCATAATTAATGAGGGGCTACACTGCTGATGTCGAATATCTTGGAATTACAGCAATTTTGAAAGGAGATTTAAAAAAAGTTTTAAAGCATAGACAAATCCTTCTTGCACAAATACCAGCAAAAATGCAAATTAGTTTATACAGCATTACTAGAACAGGACAGTCTTATTTTTTCCATGGGATCCAATATTAAGTAGATGCTTTTCTAAGCTCATCAATGTCATCCTGCAACTTTCATAACCTGCAGCTCCACGTGAGATATGTTAAGCTTCGCCTTCCTCTTCAGTTCTCAGGCTCAACAATGCTCAGCGGGCAGTAGTCAATTTAGCAAGAGATCTTATCCATCACTGCTGAAAAAGTACTGGGTATTGACTGATGAATGGAAGATAAATCACAAGAGGGTTGTCCATTCAGGCAGGGCTGAATGACACTGACAGAACTCTGCATGAAAGCCCATTTTGTGTCTGCCTGTACAATATGTCGTTTGTAGAGAGTGTTGTTCTCCAATGATATCAGTCCCTTCTCGGTATGAAGCCCTCTCTCTTTATTCTCTTCAACAAAGGTGTCCAGTTTGTGAGAAGGAAAATCCTCAAAGTGAAGAAATGTTATTATGATCTGAAATTCAAGTTCATATGTAGACGTTGGCTTTCTTGTTTGCTACAAACTAAACCAAGTGAAGCCATTTCTAACTTCTAAAGTGGAGGATTAAAAAGGGTGATGGGAGAGTGCTGGGTGAAAGAATAATTCAAGAGAAGGGTTTAAACATTTAATAGAGCGGTAACCTAAATTAGTATTTAATATTACTTATCCCAACAATACATTTCTTTTACTGATCATACCTGCGGTGACGCTTGCTGAAAATGATATTCCCAAATATGACTGGCATTAATTTTGTTTCCTACTCATAATATTACCTAGCTTATTGCTCAATCCTGCAAGGCATAAACACTTCTGTAGGCCAGGACAACCCCAAATTTTTAATGAAATGTGAAGAATCAGAAGTCCAATTTCCTAAACAACTCTGAGTCAGAAAAGTACTTCAGGAGTTACATAACCTCATGTTCCCACACTCAGATTTTAATAGCGAATACTTGAAGTAATATTACAAATGTAATTAACAGTCTAAAAAGCATATTTCTAAAGGATCTGTGAAAGAGGAAATGAAAACAGAGGACACCCTCCCCTCCCCTCCCCCCTTTGCAGAATTCAGAAAAGCCCCCATCTTGGACATCAGCGTGCATCTGCCCTCACTCAAAAAAGCAGCTCCTGCCAACAGCTGCTCAGCAGGTTTGTGACTCATCCCCTCAGTGGTCAGATAGCAGGTTATCCCTTTCAGGACAGGACAGTTACCCTGCTGGCTAATCACAGGATATGCAAAATGGCTCTTTCTAATATCTCACAGCTTCAGTTTAAGGATTAGAATAATAGAATGGTTTCAGCTGGAAGGGATCTCAGGGATCAGCAATTTCCTACCCAACTGTCACAGGCAGGGTTGCCAGCTACTAGATCAAGTACTACATCAGACTGCCCAGGGGCCCATCCAACCTGGCCTTAAACTCCAGGGACAGAGCATCTACAGCCTCTCTGGGCAACCAGTTTAAAACCCTTGTCCTATCAACAGCATGGGCTAGAAGGTAACAGTTGAGAAGATGTACTTGCATGTGAAAGATAACAAAAGATAATTATTTTCTCCTTTGCCTGCTTCTAAGGATACACGAGATTTGATTGAACTCATTTAAGAAGTATCTGAATAATACATTTACCTATGACAGAAAAAAACCTCTGTATTAGAAGGAAGGAGAACTGCCTCCCTCCACTGCAGAATTAAATACCAATTGCTGTTGCCAAACAGTTCTATTGATTCTAGGTCATTCGAATAAACATTGTCCTGAACAATTAAAAAGGCTTCATCAAAAACTGAAGACTCATACATTCAGCTAGTAGTCAGCTACTGTACTGCTGCATGTTAGGGTAAATAGGTGGAAAGGTACTGAATTAGTTTTTGCCATGGGAATATTAAAGTAATATCTTATATGACTTACGTACAATAGATATGCAATTTTCTTGCAGATGTAATAAGAAGGTTTAGCCTTACATTTTAGCCACTGTTCTGTTGTGCAATGATAGAAAAAGTGATCAGTTTTATTTTGTGTTATTGCACATTTTTAAGAGAAGTTAATAATCTGTAATTGATCCAAAGAATAAAAGTTTTTGCTTTCACATAGAAATCCACTTTCTGTCTACCTCCCGAATTCCTCCCTCCATGAGTAATGCAAAAGCTCAGCATTATCCCTGAGATATACCGGGAGGTGGTAGGGAGGAGCAGCAGGAAGAAAGAAGGTTGAATAAATGTGTGATCTGTCCTACAGATAGCACAACTCAAAGTTAACTCAGAGCATTAGCATAAATGTGAAACTTCAAATCACTATGCTGCACCAGCTCACAATAAATATGCACACGTTCCCTAGGCTCAGGATATCAGTAAATGTAACTTAATCTACCAGCATTCCCAAATAAACTGTGCTTATATTTCTTCTCTGTTCAATTAACACCAGTGAAAATTTTGTACTAGTTCAAGTAAACCATCTGTCTGAATGCAAGATACAGTATTTCTCATGTAAAAAGCCAAGGAAGAGAGAACTTGGTGGGCTTCTTGAGACCTCAGGAAGAAAAACACATGAATCTTATGGAGCTGCTGAAGGAGGGACATGACTGATACAAAAATATGATTGGAAAAACAGATACTGAGTGAGGAGATAAGATTTTATACCCAAACACAACTCCAGCTTTAGTCAAATGACCTTGAGAAGTGAATTCCCCTCTTCGTGCCTTTATTTTCTCATCTGCATAAGCAAACAACAATGCTGACTCCACCTCACAATGTATTTTAAGATTCAGTCAATGGAAACCAACTCCATGTTTTACCCAGGTGTTAAGTTTCCCTCACAAAATCAACTAAATTTCCAGAGGAGATTCACACCCAATCAGACACTTTTCTTCACAAAGAAGGGAAGAGACAGTCAAGCTACAAACATAAAACCACTAACAGGGTGAATCCACCAATATATCACGCTGCATGGTAACCCAGCTCGAGGTCCCATTGCTCTCTCCCTCCACACCCACTCCTCAGTTGCTGGGCTGCCACAGTGCAGTGCCATTTGCTTTAAGTAAATTCTGCTTAAGGTAGGTTAGTATATAACCACAGGCGATGATACTTGCCTCTTGTAGCAGTTACCACAGCTCTCCCATTAGGGCAAGGTATGCTAACACACAGGGTGAGGTACTCCTCCATTAGGGCCCAAGTGCTGCTTGCCATGGCTGGATTCGGGCCCAGGGCCACCCAGCTCCTGGAGTTTGCCCTGTCTGTGCTGCAGCCCTGCACAGCCCACACATGCTGGGTCTATGTCCTGCCTGGCCCTGGAGTAGTGCCTGATGCCTGGGGTGGTCCTGCTTCGTGGTGAGGGACAGCCACACTGGCTTAGGCAGCCAGGGCCTGGCCCGCTTCCTCGCTGCTTCCCCCCGCTGCCCATGGCACTCTGCTGGGTTGCTGGCACCGAGCTACTCAGAAGGCTGGGCTTCCCCCTCCTCTGCTCATGGTGGAGGGACTCCTGTTATCACAACTTCCTCTCACAGCATTGGTATTTTTGGCTCTTTATTATAAAAACAAGCCACTAAAACTATGTGCTTGTCCTCACTTTCCTGCAAAGATTCTCTTTTTTTCTGATCATCATTTTTTTTTTAAATTAGATGAGTAAAGCGATCGCTATTCTGCAAAAGCGAATAAAAGAATAGCGGTTGGTCAGTGTGAATTCTAGTCACATGTTTAGAAAAGAAAGAATTTTAGAAATGTTATGGAAAAGTTCAGCAGATATGTTCACAGTCACTTTGAATTCACCACGCTAACTCGATCATCGACATTTTCCTTTGGCTTTCTGAACATGAGACAGACAGAAGTAACCTTATTTACATAATTACAATTATACACAGTAATGAGATTCCATCTTATATCTATATAACAGCTTCCCCAAACACAAAGGGAAAGAGTAGGTCTCCAAATCTAAGCCTTGGAAGACAAAATATTCTACAAAATAACAGTTAATACATTCTTATATGTTCTGTGCAATTCGGTGATATAAATGAAACATTATACAGACACAAATATTTTATTTATTTTGGACTTACATAATTCAGGAATCCAAAATTATGTTTAAATCCTCTGACACAGTATATTTTGCCTTTTTTTATTTAAAAGAAAAGCCCTGCAATCTACATTTATCATTCTCTAACCAATGGTGCAGTTCATAAAGATGAATCAGTGTGACTGATTTTATCCAAAATGCTTGTTGAAGAACAGTTAGAGACTGTATCTCTAAAAATTCATAAAGACCACACTATTATGTGTTCCCAAATAGTTTTCCATAAAAATGATAATTATGACATTCCTAAAGGCCCATCTTGCTCTCTTTGATTCATAAGGGGCCCACAAGAGCAAGTACAACTTCCATCAAACCATATACTCAGAAAATTTCTGAAATCCAAGCTTCTAAAGATATCACAACAATAAATTTTCTGAAATTAAAAAAACAAAAAACAAACAAACAAACAAAAAAAAAAAAAAAAACAAACAAAAAAAAAAAAAACAAAAAAAACCCAAAAGAATGCTGATCAGCATTTCTCTGGAGCAGCAAAAATGCAAATTTTGCACATTGGAATACTACACACCAGAGGTAGTTTTCAGCAAAAGTTTCAGGTGTGAATTCTCATCTGTTAACTCTAATTCCTGTTTTATGACATTCAGTCTGTAATCTCCCTGCTCAGTTATCATCACAGCACAGAAGGAGAGAAAATGGAAATAATGAGCAAGCTATAGAAAGGTAAATTCCATAGGTATACAGAAAAGCTTAGGTGGGAAAGGTCCTTTGGAAGTCACTTAGTCCAAACTCTTGGTCCTAGAAGAACCAGCTTCAAAGATAGATCAGAAAGTTGAACATTCAGCATAGCCAAGCTATCAAGCTTTCCAAGGATATAGATTCTTCACAGCCTTTTCAAGTCTGTTTCAAGGCTTAACTTTTCTTTCCCTCTTAAATTCAACTTGAATTTCCCCTGTGGTAACATGTTACTAGTGCCTCTGGTGCACTTCCTTCATGTATGTCTCCTTCTTTTCCACAGTCTCCTTTTAGTAGCTGGAGTTAACTGAATACAATTCAGTGGCAGCAATGCAGCAAAAGGGAACCTCTAAAAAAAGAGAGCATCATGCAGATGAGCTGGTCTTAGTGCAAAAATGTTAGCACCTAATGCAACACATAGTGGCAGGGGCACAGGTGACAACATTATTTATGACCTTCTGACGTTAATCACAGAATGGCTCTGGTTGGGAGGGACTTCAAAGATCATCTAATCCCAAACCCTCTGCCACAGACAGGGTTGCAAACTGCTAGATCAAACGCTAGATCAGGCTGCCCAGATTGCCATCTGGCATGGACTCAATTGACTCCAGCAATGGGGCATCCACAGCTACTCAGGGCAGCCTGTACCCTCATTGCCTTTTCAGTGAAAAACATAATAAATGTAATCTGCTCAGGTCAATAAGATATTAAGTCCTATTTCTGGACAGTCTTCTCCAAAATAACTGAATAACCATTTAAAGTACTCTCAATAAGTTATAGAAGACATTCGTGTGCTTTCAAGTTATTTTTCTTCAAAAAAAAAAAAAAAAACCCAAACAGATTATTTTACACTAAAAAATACACTTCAGGAGACAAAGCACACACAGGAAGGTTTGAAGAGGTTTTCAGCTGATTCAGAATATCTTTTCTGGGAGTAAGGACTCTGTGTTTTCTGAAAATGTAGAACAATGTCATTAACACAACCCCATTAAAGACAGATTGTTGTCTATCTCCAGAAGAAGACTGAATAAATAAAGCCAAGTTCAGTTTAAATGGAAGCACATGAATTAAGAAAAAAAACACAACTATTTAAAATCGCTTCAGATTAGAGCATCTGGCACTGCACACATTAGAAAGAACCTAAAATATTACAGCTCTATTTTCTGTTTTAATGGATAATTGGTAACACTAGATTACAGGATTTGCAGGTTCCAAGTGCTGTATTTTCATAGAGAAGAGTCTCCTTTCTTTCAGGCTTAATAAGCTTGGCCCGTATCAGCTTTTCTCACATCAGTCCAAGTGTCACATTTGGGTTGGGGGAAGCTTGTTAGCAGTAATTACCAGCAGTAGGCTCCATTATTTGCCAAAGTAATTTTCCCTGCTAAGTACCACCAAAACTGCCTCAAGCCTTTAATTTTTTTTGCCTTCCTCGGCTGCCTTTAAGCAGGCACATTTTCCCATGATACCACTGCGGGCTGCGCGGGATGGGGCAGGCCCAAGCGCTGGGTATCAATGTGGTCTTGAGAGACGGGGTCAGGTCTAGCGAAAGCCTTTCACAAACAGGGCTTGAACCCTATTAAAGATGCAAATCCACCCTCTGAGTGGGGATTGTTTCGGAGGCATAATGGGGTTTGAGGAATGCTGCAGCAGCCTGCTTTTCAGCACAGGCCTTTTGTCCAAGTCTTAGCAAATTTCTGCAGCCTGTTTAAACGGCAGCCATTGTCCCCGTGGCTTCATTGATTTCTCTCCCTGCCACCAGCTCACAATGGGCCAATATGAACATCTTTGTTACTGCTTTTGTACTGTATATCAGAGTAATGTTTCAGCAGATTGGAGCCTAGCAGGAAGAATTAGACCTGTACTACACAGAGCATGATGAATTGCGGGATTTACATATAATTTCAGGGGGTATTTCTGGTGGCTCTCTCTGAATGGTGTTGTGTCTCGAAGGATGTAGTGGAGGGATGAAGTGACAGAAAAGGAAGTGATTTAGATATTCACTGACAGCTTAATACCAGCTACAGACAAATTGTGGCGATTCTCCCATTGCGTCCCTCCGCACAATGAAGATGACAGGTGGAGGTGAGCACCCATGCAATCTCTGGGCCTGTATCTGTGGTCCATGCACACAGCCAAGAGGAGAGGGGAAGCAGATTTAGCTTATTCAGTAGGAGGTTGCTCCGAAACAACCCAGAGGTGCCAGGGCACACCACCCTGGTGTTCTGATCCCACTGTTCTTGGCTAAGAGATAAACTGCTGATTGAGTCAGGTCTTGACATTACACAGGCAACATATTTCCAGGTCTCGACGTGCTGTGCAGCACACTTCTTAGAAAATACTTGGGCTCTATGTGAAAAGGCATCACTTGACACAGGCTAGAACTACCCAATGTCTTCTGCATTTTTAAAAGACTTCTTACAAGCTTTGGTTTTTATAAATTCAATTTGTATCCCACAGTCAAAAACTAGATGTCTTTTTCTGTAAGTTTTGTCAGCTACACTTCAATTGTATTTAAGTTTTCTTTTTAAAAATAAAATACTTGGTCTGCACAAACTACTATCATTCTAAAACCATGTTGTTTATAGTGGACTTTAGAATACATCTTAGCAGAAGTAAGCCCCACTGTTTAAACTCATAAGGCTTGACAGTGTTTACATAGTTTACAAATGTGAACCATGATCCACATATGGATCATATTTTGCGTAATTGGCACTAAAACGATGCAATAAGGAGAGATAAGTAAATAAGTCTGTAAAATGGTAAAGTAACAGTAGAAATAATAAGCACTAATTTCAAAGTTTTCAAATCGGAAGAAAATTTGTATTGACAGTAAATTAAAATAAAGGATGGAAGTACTTTTCCATACAAGGTAGGGGTAAATCTGCAACAATCAGGTATTAAAGCTTTTCTTTTCTAGCTTGCAAAACACCCCAAATTTAAATATGCTGCATTGATTTTGGATAAAAATATGAATTGTAGGTCTAAATAGTGAGAATGTATAATATCTTTAGTACTTTTTTTTTTTTTAAAGATGGAGATTTATGTCAGAAGTGAACATTTCAAAAAAGCTGATTATTTGGATATTTCAGCCCATAACATACAGTAATACAGGTAGATTATACAGAATAATCTAAAGGATCTTCAATTATCTAATCCATTACAGAGAAGAACATAAAAAATAGGTTTCATTCTGCAAAAGGAAATGATAAAATTTCTGAGATGTCAATGGCCACTGTAAAGTACAATCTAAAAATTAAGATATGTTTGAAAAATGAAGTGTAGTTAGCAAAAGAGTCAAGTTTGAAAGAGTCAAGAGATAGAGACAAGAGACATTTTCATGAAGATGTTTGACTACATGGTGCAGTGTTGCTTTTCCGTTCTAATGGTCTGAAATCCATTCAAGATACATTCCATCATTCATAGTACTTCATCCTTATCCTAACCAGCTGTTAGTCCTAAATTTCTACCACAAATAGGTATTATCAGAAGAAAATCCAGGACCCTTTGGTAATTGTTTGCAAGGTTCGATAGCCATTCTAACTTCATTCACTATTAAGAGATTCTTTCTACAGAAGTTTGGATTCCTAGCTAGGTATTTATTCAGCTCCTTAATTTACTAATAGTCATTCCCAAAAACTTTGAAGGCACATACATATGGTTGTTAAATTTCACTTGGAACAGAAAGGGCATTGCTAAGAGATTTTCTTTACAGCAGACAGGTAGCAAAGCTAGTTCCTGAAGTACAAGCAAGACTAAGATAGAAGAAAAGGCAGTTTGACACCCATCCATATTAATCCTCAATGATAACAATTACTTGACTTTCCCTCAATCGTTAGTCATGCCAGTTTCTTTACAAGTATTCCATAAAGAACTTTGTAAAATTCAAATGTAACAATGGAGAACAAACTGAAGGGATGCAAAAAATTGCCTTTTGTGTCACATTCCTTTGATGTTTTTGAGTTATATGGAATGTGGTAACTTGAAGGAAGCAACTTTTTCCAAAGCCTCTTGTAAATGGTTGTATGTGCAATTCTGCCAAACAGATGAATTGCAAAGCTGGATATGCCCTTATATAAAACAGGGCTGATTCAGACAGTTCTTATTATTTTATTATCTTATTCTTTAATGCTGTGCTTTGTTTTGCATTTACAATTTGAAGCCTACATGCTTTTTGGAGAATTTGTATCCATCAACCATAACTAAATTAAAAACAAAAACAATCTACCTCCCCAGTACAACTCAAGCTGTAAAAGTCAAATTTGCTTTGTTTGCCACCATGCTGATGGAACTACCTATCTAACAGTAACTTTGTTGTATTTGTCAAAGAGGTTATTACTGGAACGAACTCTTTGTGAAAGTCTGTTTCAAAGAATTTCTGAAGTAGTTTGATATTAATTTATTTTGGTGAAAAAGGAGGTCTATTCACACAGATTTTGTTATTCCATTGTTCCATAGATCATCCTCTGTTCTAGCCAGAAATATTAAACAACATCTATTGCCAAGAAAGCCAATGGTCATCTGTTTCACATTGCTAGTATCACATACTAGCTGAATATAAAGACTCCTGGCTACCTTTCCCAATTTCACTTCCAGATGTGATGCATATTTCTTCAAGTCTAATTAGAGTTGCATTTTAAATTATATCCTAACATTTTCCTGATATCATTGCAATCATCAAACTGTGGTAATGTAGATCCCATAAAATAAATCTGTCCTCTTATCACTTTGACTTCTGATATCATTCTAGCCCTACACTTCCTTCTTCACCTTCATCTCTCACTTCAAAAATATTTTCATGTTAGCATAAGAATGGCATTTATTAACATTGTCTCCAGCATGGAAGGTTTTACAAAGTCAGTCCTGTTCAGCTGTCTACCAAATGCATAGCATATTCTCTAAGAAATCAGAGATCTGCATTTATTTAATTGATAGAAACATTTATTAAAATGGAAACTTTCACTCAGGCCCTTGAAGACACACAAAAAAATCATCTCATGCACTGTTAATATTTCTGTGGAAATTATGTGGAAAAAGCTGTCTTCTGTTCCTTACAAAAAGTAACAACAGAAGTACAACACAAGACAGTTCACTAAACAAACATTTTGGAAATTGAAGAGTTTTGTAAACTGCTACTACTTAAACTGCATGTAAAAAGTATTTTGCTTTCAAGTGGAGAAGCTTAATGAGTAACTTGCCAAGTCTTCAAGCATGCCTACAATTATCAGAAATAGAGGTTTCCTAATTTTGATCTACATTAGTTCTAGCATTCACTGATCTTCTGACATTCCAGCGTAATCATCAGTACTTCAAATGCTAAAGTGAAAACAAAACACTACACACAATCAAAACCATCCTAATACACAGAAATTTCTACTCTAATCTTGATGAATGGGGAACTATTGCACTAGCCGCCCCTGCATCAAAAAAGAAACAAAAACAAAATCTCAAGATCACCAATCTCCAAGGCAAATATAAAAAGTATTCTTCATTTTTTACAGTTTTCAAGCAAATACCATGGAGACTCATGTGTGGGTTTTTGTTTGTTTTTTGTTTTGCTTTGGTTTTTTTTTTTTTTTTTTTTTTTTTTTTTTTTTTACACTATTCGCTCTTTAAGCCTGGTTGTCGATATATAATCTTCAGCTTGTCATGGATACACAAGCCAAACCCAGGGGAATTTAATTTCTCTATGAATAACACAATAGCTTTGCTTACGGTGCAGTTTACTTCTAGTGCTTCAGAGAAAAGCGAAAACACCATTAAACAGCAAATTATTCACTATGAGGGAAAAATCCTGATCTCTTCCATAAATCATGGGATTAGCAGAATATAGATATAGCACAGAGATCTCCTTAAATATATCAGTGCTTTGGACAAACACATCCTTTGTTTCACAATCTTAAGCCATCGTCTGCAAAAGTTTTCCTAGTTTATCGTACAGCCTACTCTGTAAGAGTATCAACTGCTACCAGCATTCCTATGCTTTTACTTACACTCAAGTACAAAGAACACTTTTTCCAACTTCCAGTCTTAATTTTTGTATAATCATGTGATACATTATCTTTTGAAATAGAACAAGAAAACACATAAGGCTGAGTCCAATGAAAAAGAAGTGAGAGCTGACAAAAAGGGACCAATCCGGTGCAGAAGCATATTTCTGTTACTTAGAAAAATTAGGCACTTTGTCTTAGAAGCATAATTATATACACAACTTACTCTGTGATTTTGTAATGAGATAAGGATCTATATTCCTTTATCCTTGACTGCTAGTTAGATCAAGGTAGATGTGACATACATCAGTCTAGGAGGAGTCGTGTGGCCAGTTCAGCAGATACAATCCTTTACATTGCCTGTGCTTTGTGCATTTTCATTATTTACTCATTAAGTTGTTCTCACTTCCTGAGATAAATCCAGGTATAACGCACTTTGTTGCCATCCAGCATTAGCTCTTGATGGATCCTGCTGTCACCCTTAAAAAGAACTAATTTTCCTGTCTCAATTCATATTCATGGTTCCTTTTTATTTCAAAGTCATTCCCATTTTTTCTTCCATCTTAAATAGACAGGTTCATTTGCCATTTTGCAGAATTCTCCACACAGTAAAAATATGGTCAGTTAGGAGAACTTTCACAGAATGGCCTGGGTTGGAAGGGACCTCAAAGACCATGAATCTCCAACTCCCCTGCCACATGCAGGGCAACCAATCTCCACATTTAATACTAGACCAGGCTGCCCAAGGCCTCATCCAACCTGACCTTGAACACTTGCAGGGACAGGACATCCACAACCTCTCTGGGCAGCCTGTTCCAGCACCTCACCACTCTCTTAAAAGAATTTCACCCTGACATTCAACCTAAATCTTCCCTCCCTCACCTTAAAACCATTTCCCCTTGTCCTGCTGTTATCTACCCTTTCAAAGAGTTGATTCCCCTCCTGTTTGTAGTCTCCCTTTAAGTACTGAAAAGCTGCAGTGAGGTCACCCTACAGCCTTCTGTTCTCCAAGCTGAACAAGCCCAGCTCCCTCAGCCTGTCTTCATAGGGAAGATGCTCCAGTCCCCTGATCATCTTTGTGGCTCTCCTCTGGACCCTCTCCAACAGCTCTCTCTCTTGTACTGGGGGCTCCAGACTTGGACACAGTACTCCAGATGGGGCCTCACAAGAGGAGAGTAGAGGGGGACAATCACCTCCCTGTTGTTGCTTCACCCCTCTTCTGATGGAGCCCAGGATACCATTTGCTTTCTGAGGTGCAAGAGCACGCTGCTGGCTCATGTTATGTTTTTCATCCACCAGGACCCCCAGGTCCTTCTCTGCAGGGCTGATGTTTCAGAGCTGGCATGGCAGGGAGGTTTTTGGGGAATGAAGATGGGGTGTAGTCAAGGGGTCTATGGATAACATAGCATATAATAAGAATGCATAAATGCATTCAGTAAACACGACACTGACAATACATGTTGCTCTGAAAGTAATGCCTCCTACTTATATCCATGGGAAATGCAACAGATACAAACAGTAAAACAACACTATTTGATAGAGCAAATTCTCAACTACAAAACACCATTTTTCAATGCAGTCGTCACCATTAGATGTTCATTTTTACTAGCAATGAGTAAGAGCCTGCACACCACAGTCATAAACATCTGTTCTAGTGGAGGCGAACCACTGTTGCCATTACTGAAATGACCACATACTGCATCACTGCTCAACCTCAACTGCCATACCACTACCTCTGACATCGTAGGCCACCATAATAAAATAGGAGGCATTACTTTTGGAGCATCCATAATAATATTAATGAAATAATAATCAACAAACCAAACAGTTTATTTGCATTTTGAAGTTAAGAGCCTTGTACTCAAAGCAAGAAGTTCAGTTTTGAAGTTCAGTAAATACTGGAAGCTTAAGTTGGGGTGCTCTAAACAACATGTAAACTAATTATTGATTTTTCCCCTTAAGACAGTAAGCTCATTCAAAGGAAGAGAGATAATCCTCTTAATGTTTTGCTGTAAGAACCTCTAGGAACACTTAGATAAAATAACACTATAAATAGGTATCCATTGAGAATTTATTTGCATTTCATTGTAACGGCCTGATGGAGGTCTGAATAATATTCTTTAAAGCCAAATAAATAGGTTTCTAAAAAACTGCTTTCTACACAGTATGAAATGTTTTCTATATGATTAAGATGTCACATATTTTATGATAAACTGTACAGTCCAGTATTTAAAACCATTTGGTCCATTTACTTCATCCAAGGTAATGTTAATGGCTTGAAAGTGCATTTTTGTCACAGTGACACCTCATTGCTCTTGAGGTGGTTTGCTTGCACCAGATGTTTAGTTCTACTTACTAACCTAAGCCTAAATATATTTCAGGGACTGCAAAAAAAAAAAAAATCTGGAAATGTGATTTTGTTTTTCTTCTTTCAAGAAGCCATCTGTATTTTTGTCTACCTCCCCCATCACCTTCACTGTGCTTCTGTAATGGATATAATTACTGAAGCACTAAACCAGACGTTATTACTCAAATTTAGACACACTTACATATCCTGTTCTTTAAGTCCTGATCACGAACAAAATCAATAGTTTATTACAGGAAGAATTTTTCATGTGTCACTTCAAAATTACACCTCACGGCACTCTGATGCTGAGTGTGAGTGACTCTTTTTGAAAGTGACATTTCCTGTCACTTTCATTTATTAGTGATCAGGTCTTAAATTAGGGAGAAAAGGTTTAGTGAAACTAAGTTTTCCATTTGCAAATTTCAGTTTCTTTCCTGTTTTCACCTATCTTACAGCATTTGTTAAGGCAGTGAGAACTGAAGCCTGGCAATACTCCTTTATTGTGATTGGATGACTTTAGATATACTATGAATAACCAGATATTCATTAAATAGTGTCATGGTGTAGGCAGTGAAAAACCGTAAGGGAAAAATCAACAGTTTACAGATGTTTCAGTCTAGTTTCTGTTTCACATTATATAAATCAAGTTACAGTTGATAACAAGATTTCACAGGTTAGCTACAAATGAAGCAGAAAGTAGTTTGACATGCCATAATTAGAGATGCAATTTCTGACCAGTGGCAGTCCTTCCAGCAGCTGCCTATCAGGTAATATATATGCTGAATTTTGGTATTTGTGGAAGTACCTAAGGATTCAGGAGTAGTCTCAAATTCAGTAGCAGAACTGTAGTAAAACAACATATAATGTTGTGTTTCCTTACGCACTACACAGAGGTACCACAAATGTGCGTTTTTCTCACTAAACAAATAGTGCAAAAGCACAAGGATTTATTTTCCATGGACCTCTTGTACAAGCTGCCATTCTACAACATGATTTCAAATGCAGACCAAAACACAGACACGATACATAGCAGTTTATGCCAGCTACAGTACCCATCATGTCTTCGCTATGCCTTACTCATCTCAAACTTGTCTCCTGTTTGCAATCCTGTTGCTGCAAAAGAGAAAGGACTGTAATATTACAGCCAGCATAGACAGATGTTTCCAAGATTAGGTGCAGAATTGCTCCTGGACCATGTCCACAGTGACAGCCCTGCTATGGTTGTCATGGATGAAGTGTCCTCCATCTAATTCTCCAACAACTCATCTCCCCACAGCAGGAGCAAGGCCCTCTTGCCCTGGCTCAAGAGTCCACGGTGAGCTTTAAAAGCACAAGAAAAGACAGATCTTCTCTCTGGTCTTTTGGCTATGCATCAAGGTAGGATGGAGGAGGGTAAGAATGTTCCAGAAGACATGAGCTCAACAGGACCACAAGAGAGAGGAAGAAAAACTAACCACTTCCTTCCCAGCAAAATTTCTCTAAGTTCTCTCAGGGTCTGATCACACATTCTGAGCTCACGATGACCTCTTATATGATTTCTGTTTCCCTTAGCAGAAGTTGATCAGCTGCTGTGACAAGTTCAATTTTTCTTAGAGTGCTTGAGCATCTGCAAAATATTCAGTGGATAAAATACGTAGGATTTCAACAGCAAGGTAGCAAAAGTAGCATCATAACTTTAAAGATAAATTTGTTTTGCAACATTTATATGAGTGCTAACAGTGCATCTTTTCGTCCCTTTTTCCTGGGAACAACATGCAGTCACTGGCATACATTTCTGCCTTCATTCATGTATCTACTTTCCACACAAGAGGATAGGAGATGACCACAGAGTCTATAAACTCTTCTTTCCCGTCTGCTTGGAGTCTGCTCTGTAAAAAATTAATATTTTTGTGCCTTTAAGGCTATTCTACTGAAGTTGAGTGAGGAGAAACATGAGAAACACAATTGCAATATCTTAAGACATTAAATTTAAGGCATTATAAGATATTGTCTACCTGGATTTCTGCAAGATCTTAGACACGGTCTTGCACCATATTCGTATCTCTGAATTAGAGTGATTTGAAGGCTGGAATATTAGGTGGATAAATAATTGTTTGAATGGTCACAGCTAGAGGTTGTTGGGAACAGCTTTATGTCCACATGGAGGTCAGTCATGAGTTGTATCCCCCAGGGGCCTGTCTTGGAACCAGTGCTTTTTGACATCTTTATCAATGACAAAGACAGTGGGATTTAGCATACCCTCAGAAACTTTGATGACACCAAGCCAAGTGCTGCAGTTGACACAATAGAAGGGAGAGACCTGGATTCACTCAAAAAGTGGGCACATGAGAATCTGAAGAAGTTTAACAGGACCAAGTGCAAGGTGTTACACCTGGGTCAGGGCAACCACAGATACAAGCACATACTGGGAAAAGAACTCATTGAGCCCTGCAGAGATGGACTTGGAGGTCTCAAAAGACAAAAAGCTGGACATCAGCCAGCAGTATACTCTTGCAGAACAAAAGGCCAACAGTATCCTAGGCTGCATCAAAAGAGAACAGGCCAGCAGAGAGAGGGAGGGGATTTTACCCTGCTACTCTGTCCTTGCCAGGCCCCATCTGGAACACTGTATCCAAGCCTGGGGCCAAAAGTGGAGTGAGTCCAGAGGAGGACCAGAAAGATGATCAAAGGGCTGGAACACCCCTCATATGAAGAAGGACTGACGAAGTTGGATTTAGCTTTGAGAAGGCTCCTTGGAGACCTCATAGATGCCTTTCATTACCTTTAAAGGAGCTTACAGGCAGGAAGGACTCCTTACCGACTTCTTACATAATGTGAAAGTGATATGACAAGGGGAAATGGCTTTAAATGAAAAGAGGTTTAGTTAAGGTGTTAGGAAGAAATTTTTTACTCACAGTAAGGTGAGGTGCTGGTACAGGTCGCCCAGAGAAGCTATGGATGCCTCATCTCTGAAGGCATTCAAGGTGAGGTTAGATGAGGCCCTGGACCTCAGTCTGATCTAAAGAAGATCTTTCTAGAAAAGGAAACCAGTTATAACTAGAACACTCATACTAGAGTGTGAAACTCAATACAAAAGCAAACAAAAAAAGTTTCTATCAATGCTGACAACACAGATATTAGTTTACCTGAACACTGGAAGATCCAAAAAGACATAACTATATCCTTAAGGAATGCAAACCTCGAAGTCCAACAAGGACAAGGGGGCAACCCCAAACATCAGCACAAACCAAGTAATGAAGAGATTGAGAATAGTCCTGTGGAACTGGACCTGGGGGTACTAGTGGATGAAAAGCTTGACGGAAACCAGCAAAGTTTGTTTACCCATCAGAAAGCCAATTAAACCTTGGTATTGTGGTTTAAATCAGCAGGCAGCTCAGCACCATGTGGCTGCTCACTCATTGTCCCCAGTGGAGAAGCCCTTATACAAATCATATGTCCATTCCAACAACAAGCATGAGAAAAAAACACATGAGAAAGTATTCTTTCAGTTTATTATTACCGCTTCCTTCCCTTTATGCCACACTAAAAAGATATTCTCAGCTATTCTGTTATTATTGTGATATCAACTGTTGAAATCTGGGGAATTTTTAGTCATATGGAAGAACTATAGAAAACTTAGGAATAGAGGTTTTTTTCTGCACAGAAGATCCTATCATCTGGAAGTAACCTTAGTGACTGTGTCACTTGCAAAAGATGAGAAGCTCACAGTCCATGAAGCAGCAACAACACATGAAAAACAACCTTGCAGTTGTCTCTGGATACACAACCTTATGCCTAGAAAAACCGTGAAAAATAAGCCTCCTAATAGACTTAAGTTACTACTTCCAGACAACTTCACCTGAATAATTACTCTGTGGTCCTTCTTAGCAAACAGTGTAGTGTCACGCATATCAATTCAACACAAGCTGCACTGTGTGCTCAGTCTCATCAAGAACTCTTACCTTTCACTACAGTTGCTTTGGGATAATGAAAAAACATCATAAACACAGTTTGGAGGCAGAGATAAGTATGTTGGAAAAAATGTTAACATGATAGATACATACTACATGAGATGATACTGGCAGTTAATCATCTTCAGAGGATGAACACCTCTCAAACGCAAAAGAGAACTTTGACCTAGCAATAGGGGGCTAGTAGCATATATAGAAGTATTGAAAGTATTAACATTAATGAACATACTTTACATTGTGATAGAATACTAGTAAGATAGTAAAATACCAGAAGTAATAGATCATGAGGATAGAATGTTAGCCACATGATGTTTTTCTCAAGACTAGAAGTTAAAAATCTCAGTGTTTACATCATGCAGTTTGTACCAGATACGATGTTTTGGAAAAAACTGTCAGAAATCAAAATGTTACTATGAAATATCCTACACCCAACAATGAACGGTGCCATAGAAATGAGATAGATGTAAACCATAATTGTTCCATTCTTTTGGCCCATATCTCATTTGGGCAAATGTGAGATCTAAGAGCAAGTTCCACTATTATAGAGCCAGGAATGGAAGAACTGGATTTCTGGGGGAACATTTCATCTGGAAAATGAATTCATTCTTGTACCCTAGCATATGAAGCTTGTTAAGTTGCCTAAAAGAAAGAGGATCCTAGAGAATGAAAATAAAGCAACCTTATTATTAACAGACTTTCCCAGATTAAATACCGTAGAGCAAGAGGTTCTAGTTTGATCCAGTCCAGAAGTCTTATACTATATTTAAGCAGCACTAAATTTCATCCATGTGGTAAGTGTGGTTAGATCTAGCAATTGATATTTTACCAGCTGTGAAGTTCATCCAATACTGAAAATGAACAACTTTTCCTACTTAGATGGACAAAGACTAGGCATTCTCAGCTTAGTTCAGAAGCGAGACATCAGCTTTGTAGCAGTTGGACTAGAGTTCTGGCTCACAGATAGAAGCACCAAACTTATACATCAAAACTCAAAAAAAAAAAAAGTAAAAGCCAAGGTAATTAATATGCATTAATATGGAAGCTCTTAAGTTAGCCTGAAAAAGGAACAAAATCTGTACTAAACTCTGTAGCTCCAGCTCTTCTTTATTTCTATCTCCCAATATGCTGTCTTCCTTATGGCAAGAGATACTATCCACAGTGAAGCAGTCTCTGTAAAACTGAGGATGTGAGTGTGTGCTGTCCATTTGCCTTCAAGCAGTACTCGGTGTCTCCAGGATGAACACTCCTCTGTGTTGAGCACCACACCAACATCCTGTGAAACAGTAACTCTGCTCTTAAGCAGTTCCTACTTCCTGGCCCCTCTTGCAAGATGCGTATTTGAGCAGATTGCAATGGATGCATCTCCTTGCTCTACAGAGAAAATGTCTTGTGTCACAAAAATTGTTTCTTTTCAGTGCAGAGAAAAGCATCTTTGACAGTAAGGCAGGAGGTTTTAGGAATTCTTCTGGAGCTGCTATGGGGGACTATAATTCTGTCCATGTCATCCTCTTGTCTCAGTAAGCTTGGTCTCTTAACTTGACATTTTCCAATTAATTCACTTCGTCTATCACAATTTCTAACCCTATATTGTCTATATATATATATATATATATATATATATATATATATGTATAAACCCAAGCAAAAATAATTGGAAAGATAATATAAACACTGTGCTCTGAAGGGGAGACATAGCACATAAATTATCAGGTGCCTGCAAGCTCGTACTGTTCTCAATCACTGTTTCTTTTTCTCTTCTGTAATTGCTACTGAGGAATGTATGTAAAACTGGTGAAACAGGTGATTTACAATTAACTCTGCATAAACACAGAGATCTTCCAAAATGAAAGATTGTCTGGTTCATTGTCTAAATATTCTTCTGACAGCAATTTTATTCCTGAACATGATTGCAAATACTGAACTCTTAAGCAATTATAGGATAAACAAGAATTAAGCTGAAATTTTCTGTGTGAAATGCTTTCCTGATGTCATTATTTGGTTTTCTACCAAGAATAAAAGAAAAAAAGGAAAAAGGAAAAAAAAAAAGGAAAAAAATAAATAAAAAACATTAAAACAGGGAAAACAAAAAGAAAAAAAGCTTCATAGTTTTATTTGAGAAATGGGAGTAATACCATGTGAGAGGGTCTAGTAGCCAGGGTACCAAATCCAACTTAGTGCATCTTTGATTTAATCATTTTTTTATTAGTGTTGCATTTGTAGGCTTTATAAAGAGTTAAGAAATCATTAACTACTGCTACAACAATGATAAACAAGCTCCTGACTTATTAGATTAACAAGGAATAATTGTTTATCCAATTGGCTGATATTTTATAAATGGAATCTTCAGTATGAAATCAAGACTTACTCGTGGATGATCTGTGAACAACAAGAATGGGCTACATTTGTTTGCAATAAATATCATGATTTGTGCAACTCCTTGAGCATATGTCGTGCATGTTTTTATGTAATAAGCTTTAGGCCATTTGTTGATGTAAAGTGAATATCATCCTCCAGTTGTCAATGTAATGAAAGAATTTAATAGGCCTTCTGCTAGGGCTGCAAGGGGGCAGATTAATTCAGAGAGAGCACCAACTGCAAGTCCATCAGAGGGAAGATCAGTGGGGAAGAACTAGCTGTGGGCAAAAAATCATCCCAGTTGCAGGGAAGAAGGTTAGTTTTCCTCTCTGTCTTTTTTTTTTTTTTGCTTGTCTGCTTTCTATTTTTTGTTTGTTTGCTTCATATAACCTTACATATTAGACACAATTTTGTCAGTCTGCCACTGTGCCTGTCACAAGGCAACAAAATGTAATAGAATATTGGCAGGAAAATTCAACCTCCATTGCCATAATACCAACATCTGCCTTTGCCATCATGGGCCTTTTACTCTACTATCTCTTTTACAGCTAAGTTTTCATGTGCCTTGTTTTAGAACCACACACAAATTCTGTTTCTACTGTGAAAAGATGTTGCCAGAAACTCATTTGTAATGTCCCTGATAATCATGCAGGTAGCACAGTATGTGTGTGGGGGGGTGTGTTAAGATTTTGGAGGCAGCAGTCACTGAACAAGAACTTTCACATTAATGGTATTCCAGTGGCAGAAAATTCACAGGTGTCATACTGATTTTAGTTTGGATGGAACCTGGCACAGAACACACTAAGATAGCTTACAGTACTGTCATGCCTCATGTTAAATACACAGAGATGCAAACATCTTCAGAACATCCCTTTCAACTGACCGTCTCTTATTAAAATATTGTTGAATCTCTAAAAATATAAATTGCCTTCTAGCAATAGATTATTAAGTTACTCTCCACAGTGGTAAACTAAGGATTATGATTATTATTATTTTTAAGATTAAAACAGTAAACCTTATTTGAAGCCATGAAGCTTAAAGTGAGACTTTGGGTTGGGGTCTTGAACTAAGACTTCATTGTTAAGAGAATCATGCAAGCTGGCTGTGCTGAGCGGGATAGCCATGAGCTGAAACATGTTTTACTTTCCACAAGGAAAGATCTGTTCTTTATCTCTGGGAATCCTGCCGAAATCCTGCTCTTTGCTTTTGAATCCTTGTCACTGGCTGAGGGGAAAATTGCTTTTTCAGTTCCTATAAATAAATTCTGTTCATGAAATCAGGTACTGTAACAGGTAAAGCATCAGCAGACAATCCTCCTCCCTAAGGTCAAGTGAACAGCATGCATAATATTCATAGTCCTCATTGGCCCAGTAAATGGGTGTCTTAGACCTGGAAATTCTTTCCTCCTATATTGTATGGCTCTGCAATAGGAAGGTCAACCATAATGCTATAACCAAGTTATGCATGACTTACATCCCTTTACTCCTGCCTCTCAAAATCTCACAAGTATTCATGATTAATTAATTGGCATATGCAGTTTGCTATGCAGCACAGTAAGAAAGCCTAAGGTATCACAGGCATTCATTTTGGAGTCTGGAGAGAAAAATAGAATTATCATCATTCAGTTTTGAGTTGCATTCAAGATTACACTAAAGTTATAGCATTCAATTCTGGTTGCTGTTTTAGAAGACAGAAGGACACTTGAGATTGAAAAGGTCAACAAAATGATAGTAACTAATTCAAAAACAAGATGTCAGTGACTGGAGTTATAAGAAAGGGATTAACCTATAAGCAATTTGAGTGGAATATGTTTTTTAGTACACAAAGGGTAGCTGACATACAAGATCAAGTAAATTGGCAAGGTCAGTATCAAACGCACTAATAAATGAAGAAAAAACTGAATAACACTCATGAACAAAACCATCTAAAATACTGTCTAGTTTAGGAAATAAAAAAACCACTATGACAGCAACAGATTACCACAATTTGCAAAGTCTGCAAACTCAAGATAGAAGTTGAAGGCACAGAGTGCCCTTGTTCACATGAGAAAGGCCAAAATATGAATTCAGATTCCAAAGCTTAAGTAGCAAAGCAATTATAAAGTGGTACACATCTGGGTAGGCACCAGCAGATGAGGGGTTTTTTTATTACTATAGTACATCAGAAAAATCTTTTTTCTTTCAAAGTTTGAGGAGAAAACATTTTCATACTACTGTAGAAGATCTTGGGATGAGCCATAAATCCTACTTCATACAATTCCAACCCCTTTAAACCTCAAACACCAAAAGAATTCTGTCACTCTCTTTGCCACTGATTAACGATTAACAGATCGTATTAGGTATAAGTGTGCATAAACTGGGTGTAAAATGAACTACTCCAAAGCAGAATAATTGGACTATTGTTGGAACAAAAGTTCCTTCATAACCATTGGATAAATATGAACAACATCTTGCTCTTTATTTCCTACTGAAAGTGAGCACCAAAAGTACCCAGTTTGGAGGGACATTAGAACCCCAACATATTTCTGGTATTAACTGCCTGAAAAACATGACATCCAGTAAGTATTTAATATTTAAATTATGAGTTCATAATAACTGCAAGAAGTGAATAATATGCCACTCAAAAAAATGGAAATTTGAGCTCTACTTCTCAGAGATGTAAGTATATATGTACATCCATATATGTACAACACATGTAAGCAAGCAAATATGTTTATAATAATAGAAAGTAAAACAATGTAAAATAGAGAATCTTTCTAAAAGCTGAAGAATAATTTAAGGCTGAAGACCGTTTGTGGAGTTAACAAAAAACAAGAGGAGGACTGAAGTTTACAGAAAACAAACACTACTGAAAGACAGAAAATTAATTTTAACAAAATTCATATTGATTTACCTAAACAAACAAAGATAGATGGCCCTTGCACTACTCTGTGTTGGGATGGAGAAATTTCTTTAAGTTGTGATACAGAAGAACCTGTCGTGGTTCAAATTTGAAATTAAGTAACATAGTACAATCACAGGGTCCAGCACATGACAAGAATGTTAGAGCAATGTCAATACTTTAAGAATGATGCAAGATCTACAAAGGATGACAACCTTTTTGAAGAGTTTGTAAAGCGCCATCCTGGTGCTCCCGAGAGCCTTCTGTTGGCTGCAAGGCAAAGAACAAGAGAGAATGGCTGCAGTACTCATGGCATGAGTATGAAAACCAGCAATATTACTAGAAAATCTGGCACTGACAACAAAGAGAAGCTATGGAAGAGACAGGTAGCTTAGAAGTGTTGGTAAACTGGTGGCAAACAGCACAGATTTGTATATGTTCTGTTCTTCCTTTGGGAAGATAACTTTGCCACAAGCTGCTACTTAGATTTTGTGTAGTACATGAGGTATTTGTCTGGAAATTACAACAGAATTTCCACAGCATACATTTCATGGTTTACAGAGGGATTGTAATATTTTGTAGGAATTAAAAAAAAAAAAAGCAAAATGATCATCTGCAGTAAGAATCAACAGTACTGGGTTAAAGCTAAACCATTAAAACGTTTATCCCTATAATGGAAATGTCATCTGGGGGACAGATGTTTAAAAAAAAAAAAAAAGAGGTAACATGAATACTGTTCCAAGTATGCCTATCCCTAGAGAAACATAAGCCACAAATATTTCAAATTTCAGAACAGAAGGATACATTTCTTAAGGTGTGGCCCACATATGCAGCATGTCATATGTAGCATATCCATAGCAAATCAAGGTCCTTTAGTGATCAATTGAACATATATCACTAATATCCTGAGTAGTAAGTGACAGAAATCCATCTGCTAATTCTGACTTTTGTTATTAGGGTGAGACAGAATTACAGAGGGAACCAGCTGAGGTGGCAGAAGTCACAAACCAGGGAGCAGACAGCACTGCCATTCAGAGGCTGCCTGGGTACAGGCACGGGCAGGGTGACAATGGTGTTCCCTTCCAACAAACACCCAGCAGCACAGCTACCCTGACAAACCATCTACTGGCTTCATCCACTCACCTCTTAACTTTTGTCATCCAGGGTGATAAAAAAAAAAAATATCACTCCGGCCATAATCTATACAGTGCCTGATTTCAGTAGAGTTTATTTCTATTGTAAGTCAGTGAGAATTTGTCATTTATATTGGTTGTCAAATTGAAAACTGATTTTTTTTTTTTTTTTTTTTTTAATGCTTTTGTCCTGGTGGACTTACTGTATAATTGCCTAGAGAATGATCAAGAAGCTTATGATAGCACAGATGTAGGCAAGGTTACCTGGCAGATATGCCTGAATACAGAACACATCAAAACTGATAGTAATAAAGAGAAGGCAAGAAGCCCCTCACCAAGCTCTCTACCTGACAGACTGCACTGCCTCAAGGGTAGAGCTTCCTATATGTGTTTTTTGTTTTCTGCTTTGGTACAGAAGAAACTAATTACTTTCGATGGCCAGTTTTATTCACATGAGCATAAGAATAAAATTCTATTGGTGACATAGAATGCCCCACATTAAAGTATCTGTTATATTATTTCTTGTGCTCAGGGAGTCTTAACCACTGCATCAGAAAACCTCACCTGAAATGTGGCGTCAGAAGGGATTTTAATTTTGTTGGTGCAGCTAAGCCACAAGGAGAACACAGTCATAGCTCAATTAAAAAGGGCCCTGCATTATATCTAACAAAACCAGACATTATTTAGCCTAAATAAATACGTAAAAGAATCTTGAGCAAATTAGCTATGTTGAATTCTTCCATCACTGTGTGAGATCAGCATCTGGCCCCCAGACTAAGATACAACAAAGATGAAGCAGACATGGTTAGTCATGATTCAAGGTGGCTAGCCAGATGTGAAAAGGACAAAGGTCATAGTCCCTCAGAGCACCAAGAGTTGCTGGTTGCTGGTCATACTATATCACATTAGAAATCCTGGTAGAAATCTATTAGCTTAGGGTCATTTTACCAGCACAAGGATGCCTTAACTAAGTTGAATCAAGACCAAAGAACTCATTTCCAAAGTGAGTTTGGTAAACTTCAGTGTGCTTCAGATTATTAAAAAGAGAAAAATTCCAGGGGAAGATGTTGAGGTGGATGGAGTTACGCTTACTGAAGCCAAATAATGATGTGGTGGAAGGTAGATGTGAAGACAAAGAAAAGGATTCTGACATCCATGAAAAATAGAAATTAGTAGCTAATTGTAATGCACAAATGCCCAGCTCACTTAATGCACTGGTCTTCAATAGCTGCTTCAACTGTTTCCTAATTCAAGGCCAACATAAGAATCTATTTCTAATTGAAACCAGAAAGAAACACCAGTACTGTGCTTAGCACAACAAACTAGGATCAGACATTGTGGCCTGTTGCTCTTGCACAGATTTTATATGACCTTGGACAAGTCACAATCTTTCATTTCCTTATCTTTGAATGGGGGATTATATTCCACTGCTTCACAGTGTTGCTGAGAGATAAACATTTGTTCAGATAATGTACTGATAACATCTGAAATACAAAAATTATTAGAGCTATTATCTTCAGGGCAAGGATGGAGATCTTGCCTTTATTTGCACTGTATTTACCACAGGATGGGCTCAGTCCTGATCAGGGTCTTTAGATGCTGTTGTGACAAAGATAACTAATGGTATAAATAACTCTTTCAACGTGTGTGGGTACATAATATACAAAAAAAGATAGGGTTAACAGATGAAGACTCACTCTACAGAGAAACTCTTAATGAAACATTATTTAAAAAAGTAGTAATGGAATTAGAACACAAAGTAAAAGATGGTATAAATTAATGACTGAAAAATATTTCTTTCTGATATCAGTTTATGAGTCTACTTAAAATTACCTCAATCCCAATTTGTAATTAGCAACTTGGAAGCTAACAACTGTGGACTTCATCATTAATCCATTCAGATTTATTCAAGTTCTGAACAGTGAAATTTTCTGCCAATTTTCTCAGTGTCCCTCAGTGAGTATCACCATAACTAACTGTGATTTGCATGTCATGACCATCTCAGAGAAGCACCAACCACAGCTACTACAGGGAAGAATTCATTTTTACTTTGAGAAGTACTCTGGATTAAAGGGAGGCCCTCAAGAAAATTTTCACCAAGCTAAATAGATAAAAATGTTCTTACACACAGTTTGAACTACTGAATTATATAGGTTGATTCATAAAAGCTATAGAAAAAATTACTCACCACTATTAAAATGGTGGCTTTTTGAAAAATTTATATATATATTGGTTTCTTCTGTATTAAGTTAAGACTTTTGCTTAATGGTAAAAGAAAACTATTTTCTCTGTTAATCTGGCACTACTCATGAATATTAAACTCACTTTGAAATTAAGGAAAATACAGTGCACAATACCTTTACACCTACTTCCTTCAGCTTGTGTTAGGGTAAACTAACTAGAAGAATCAGAATAGAGAAAATTGAGGGCAATGTTTATCTCAGGATCTGATTCAAGAGAACAAACAAAATTTCATCATTGGAGGATGACTTAGTTTGGGACCAGACTCATTGGAGCTGAAAAAAAATCCCCCTGGGTGTTGTGTGGGGGGGGGGGGGGGGGGGGGGGGGGGGGGGGGGGG
>NW_024884364.1:13028620-13208614 GCF_019232065.1 Centrocercus urophasianus | reverse complement strand
CATTAGCAATATCACTTAGTTATACAGATATTGCCATATCACATCACTTCTTAAGGGAGAGCAAAAAAAAAAAAGACTAGGGCCATGGCTTACATTCACTAAACGAAGTTTTGAAGAAAATTCAAGAGACGGTCTGAAAAATAACTATTTCTATAACTTATTCATTCAGCACCACTTCATGTTGCATACATGCAGTATATCTTATTTCTTCGTAGTACCAATCATATGTTAATATTCTCATCTTATTTTAACAATTAAGACGACATAGGAACTGTATAGAAGTACTGACAGATAAATCTTTGTTCTCAATGCATCATATAAATCACTGTAAAGCCTTTTCAAATACTAATTATTGTCTACCCTAGTTAAAACATTGTCTTAATCTTTAGAATATTTATATTGGTATTTCCACAAAAACATAAATCAAATAAGTCAAAATCAGAATGAGGCAGAGTGGATATTTACTCTGACGACTGAACTTGTCGTGATAAATACTAATGCCTCTTCAGCAAACATTGCTGTAAATAGGGATAAAAACAAAAAGCATGTAAATTTGCTGCATTTAGCTGAAAATTTCTGAAGAATGGCCATAGAGATGCACATTGAGCTGAACGTCACTAGAAATTCCTGCTGTTGGGGCCTGCTGTGGAGGGGAGTTGGACTCCATCTCCAGAGATCCCTTCCGACCCCTACAATTCTGTGATTTTGTAATTTAACATCTCTCTTCACCTTCTTTATGAATCTCACGCAATCTCTCTTTTGTTCACACGCCCTAGCAAAACTCAGGTGTAAGCATGAACCTCTGCAAATTATTCCTCCTCCTCACTGTTAGGCAGCTAGTCCTCAATGTAATGTACTACCCAAAATGCAGAATGAGAAGGTTCACTACAAGGTATTCTGGAAGTAGTGTAAATAGCATGCATACTGATTCCGCATAAGACAGGATAAAAAGGCTCTTCCTATTCAAATATAAAAAGCTTCTCTCTGACAGAAGACTATTTTTTTTTTTCCTCCTCTCTCCTCTCCATGTCACTTCAAGTTTGTTTTCTTGTTTTAAAAAAAAAACAAAAAAACAAAAAAACAGCTTTTTGCTTTTCCCTATGGGTTCTATCCAAAGAACCTCTTCGGAGTGAATAAGTATCAAATATCAGGGAAATATTCTTACATGGATTTTTTGTATGACAAAACTTTTAAAGGAAAAATATGTCAGAAGTTCTTTCAAAAGGTTTTTGTTGGCTCTTTATGAAAAGTCTGGATTACTCCTTTCAGCAATTTTTGCAAACAAATCTTTTATCTTCTTATACGTGTTTATTTGGAAGAAAACCTTTTCTTCTCCTTTTTCTTACACCTAAGTTAAGGATGGAGTTTAAAAGCAGAAAAAAAAAAAACAAATACATTTTAAATATTTTCTTTTTGGAAAAATGGTTGAAGTTTGCATCACTTCTGCATAATATACTTTCATTATATGTAAAACTGTCCTGCTTGAGAATACATCCAATACTGAGCCCACAGCAGTTACTGGAGCAGAAAGGAGTTTAGCTCAACGCCTCTTCTGGCCTAGGCTTCAGGGAAAGAACCCTTGTTTTCAAGCCTTTTAAAAGGAAAAGAACTAAATAGTTCTCACACAGTGCGAGTAAACATCATCTGCAGACAGCTTCTCCTGCTGCATTACCTTCTGCCTCTGACTAGAACTTAGCCATCTGCTGATAAAGATTTCAGTTCTGCCCACCTCTCTACTTTCATTTTTCCAAAAGACACATGGGAGAAAGAAAGAAACAAAAAAAGAAAGATGATCTGTAATCAGTCCTAGAAAGGAACTTTCCCAGAATAAATAAGGAAAAGCTGAAGTTTCAGCCTACTGTAGTTACATATTGTCTGAGCAATGAGTTTAGATTTTATGTATTTTTATTTTTCCTTATTTTTATTTTTATAATAATAACTTGCATTTGTATCATGTGAATTATTATTATCTTCCTTTTCAAATATAGAGATCCAGCTTCAACTTTCAAGATTTGGTTTCTGCAAGTCAGTAGTGCTCAGACTTGCTCCCTTTGGGAAAGGGAAATCCAACGAAGGACATAATGCCAGTGTCTGAGCAGCCACTTGGAGATTAACTCGCACTGAAGCTGCAATATTTGTTCAGAAATGAAGGAGCTCAGCCTATGAAACGAAAGGGAAGAGGAGTACAAAGAAATTAGTCACTCATTCTGTATCTTGCTTTAGAAACAAGCCAACCACATGCCTGAGTGACCTTACTCATTTGCTGCATTAACTCCTTTAAGCAATCAGCTATTGCAGTCCCCTGACCTGCCCTGACTACTCTATTAAGTCGGAGGCAATCTCCTGGTAAGACAGTGTGTAGCTCGTGAACTGTCACCTCCAGCACTTTACCACATGAATGAAAACTTCACTAGGAAACTCTGCTCCTTTTATAACCATATCCAGTCATCATCTATTCATTCTCTGTCAAAATTTCTTTTGCATTTGCAAATTTTTATTGTAAACTCTTAGATTGGTTTAGGAATCTCTGGGGTCTCATTTGTACTCCACAGTGCATTGCAGGGCTTTTTTTTTTTTTCATTACATTTTAAAAAGATCCAATCCCCACGGAGTAAGGTCACAAGACTCACTAACCATTGTGTTCAGTAATACAAAGACAATGTTCTGTTCTTATAAAATTCAGCAAAGCTTTAGTCAGGGAGATTTACATACCCAAATCCCTTGGCAATAGAATCCATCAGCCCCTGGAATTATGAGATGAACAGGGGCACAGGTTTATCAGGGCGTACTACACCCTTTTTGCTCCAACAGACTTGCTCTGTAACAGTTTAATTCCAGTTGTTTGTTGGAAAGCATACAGATCACACCATTTGTGTATCATTTAAACCACAGCTGAGAAACAATGCAGAAAAGAAGGTTGCTGGTTGATGCCAGGAAGACTGGAAGTGGCTTTCTGTAAGCCTGCTATTTTGACACATTCAGTGCTGAAGATATTTCTTTTCTGTGACATTTTAAGGATAAAAACAAGGCCTTTATTACCTAAAGCTTTTACTTATCAAATTGCAATGTGTGTGTTTGTAAGATAGTTTGTTTTCATAGCTGAAAATAGTAGTGGAATTCCATACCATATTTCTGTACAGTAATTTAATATAGATATAAGTAAAAGTTCTACAATGGGTCTTTAAACGCTGACAAAAGACTGTTTTGATTAAGCTAATTGCAAGAAATATTTTTATATTTTATAATTCATTTCACAAATTGCTTTTAACCTATTGTGTTGACTTTTTAGGAAATATTTGTAATAGTCCATACACTAATTGGATAAGATTATGGATTAGGAGTTGTTATGCTGAGACAAACTGAATATTGCTCTGATATCCACCACCTCACTGTTAACTATTCCTGCTTTCTCAGAGGCCAAAAGGTTAATTCTGCTCTTGCTTACATAGAAATTATACCAGCAGGATACTACAGGAATAAATTAAAAGACAATCATGTCATAAATAGCAAGTCAAAGCAATGCAAAAATATACCATGAAAATATACCAAGAAGAAAATAATTCATTTCTTCTTTAGATTTCAAAATAGCTGCTACACACAGAGACCCACACAGAAATTGGGAGCCACTGCTGCAGAAGGCTCTCTCACAAAGCTTAACTTAGATGTCAGTTCTTAATATTATCTGAAGGTGAAGATGGGAAAGCGCCTTGTTAGAAAAAGGAGAGGCAATCTTGCTGCTTCTACATTAGGCAGTTGAGACCACTTCAGGTCAGGTGACCCACAACATATTACCAATTACAAATGCAAATACAGTAAAAGTGGATCTGGATAAGACAAATCTGAGGCAGACCGACAGTGATGAACTCCTAGCCATTCTGGTGCTCAAACTGATAGCTCAGTTTTCCCAGAACTGGAAATGAGACCTGTAATATTTGGCTGTCTCCATTTCTGGCATTTTGATGGGGCTCAGGGGAAATGGGAACAAATAACAAGACAGCCAGTCAACCCAACATAGCCCATCCTTAAAAATGCTCTTTATGACAGAGGATCAGCACAAAACTGTATCTTATACATTGAACAATATCTCTTTTCATGAATATTTTTTATTTCATGGAAATAGCCTCATGGATGTCTTCGTCAACAGTAATGCTCCTAATACAGTGAAAGCTTAAAGATACAGGGCAACAAAGCAGCTACAGGCAACAAATAGTGAAAGAGCAAAGGAAGACAAACAGATTAAATATAACTGTTCTAGGTTTATTCAGCTGGGAGATCTGGACTCCAAAAATACTTTGACAAGGTGAATATTTAACGGACAAAAAATTTTGTATTGCAGAATTTATAGTGACAAGACATTACTTCAAAATAGTTCGAAATATATTGACTATTATCCAGAGACTGGTCTTGAAATGTGTGCTTTAGAGGTGTGAGAGTATCAGGTGTAAGAGTAACACTTGTCTTGATCTTTATAAGAGAAAGGGAGTATTTATGCATCTCAAACAAGTTAAACGTGAAAGTGAATTCTTTTATTTTTTATTTATTTTTTGTCCCAGGTAGACAAAATTCTGTCTTAAAATGAGATTTAAAGGGTGAGGGAGCTCTGTATGGAAATGAAAGAATACTGTATGTAAGCAGAGTTCCATCACCTCCTTTGACCATTTTTAGTACAGATGGAGAAAAAAGTAATCCCTCATACTCTTCCTATGGGCCCTGCTTTTAATCCCATGTTTCTCAAATTTTTCATTTTGCAGATCCCTAAGAATTGTTAAGTTAAACCAATAACATCTGAGTGATACTACTACAATACAGTTGCTTTTCTAAGTTCCTTACTACTAGAGTTTGGCCACATATCAGGGTGTTAGATATGTGCGATTTAGAAGACATTGGTGTGAACTAAACATTTATTAATCTAGAATACTCAGTATTAGTATTAATTCTATGTATTTGCAATAGAAACTTCTGAACATATGCTGGTACAAGAATTGGAGTAGACACAGGGAGGGAGTAGGTCTCTAACAACTCTGGTTACAGCCAGCTATGTGTAATAAAGTCTTTAATTAACTAGTGCAAGTGATTTCTGAGCTCTTTTGGGATGAGGAGGTGGGGAGAATGGGATTACAACTCACAGCACTAAATCAACATGCACCATTATAGGCACATGTGGTGCAAGTGGAATTCAGTAGAAGTTTTAGACATCTGAGGCCAAATCTCCCCCACTGCTATAAAAGTCATCCCTTTAAAGAATAGGAGTAAAGGTCATTGCAGCTTGTGCCAAATATAAAAATAAGAACTAGAGACAGGAAACGGTGTTCAGATGTTACAGAGATTTAAACCTGTTTTATGTCTGCTTTGGGCCTTCCATTGGTCCAGGGACTGCACACAAGTCCTGCTTTGACCAATTCAGGTATTGTAGAAGCTCACTTTTTAACAGGCATGAAAACAACCATACAGCAGCTGTTAAGAAGCTGTGCCCTTGTTGTATATTGCAACATATTGTATTTGTAAAAATGAATAGATGGGCAGTAATACATTTATAGCTATCCCATCACTTTTTGTTAGGCTACTGAAACATAACACACTTAAACTGTTAGCTACACATAATAATGAAATACTAAAGCTAATTTCTTAAAAACAGGATAAAGCAAAGCTATAAGAGCCAAGAAAGGGGAAGTAGGTTCCAGTTCTGCATTTCCATCTGGATTCACAGAAAGTCCTGCTTGGCTGTGTGTAATGAACAATGTTTTCTAGGACAGGATAAAAAAAGCAAAACATTTGCTTTAATGTTAACATAAACTCAAACTTAAAATTAAATTTAAAAAGGGATTCCATGTTAAAAAAAATCTAGATAAGACATTGCATGTTCAGCACTTGTCTACAGATGTTCTCCTATTAAATCAACTGTCACAAGTGCCTGGATGAAAAAACAAAAGCAAGGAAAAGTGGCACTGATTACAAAGAGCAAAAGATGGAGACTGAAGAACTGGAAGAGATGAATACTCCAAACAGCACAGAAATTGAATGTTATAAACTTTCTTCCTAGTTCATAATGTCAACTTAATTGCCTGTTAACATTTTGGTTTTTATTTCATTCTACAGATTTCAGTGGTCTGTCAGCACTGTGAAAATTTATGCAGGTAAATGCATATTTTCTATATTCACTGTGAGGTGAGGTCTGAACCTGGGGAAAGACAGACTAGCCCTACAGTAAGACAAATTGTACATGAGATGAATAATACCAGGCCTCTTTTGTTTCCAGCTAAGGACCTTTGAATAAATGTCCTACATTCAGTGAGTACTACACCACTCAGTAGTTAGTATAATCAAAGAGATGTTCGTCTGTACTTCCAATGCAGACGAACACATCCACACTTCCTTTAGCTGGTATCAGATGACCACTGATTTTTCCAGGTGAGGAGTTGCTTTCTGCCTTTATCCAACACAGGAGATTAGATTACTGAATTTACCACTGCAATCCCAAAGATAAACTGGGTCTTGAGGAAGGTTAGCAAAACCCCTCCAAATCAAGTATGACCAGGATTGGACTTTCCAATTCTAAGTGAAATGGCTTTTATGTTCAAGTTTCACAAGCAAGCTCTTAACTTTCAACTGTACCTGAAGAGTCTTAGAGAACAGATAATTGTGGGTGGGTTTTTTTTATTATTCCTATTTATCTTCTGCCAGAAACACTTTCCATGCTTCTCTCACTGCTATAAAGGTTAAACTTATCACACTTTCTACACCATATTTGACCTATGAATAAATGTCTAAAGTTCATTTTTATTAGCAAATTCCTTAGCTTTTGAAACAAGTGGTATTATAATCACTCCTATGCATCTGGGAAAACTGAGGAAATTATTATAATACAATCATTACATCTGTTAGAGAGGCTATAATACATTTGCTGCAAGTTGACATTAGTACTTGCAGATCTTGCATACTAGTAACTTTTACTTATAATAGTGACAAACAATTCTAGTTCCTGACAGTATAACATCACATTTGTTCAGTGTATAATTGACAAAAGCAGAAAGCATAGGAATAAACATACATTTCCAGACAAAATTGTACCTGAAGATATATATATTAAACAAGAGAACTAGGCTAGAAAGAAGTGAAATTAATCCTGGGTTTAATACTACACTACTACACAACTGTTTAATGAATACTGTTTGGCCTATGTACAGATGCTGTGGCTACTATCTGTAACATGTACTGTAAGCTTATACTGCTCAGCCCTAATGGGGCTGCTTAAAGAGCAAGCAGCAGTACTCACAGCAGGTCCTTGAACTGAAACATCTCGGTACACACTTGGAAAAAAAAAGAACTGTTGGAATGGTGTCTTGATTCTGGTGCTTTTGTTTCCAGCCAGTTCCTGCAACTTGTTTCCAGTGTTTCCTTGTTTTGCCAGAGCAGCACTTCAGGGATGGAAGCAATCACTATAGTACTTTAAAGCCCTCTCAAAGGAGGTAGGAGAGACAAGAGAACAGAATGGGGCCTAGGATAAACCTCAAGGGGTTTCCAGTTACCTGGTAAGACACAGACAGCAGCTCTTGCAGGGACAGTTTGATCAAGAAGATAAAGAAGACATTATAAGAGTTTACCAAGGAATGGTAAACCATGTGGAAAAAACAGGGATAAAGATCATTCGCTGGTTTGAAATGTACCTACTTCTGTACAGTTCGGTTGTAAATAAACATTTTGCTTTAAGAAGGTGATTTAGTAATCAGTTACCATGAATATTGTTTCCAAGGGTAAAAAAAAAAAAGACTAGAGACATACAAAGCTGAGTTAGTGCTGCTGAGGCAGCTGTGGTGAATCACAGGGGGCTGCAGCCTACACACAGTGGGAACAGACTGTGATTCAGCGAGGAGGTGATGGATGCCTGCAGTTATTTATTCTGGAGGGTGCCAGGGTGAGCTGGGAGTGCAGTTATCCCTGCAACTGCAACAAATCCTCTGACTAATGACATTTGTGTATTAAGTCAAGCAGTGTTGAAAAGCCAGTGAATTTCATACTTTCCCAATTTTTTCTCCCATTCCCTTGTAAAAAAAATAAATAGCTAAGAGAAAATATAGTTAGCACGTAAGCAGCAAAACACCACCACAAACAGGGCCTATAATAACTAAACCAAAGCAATTAAATTAGTACAGAGTAGCTAAAGTACACAGTCAACTGAAACAACTATCTTTATATTGCTAATATGAAGAACACATTGAAGATAGGTAAACTTATCACTCAAATCTACTTCCATACCTAATACCACCTACTTAAGCTCTCAAGACTTCCATTTTAACAGTGTGCTTGATAACTTATTGCTTTCCAGTGTCATGAAATGAAGGTGAGTTTGAGAAGTTTTGGCTGCTGCTATTTAGTCACTATACCCCAAAACAGTGCCTAATACCTACTGTATCTGACAAAGACAATCAACTCTTCACAGGCTCAAATCAACGCCACACAAAGTAAAACAAAACAGAAGGGAATTGTGATTCATTCAAAGGGCCATTTGCAGTCTCAGTAAACAAAGACCTCTTTCAGAACTCCTTGCTTCATCAGCACACAGAAGCTTGTACAAACTCAAATAACAAAACAATGCATCTTCATATGTAGTACAAGATACTGCCTTTAAAGCACCTATTTAAGGCCTTGAAGCCATTGCTTTAAAACCACAGAACCATTAAGACCATCTAGTCCAACCATCAACTGTATAATCAAAGAATATTAAGATGCTATAATTACAAAATAAACAAGAGAGTTAGACAAAGTAGACTATGACAACAAAAAGAGAATAGATAGAAAGCTTACCCCTACCCTGGGCTCACCCACAAAACTCCAGCAGAGCAGATCTCCAGAAGAGACCCTTCCCCACTGCCAGCCAGCTCTTAAATAGGTCTAGGAGGGGTGCAGCCAGGCTCCACCCCTTCCAGCAGCACAGGAGAATTGCCTTCACCTGTGCTCCTCTGGCTGACTCATGGCTCGCCTCAGGTGATCAACCAGAGGCTCAGGCCGTGACTCAGCAGTTCCCATACATCAACTAATACTTGTGACCACTCTAAACTGTGACACTCAGTGTCATGTTTACCCTTAAACATCTGCAGGGTCAGTGACTCCATCACCACTCTGGGCAGCCTATGCCAATGCCTCACCACTCTTTCTGAGAAGAAAAGTTTCCTAGCCTAACATCCAACCTGTACCTCCCCTGGGACAACTTGAGGGCCATTCTCTCTCATCCTATTGCTGCAACCTGGGAGAAACTGACTCCCACCTCACCACAACCATTTTCCAGGGAGTTGCAGAGAGAAATAAGGTCTCCTCTGAGCCTCCTTTTCTTCATACTGAACAATTCCAGTTCCCTCAGCTGCTCCTCATACAATTCCCTACTTCTTAATACAGGATTAAGCGAAGGTGTTGTTGGAGAGCACTGTTCACCACCAAAATTCCTCAGACCAACTTGTATCACTCAGCTGTAACAAGTGGCACATTTGAGCCATTGCTGTTAATAGCAGGTAACAATTAATACAATGCAAGTGCTTCCTCACTCTCGCAGCTCACTCACAGTCATTAAGAGCCACATGGGGTTGTGGCATGTAGGGCTGGACCCTGAGACATCAATCTGTGCCAAAGCAACGTTGTCTTCAGTGCTCGCATTCCCTTCTGTTGCCCTAAGCACCTACGCAGGGGAATATAGGGGAATAAAGGACAGTGGTGGTGGGCAGTGAATGCATTTCAAATGCGTACAGCAAACTTTAAATGTATGCATTCAAGCATTTCCTAAAACATCCCCAAATTCACACTATTTGTTTCATGTTCATGGAGAAGCAAGCAGAGAAAACATCAGGAAAAAAAAAAAAAAAAGGAAGAAAAAAAAGGAAAAAAACCCACCAAAATACTGCTTCTTTCAGACAGATAGAAAATTTCTATTTTCTATCTCCTGTGTCTGAGTCACTGTTTACCCCAGGCTCAGCAGGGCAAGAGCATAATCTCATTCAATCCTGCATATAGCTGTTTGGTGATTTTTTTTTTTTTAATTTATTTTTTAAAAGGAAGAAAAAAATACACAGAAGAGGATAATATAGGGAGATAGGTTACATGTGTCCAATGCTATATAGCAAGTTGTTGCTGATTAGTGATCTTCTGTAATGGTAATGCAGCAAGGTCTTTGGGGGATTGCAATTGATCTCTTTTGAAGAAATACACTGTGTCCCTTCACTGACCCAGCCTCAGAGGCTACAGAGAGCTCTGGCAGTGGAGAGTGAGAGGCACTTTTAAGGCAATGGTAAGAATTTAGACTATACTGACACAAAGTTCTAAGTTAGCACAGTTTTTTTCCTGTTTGCTCACTTCATGTTAGTGCTACTTTGGTCAATAGTTGGAAACAAGAACAATTTTAAATCCCCCAAAAAGTCTGAGTCTCTTACACTCCCAGTATCACAGAAACCACAAGTTTTGACTATGTCTGCTTGTTGAAATGCATCAGTAATAAGATCATTTCCAAGAAATCAGAGGAATCTGTGAAATCAGACTGAGCTGTTCTATTCCTTGCAGAAGTTTGTTTGAACTGATCTTAAAAGTTTCAGTGATGGCGATTTTGCAGACTTCCTAGGCACTTCTTTCCACTGCTTATATTAGCAAAGATTTCTACATCGCAAATAGTGAATAAAGTTGCCATAGATGCCTGAGGATTAGGAAGGCACAGAGAGACACTGGCTTATGCCTGTAGAGGACATAGGCATAGAAGCTGCACTTGATGTGGAGGGAAAAGGCATCTTCTCATTACTGCAGAAACACAAGTGAGGAACTCCTTTCTTGGTCTTGAAGCCCTGTTGGATTCTCTTAACTAAAGCCAAATCCAATGACGTTGAATTATACAGATAAATGCTTTTCTTTAAGAACAGATCACATAATCTTCCTAATCCAAGACAGCCTCAGCCAAAAAATCTGTGGGAAAGAATAATCCTTGGGTTTCACCTGTAATTTACTCAGTGTATGGGTATCAGTTACTAGTTTATAGTCTCATGCAGTCTCTCCAAATTACCTACCATCCTACTGTTAATAAACACCATATACTGTTAATAATACTGTTGTTTCAAGCTTATCCATTGCAAGTGTCAGATGTTAATAAAATGTCCAGAAAGATGAGAAGAAATTCTGATAGCATGACATTGAATTTATTAATCTAAGATAAAGAAGCAAGGCTAATTGTTTACAAAAACTTTCTTAAAATTTCCTGAAAAGCTGCCTGTCCCCCCCCTAAAATGCTACCTGAAAGACTAATTTTCAATGGTCAGGTCACAATTCAGACAATTTTGTTATGTGGTGTAGACATTCATATTTTACAGCATACTTACATGTTTTCTTCATCGAGCTGGACTTCTGAAATGTTCAGAATAAAGAAATTTTAAGAAAAAGGTATGTATCCACAAGGTTGTAGAGCTTTCAGTGTCCTGACTATTCTATTGTACTTATTTTTTATTTATATCCTCCAGAATACAATAAGTTCTACACTCTTGCCATACTTGACTAGCTCAGGCACATGGAAATTCACTGAAGATGTATTTTTGCTAGTCTTTTTCAGCACCTGATAACTGTAGTTCCTGAGAAAGCATGTTTTATGAGCTATTTTGACACAGAAGGAGGTATTACCCCCATTGTTCTGTTGTAACTCCAAATATCTGCTTCTCCATAGCTGCCATTCATATAATGAGCATTGTGTGCTCTCTTGCAAATGAAGATAGTAAAGAATGGGCAAGGGTCTATATGCAGAGATGTAGTTTGCCAACTCACACTCCAGCACAGTTCCAGTACTGAAAGGTTTTATGTTGATGACTGCTGTGCAGCCAACCCACCTGTCAAGATACAGAGAGAAGTTACTTAAAATAAAGAATGCCTGGTGTAAATCAAATATCAGTGAAAGGAGGCCTTAATCTCCTGCCTCCAGTTACACAAAGCATTGTGACAGTTGATTTCAGACTTATTTACAGAGCTCCTTTCACCTTTTCTCCGTTCATTAATTTGCTGGGAAAAGCTAAATGGGTGGATCAAAGTCTGTTGTCCAAAGATGTTATTGCAAGTACTGCAGATTCCGGCAGCCCTACCCTTCACCATCCCACTTAAATGAAATATTTCCTCACACACACTAACACGACACAAAATGAGCAGTCTGTAGAAGAGTGCAGTTGCATCACTATCATTATTTAGTATCAGGATGCTTTTTAATTTTATTTTTTAGAGTTTTACTATCTGCATGTTTTGGAACAATCTATTGGTCTTGACCTCTCTACCCTTCTTGATCTTAGGAGATTTCACTGTGGGTACAGATATGAGGACTGCACAAAGAAAATCCTTCATCAGCTGGTTTACATTTATTTGCTTGGCTGTAGCTCTTCAGGATAGGAAGAGTCTTGCAGAAACTCAGTGTATGGACATGGAAGGGCACATCTTTTCATCCATTGGAGGGATCTGGCTATTAGCCAGACATGCTTTTTGTTTTAGCATTGTCTATTTTGTACTTATTTGTTTTGTACTTATTTGCCTTTTTTCTCTGTCTTAGATTAAGAAGTGTTCGAAGTCCAAAGGGAAAGAGGGACTGAAAACAGTCATGTGGGGGGCTGTGAAGAATAACATTACTGTGAAGCTGAGATAATAAACAGTGACCCACGATGATCATTACTGAGCAGCCACAAAAGTGTTGGGAAAAAGGGAAACATCATTCAGCTGCAATGGTGTCTGTATGCAGTGGTTCCTACAGCAGCTGAACATCCGCTCAGGTGGCTGGAAATTCAGTAGGGCTTGGGGGGCTCAGACATGCCTGGGGTTTTGCTATTAGAAAGTTTCATGTCCTCTCGGCACTGACAGCAGGAACACATCTGAAGTTGTAGAGCATCTGTTCAGTTCCCTTTTCTAATGTTGACCATAGGCTCAGCACACAGAACATTTAATGGTAACCCCCGTGTACTTCCTGACTGATACAGGATGCTGTCTCCCACAGCAATAAAGGAAATGATCGCCTCCTATATACATTCAAGTAATATTAATAAAATAAGAAGTACGTAATAATAACCAGAGCTATGTGAAATACGTACTTCATGAACCAAAATGAAACTGGAGAAATGGCTAAGCATAAAAGGTCAAGGCTCATAAACTGAACATAATCTCCTGTGCTTTACGCCTTCCTTCTCACAAGCAAATTAAATTTTAATGATTTTTTTGGGAGCTCTTACTACTAAATACTCTTTCCAACCTTATGTATGAATGGCAGAATAACCCTAAGGCCAAAGCCCACGTGCTTTTACATGAGAGGTGTTAGATTATTCCCAAATGTATATAGCATGCAACATAACAGTCCTGATGGGGTGGTGTGAGCAAATGAGATTGAAGGATTTGGTCAGAGCTGGGGAAGTTGAGATTGTTACTCCAATGTAGACAATCCAGTGAAAATACAAGGGTGCAGTGTTCACTTTGCATAGGATTAAATACCCACACCAACTGTAAGACTTGGAGAGATCAGGCTTGAAGTATCCAGCAAAAGTAATTCATGAATATATGCTAGCAACTTCAAGGAATACAAATATGTCTGATTTTTTTCTTTTTACTTACTGTAGTTCAGTATCAACATGTCTATGTCATTCTGAACACTATCCAGCACCCATAATTAACAATGACAAAAGAAGATTAAGACCTCAAATGGGTTCTAAGATATTATTATTTTTCTGCAAAGATTTATGCCTGTGTACAGCCTTCAAACTGTTAACTGTTCAAACCGTACTGAGTCATGAAGTGATATAAATCAAAAACAGCATGAAATTAATGTGGGCTCTAGCAAGGCAAGGTTTGGAGGGCTCATCTAGTGAGTCTAGGAGATTCTAGTACTTTTAGGAACTTTGCTTGTAGTGAGACTACAGTAAAGCAAAAGAAATCAACTTGAAATACAGTACAGGCTGAGGAACCATGCAACCTCAAGCCATCTGCTTGCTCTACTGTACCTTAGCCAAACCATAGATGGCTCCTTAATCTTATATCATATATTCATTTGAACTGCTGTATGTATGACAATCAAAATTTGGAGCAGATTTTTAAAAATTGTCCACTGTTCACCCTTATTCAGTTATTCAACCTAGTTATTCAGTTTGCACATTTATATAAAACTTAATTGTCTCCACCTCCAAAAAATCAACACAGATATACAGATTAACGTTTTGCATTACTGCTATTTTTTATCAATTTTCAGACGAAATGCAGCTTCATTATATAAATTAGTGCTCTTAAAGATATTCCATACTGATTCAGATGCATCAAATGAACTTACATGAGAGAGGGATAGTTTTTCCAATTGTATTCTAAACCATTAAAATATAAAACTCCTAAGTACAATCATAATAAACATATTTCTACCCTCCACATGCACATCACAATTCATTAAAAAAACACAAAACACTACATTTCTATGAAATTGAATGGTTTTACAGATGAGAAACATGAAATAAGATCCCCCCCAAATCAGCAGAGGAATCTCAAATAGAACTTCTTACCAGTTCTTCCTACACCAGTTGTCAGACACACAGGGAATAAATGTTAGTTTTGCAATTTCTGTTGCTTACAAATATGGGAAATGTGACTGACAAAAAACAAGAGAGGAAGCAAAGATGCATGAATACATAAAGCAAGCCTTTTCAGATGTGAGACTATGGTGATGACAATTACAAAACAAGCCTCTCAATAAAAATCAGATCGTCTCGAGGTCATTATCACACTTGCAGAAACCACAAGCATCGCTGACTTTTCACAGCTTTTGTGCTTGCCCATCTGTCGTTGCTTCCTCATACGGTGGTGGAATGAAGGCAATAGAAGCCATCAGGGTAATTAACAGGGCTGCTATCTCCGGAGGTGCCCCCTTTTGTGGAGTGCAGCTCTAATGTATTCTTTAGAGGCACACAGTGCAGCCAGGAGCTCTCGTGTGCTTCCAGAAAACCATGCTTCAATGCTTCAGCCTACACTGCATACTTGCTGGGTTAGAGACACTTTCCCCTCATGCCATGAGAAATGCATTTTGTTGAAGGACTGATTATCATTCAGCTTTCCAGCCTAAACACAGACTAATGGCATGCTCTAATAAACTCGCCAAATGAATAAGGACTTTGATTATAAATTCCTGAAATTCTGTGCCAGAAAATGCTGTACCTTCTCTTTTCTACTACTTATAGAGGTAGTGGAAATACTACACTTCTTTGCATGGGCTCCCATCTGTCAGTTCTGCTTCAAAATATTTCCCTGCACAAACAGGCAGAGCCTCAAGCACACATCCACTCACCTACCCAACCACTTTTGGAGAATTTGATCTTAGAAGAGTCCGGAAGTTGCAGCTACTCCCCTCTATTCACCTCTTCTTCCTCTGAGATGGAAAACCAGGACTTGTTCTTTTCAAATGCACACTGCTTTGTCATTTATGTTGATATAAAAATAAATTTAAATTCATGTGATTTTGAGCTGTAGATTTTGTAGCATATTTCTGAGGTAGCTTTCCTCTCTGTCAGTGCATCTTGTTTGAGAATCATGCAGCCAATGCTAGGTACCAAATTGAGATTTTACCTTAAAGTTAAGTTGCTGGTTTTCTTGGGGTGGAAAAGTTCTGCATCTCTTGTTGCTATTTGTGGTTTGGAGGAAAAACACCTTATGAAGAAGAACAATGGGTTATATTCAGATTAGATAGTTTTGGAGGATTCAGTGCTTCACTTAAATCATAGAATCATAGAATGGCATGGATTACAAAGGACCTCAAGAATCAGATGATTTCAACCTCCCTGCCATGGGCTGGGCTGCCATCCACTGGACCAGGCTGCCCAGAGACACATCCAGCCTTGATTTTTATTGATGCCTCGATGTATTCAGCCTTAAATGTATATTTCAGGTCAAGAATGGATATTTATTGGTATCGCAGCATATTTTACATTACGTACAATTGCTAATAATTTATCAGATAGAGATCCGAAGAGCCTCTCCAGAATTAAATCTGTGGGAAGACAAATTTCACACCAGTACTGTAAAGGTACAGTTGACCTTGCGAGTTCTCCATGAACAAGCAGTAGACCTGCTCTGGATTAAGTAAAAGAAGCAAGGGGAAGGCTAATTAACAAACAACAACAAGAATTTTCCACTAAGGTAACAAATGATATAACAAACAAGCCCAGAAGACAGTTATAAGCCACTGAAGATAGTGGAGAAAGAAATTCCCACAGGAGCTACTTCTACTTCAGTTTACAGAACTGACATTCTCAATTCTATGTTTCACACAGAACTACAAGTTCAATGTAGCAGACTGACTTGGATTGGAAGGGACTTTAAAGATAGATGGGTTCCCACCCCACTGCCATGTACAGGGGCACGTTCCATTATCTGAAGAAATCCCCATCCAGCCTGGCCTTGGATGCTGCCTGGGATGGGGCATTAACAGTGTATATAGAACATAGAGAATTATGCAGCAATAATAACATATCGTCATCTCAATACCCACCTGTTTATGAGTTCAGTCTTACATCCCTAACTCACTCCATTAATATTCTGCCTTTGCTTTAAGAAAGTGATATCCCTTTTATATTTCTATTACATGAAAGCAGCTCGGTTATATTTCTATTATTCATTTAGCAGTACTCACCACACTTGGTAACAGAAACCACTACATAGATAAAACTATTCACAGGCCTGCTATTTATTTCTCCAGAATTTTACAATGCCAAAATTACATTGTTTTTTCTTTATTTGACATGTAGCTGAAGGATAGTCTACCTCTGGACAGCTAAATTTCAGGTCCATGTGTTATCAACAGAGAAAGATCCTACCTTCAGAGTCCTGAATTGCTCTCAGAAGAAGCATTTCTGTCTTTGTGTTGACTATATTGGGAGCTTCATCTTCTGAAGCACTCATAGACACTTCAAATATGAGGAGTTGCAATAACACAATGTTAGAAGATTTTTCAAATAAGGAAGATGTAGGAGTTTATCTTTTAGGACGGTTTACAGACACCAAATATAATATTTAATCTATGCTGGCACTTGTGATTTATACACTTTTACAGTCCTCTAGCACTAGTGTAACTAAAGCAAATGCAAAAGCTCAGGACTTGAATCCAAAAGAACTAGAAAGCATAGAATTAAATTGTCCTTTAAAATTCTTCATCTCTGTGTAGCACAAATATTTATTATAGGTGACTACATGCTGGTCAAATAAAAGAGCTAATGCTGAAATTCATTAACTCTTATGCAAATCTTCTGATCACATGTACCCTGGTATAAACCACAACTGCTTCACTCATTTCTGTACTGAATATTCCTTTCTGCTTCTTACCACGTGTGCAACTGACAGTTTTGATGGTGGCGACCGTTGTTGCTCTTGGTAATGGTGGTGATTTGTTTTATCAGGGCGGATAGGGCAGCTGCCTTCAAATCAGTTTTTACTTACACCAGGGGTAGTTATAAGCCAGTAGGACTGGCTGTATTTTAAGATTATGGGTAGGAGCATAAAATAAAAAAATACCTGGAGATATTTTCCTCTGGGTTATGAAAGAGGGAAGAAATCAGGTGCTGTTTAAAGTAGAGACTAATAAAGTTTTATTTTGAGACTAGGGAAGACAAAGCAAATCAATGTCCATCCATGCAGAGGACAAGCTGATGGAGTTTTGCAGCCAGCCACAGTGAGATCAGCCAGCAGAAACAAGCCGTGCTCCTACATTGTCCCATCTCTGAGTTCCCCCTGTTAAATTATACTTGTCTGGGCTGCTTCTGTTACAAGTCTCTGTAGTGCTTTCCATCTTTCACAGGGTGAGATTACTTATCCTGTGGCCTTTTTTTCTTGCACAGATGTCTAAACCTATATACGCCTGTCGTATATCTATTAAGCCCTTCCTGTGAAGACCTAATCTATCTGCCACCAGCAATCTGCAGAACAGCTGTGAATGGCAGAGCCATCCTGCTAACAGTGACCAACACCAGATATTTGGGGCCAGGGGTAACATTTAATTTCCGGCTAAATGAATAGGTCAATTACTTTTACTTGCATGAAAATTCACATTTCATAGATTTCACTGCATGCATTTATCGAGCAAGAGCTGGCACCAGGACATCTGAATAAAAAAAGATGGGTGCTGTTTGCAGTCCTGATAGCTGCCTGTACCTTTAAAAACTGACCAAAAGTACCATTAAATGAATACCGTAAATGTCAGTCAAGGCTAATTAGCGTCTATAAAGGTACTTCCTGGCAATAATTGATTTCTTAATCCAGATCCCAATCTGCTCTACTGATATTCTTTAATGACTTTCTGAAGTCAGTGATAACAAATTGGATAAGAAAAGATGTTTTCGTCAACCCAGAGGATTCACAGGAGACACAAAGACTGAGTTAACATGATGCTGTTGCCAAGAGTGACTGAGCAAACAGTGTTTGCAATTACAATTCACTCCCCTAACTCAGTTTCCAGCAAAGCAGCAGCACTTTAACTTTAATTATGGCTACCCCAGAGTAAAGGAGGAGGAAAAAAATTGCTTTCCACTACTTATTCGTTCTTTCGACTTTCACACTCCTCAGCAATCTTGATCATGTAATTAAACTCCAAAGGCTATTTGCTGACAACCTATGGTCAAAACGCAACGGAAGACGATAACAATTCTCCTGTTGGGTTCCCTCCTTCCTGTAGGGCTGTTTTCTGCCAAAGTGCTTCCTTTGCAGAAATTACCATATGCCATAACCTGGTCATTTGGAAGTGGGGTGTTGTGTAGATATCTGGCAAAGCATAAATCCGTACCACTGCAATTGCTTGAAGATAAATTGCATTAATAGTCCATTGTTTTTTTCCTATGCCTTTCATTCATATGGGAAAACTGTAAATTCAGCTGCTGCAGTGGGCAGCAAACATTTGTGCCTGATCCTAGTCTTCTCTTCAAGGCTGAAGTTCAGCCTTACAAGTAATAGTAACAGCAGCCTCTAATATCAGTGAAAGCAGTGCATAGCATGGAGAGAGAGCTCTACACCCTGTAAGGAATGGAAAACATCACTGGGAAAAAAAAAAAAAAATTCAATTACGAAGATTTTGAAATCCAAATCATAAAAAGCATTCCCAGGATTGTTTTATATTGTTTTCTGGCTTGTATCTACACACTGCAATATGCAGACATATAAACTGATTTTTCTTCTACTGTTGAAAAAGAACATAAACAAAGCAAGACTTTTGATGGACTTTCTACAGAGAGAACAAGCTTGTTAGTTTAAATTGCAAGTAAACCTAGACAAGCACAAAAGTTCTGCCATTTCAACAGCCTCCTACCCCTCCTTCCTTGCCTTGCTAATCAGCCTGGGAATTGACAGCATTTTGGGTCTGCAGAAACAGGAAGCATGAACATACATGGAGTGGGACCCAGAATGAATGGCGGGACCCCTCGTCCACAGTCCACCATGGATAACAGCAGCTCTAACCTGGCAATGCTCACTACAGCCTTTATCGTCCAAAGAACACCACAGTGTTTCCGAACCTAACTTTCATCACCCTTTCTCCCAAAAGAGAGATTTAAGTGGAATAAAACACAGAGAAACAATACTTCAAAAGTGGTGACACCCAGACCAGGAGCACTGGGGCCCAGCACCTCCAAAACAGGAAGAAAACTCAGGCCATGCTCCTGTTGTCTGCCCTGCGTGAGGCTGCAGGAACAGAGATGTGGCACCTATGCAGGAACCAGGCTCTGCACAGTGCTACAGCTTCACCCTGCCTCTTCCCTATGCAGGATGCTCCTTGTCATAGCCAGAAGCAGTTGGGCACGCCCTCTGGCATGGAGCAGGGCACATTGAGGATACAGAGGGAGAGGATCATGAGGGATTCCATCCTTTTTCCACTGAGCAATATTCAGGGTAGAGTTTCCTGTTTCTGCCACAGCAAGAGCTCACTCTACTTCTCATATGTTCAAGACACAGAGGACAAGCAAGTCCCACCACCCACCCAGCCTCAGCACTTATCACTTGAGAGGCTGCATATATAGGAGGGGAGGACTCCTGGTTTGTACACGTGGTAGCCATCATTTGAACTGGATGCAAACCTGGGCAAGAAAAGGCTGTTTCTTCCTTACCTTTTATAGGTCACATCTAATGAAGTTGCAGGCAGGTGTGTGGTGCTGGGGCCAGCCATAGCGCAAGTGAGAGAGCATGGAAAGGGCTGATTTGTGGCAGGCAGAAAACCAGGTCTCAGATGTGGCAAAAAGAGGGAGGCTTATGCAGGGACCCACAGGGATTGTTTATATACAAACTAGGACAGTGCTCAGAGCTGCTGGATGAAAACTGAGCATGGAGAAAAGATATCCCCCAAGAGCCCAACGAGGCTCATCTAGCAGCTCTGGACTCCTGCTTTGTGGGTTTCCTTTTTCTGGTACTTGGTAATTCTATTTTGCCCCAAATGCGACTTCAAAGTTGGGAAGTCCTTGATAGCTCTCAAGAAGATTTCTTTAAAAGGAAAGACTCTTTCCAGGGCTCTGGTGATTTTGGAGATCAGTCATACATATGCTTCTCTGAACCAAAACAGGATACTTATGTGGGGCTTCCCCACCTGAAACCAGCTCAGGCACTGTGAGCCACAGCTTTATGGCAGTGAGAGCAGTCAGACTTCCCTGGCTGCTTCAGATCCCTGAGCACATGCTAAGGCTTTTCCTTCCATTGATGAATTCTGCCTTTTGTTGCCAGCACCTAGGAATGTTACACAATGCCCACGTCATTGTTTTGCCCACAGCTTTATTTTGGTTTCAATGAGCTAGTGAACCTAATGTCAATTAAAGCACTGGGAATGTCAGTATTTTAATTCTCTGGGAAGACGCATCATTCTTAGCACACCCTAATCTTGAATTTCAGCTTTCTTCCAGGCCTAGACCTTTGCTAAGTACGCATGGACAAAAGCTCCAAATTATGCTGTGGTCTGGTGATTCTGAGCAAAATGTGCCCTAGGGCTTAGCCTGAGAGCATCGACTCATTTTCCTTGGTGACCCAAGACAGATAACTAGCAGCTAGGTTTCCAGAGGTGAAAGGCTGCTGTCACTAAGCCACTGCAGCAACTTAATTGAATGTTTTCTCTCAGCACTACCAGCGAAGACTGCTTTTACTATTTGCTCTGTGTCAGGATTAGTATGGAGTATTTGCCTGGTTTGGCTCTGAACAAAAACTGTAAAAGAAAAAAAAGTTTGCAATTACTTATTGAGTGCCATTCTGACATATCCAAGGGTCATTCGCACAGCCTTCCAGTCCCTCTAGGTCAAAACTCATTTCTGCTTTGGTAAATCACACACAGGGTGGCTTTGTTGCATGTTATGACCTGTCTCAGATCCACAGATCATCAGGCATCTAAATTAAAGAGCAGAAATTCCATCATGCCTTTTATTTCTGTTTTCCTGCAGAGCTCTTGTTTTTGTATTTTCATTCTCTCTCTTTTTTTTTTTTTTTTTTTTTTTTCTTTCTTTCTTTGTAATTGCATACAAACAGAAAGGCTTCACCTGTAATATTTTCCTCCCTTAGGTTTTCCTATTTCTAATTTGCCACTGAGGTGAGGGAGGAGCCTGGAGTCACCAGGATGTTCATTAATTTCACAGAAGGGCAATGGAGATCAGCTCACTGCCTGAACAGGTAGTGCTTGCTTTTCTTCCCCACCCCTTCACACTCACACCCTCATAATGGAGATGGAGGAGAGATAATAAAAGAGGGAACAGGCAGCTCTTCACCATTTGTGAAACTAATGAGCCCCTTCATTTGATCTCATTATGAACGTGCCACCTCTGGCACACGGCTGTGGTTCTGTTCCTGGCTACAGCCACATCAATTTTGAGGCACGCTGATGCATTACTAACATACGCAACAGCCAAATCTCTTCCTTTCAGCTTTTTTTTTTTTTTTTTTTGTACTATCTGGGACATTCCTCTCTGCATTGCTTCCCCCTTGAGAAGCTCAGAAGCCTAGATTGAAAAGTAATGAGACTATTAATTAGACCTTCTCTAAATGAGGGCTATCCTGACTGGGTGTTGTCTCCATCTCACTCTTTGTTCCAGGCATGTTCTGCAAGATTAATTCTTGTTTACACAGATTAATACAAGTATCTCCAGCTAGGAAGAAAAAAAAAAAAACAAAAAAAAACAAAAAAAACAAAAAAAACAAAAAAAAACCAAAAACCAACTATCAGCCTGAATAAACAGCCTGATTCTTCTGGAAGTGGACAACTGAGATTCACATAGAGGAGATGCGTGCAACTCTTAATCTTCCATATCTTCCATGCACTCCTATGCTATCTCAGTAGAATAGCATCTTCCTGTTTTGAAGATTTGATGCTGAAGTAGTTGCTGTGTGTAGTAAAGGAAAGAGACACAAACAGTACAAAGACTATCTGTCATCTTTTGATGCTTGTGTACTATCCAGGAGCGGGAATCTATTTTCATCTCTCCTGGCTATTTGGAGATCTTCCTGAAATGAACCACTGATCTCATGCTAGTTCAGAGGAAATACACACGTGTTGAAATTTTGGATTTTTACCATAGGAACTGAGGACTATGCAGATACTATCTGAATTTCCCTAAGTAAACTTCTCTACTGTAAACTGAAAATATGAATGAAGTGCATATAGTGCAATACTAGGTTTTGTTTAACTATCACAGATGAGGATAATAGTGAAATCGTGGAACAGCAAATGTCAAGGAGTCTAAGACTCCCAGCAGCTATTTGGATCTTACTGTTAACATTATTATTTCTTTAAATCTTTGCTAACAACTCCAAAGCTGATTACACCCTTACTGGTTGCAGAGTATCTTAGCATAAGGCACCTCCTCAGACTATGAGACTAATGGAGAACTACAGTACTCTTAGCAAACTTGTCTGACAGGAACAAACAAACTGCCCACCAGAAAATGATACCACGAAGGTTCCCAAAATGCTAAAAGATCCTCCATTTGTTTGAAAGATCATTTATTTTTCAGGAACATTTACATCTACAAATACATAAATACCCATATTTTTCAAAGCATACAGCATGTACTGGTAAGTTTGTTTTCAAAGAGCAGAAGTCATGAAATAGGAAAGAAAAAAAAAAAAAAAAGGAACGATTAAGGTATATGGTGGTATTAAAAGAGATAGCTATACCTTTCCAAAATTTTCATTTCATAATCAAAGGGGAAAAAAAATAGACAACTAAGTGAATAAATTCTTTAGGTTAAGATTATTTCCTGCATTCACAAATTTAATACAAGAGGTGCTCTAAAAGTAATGCCTCCTATTTTATTATGTTGGCCCACAGTGTCAAAGGTGGATGTTAGTGGTGGAACCTGCCCATCAATTCTCAGTTACGTGTTGTTGCTATGTGACAGCTGACGGGTCATCTGGCACAACTGGCATCAGGTATGGAAGAGCAGATGAAGCAAGGGTGTGTCATTTAATTCTAACAGGTGGAAAAAATGGCACCCATTGACATTCACTGACATTAGCTGAATGTTGCCGGAGATCAAACATTTGAGGTGGTGGGTGGTGAGTTTCAGATCATAGCATGCAGGACATAGTTCATCGCTGGTGAAAACAAACAGCTTATGATGGTGACTATTAGCTAAATATCACTATTTTTCATGACTTGCTCTCTCAAATAGTTTTGTTAAATAGTGCTTTTTGTATCTGTTGTGGTTTCAATGGAAATATAACTAAACTAAATTGGAGGCATTTCTTCTGGAGTTATCTACATAAATTCACTTAGCAAGAAATTTCAGTGCTTTGATAAAGTTAATGCAAGACTATTGAAGTCTTTTCTGGCTGATAAATAAAAGACAATGTCTTCTTTTCTCCACTTCAGTGAGGGATAGCAGCTGCCATTCTTCTGGAACTTCAGAGCACTCAGCACTACTGGACATGATATCCTGTTGTCTTGCACAAGAGAGGAAAAAATGTTGTTTCTTCATCAAAAGAAGCATCCAAGCATGCTGCTTCCCACAGTTTACTACTGAATTGTGGGACTGAGTACGAAAGGATCCGTTGTCTTGAGCCACCTATAATATAAAGTTTAGGTGGACTAATGGGAGAGCACAGTGACACCCAACAAGATAAAACATGAAGACAACTCAAGTGCTGGGATGAGTACCAGCTGGCAGCTGAATTCTGATAGGCTAAAGACAATATATGTGGATAGACAGTAGTAGTTCCCAACAGTGCTGATCACCTCAACTTCAGAGACTGCTGGATTCCTTTTTCTTCAGAGTTCTCATGGAGAAACATCTGAGTATTGTGCTTTCTAGTGTATTCAGATGGCTGGAATGATGACCTTGCCTTGGAAATTCATAGCCTTGTTGCCTTTTGACAGAACTATCTTAATGCAATAAATAAAATTGAAAAGCACTTTCTATTTTTAATCTAGTGTGAGCTAGTACGCAACCACAGAATAATATTTGTTTTCCTAAAAAATAAAAATGTTACCTTTATAGCGACTCTGTTCTTATGGATAGCTTTCTAGTCAGCACAAATCCACTTCCTAGAGAGCTCTGAGGATCGCCTCTTCAGCCCTGACATGAGCCTTGCACCTGTCAGTGACCTGACCTAGACACTGGGTTACTACTTCAATAACTGATGGCAGATTTCACATCCTCTGGGTAGAAAATATTGAAATAACTCTTAGCCACTTAATCTTTACACTTTCACATTATTTCCTTCTTCCTGCTTTTAAATCTCCATACATAACAGTAAAAAAACCCCTTGTCTACATTTCATCCCATCGTTAGCAAGTATCACATGTACAGCAAAGAACAATAAACAAAATAAAACTTTCTCATAAGAAACAAAACAAAACAGAACAGAAAAACTTCTCCTATTGAGTATTTTATTATTCAATTACCTTTATTATTAAATGTTTTAAGTCTCCAAACTGGCTTGCCAGATGCATATTCTATGCTGAAATGGAGCCACATATAACAAATTTGTATCAGAGAAAATAATACAAAATAACACAAAAGAACTAAAAGCTCTAGGAGAAAAATAAATAAGAATAGCAAATGAAGAAGATATTATGAGATCTGACTGAAAATAACAGGTTATATTAGATTGGATTTATTTGAGTAGACAAAGTCTTGAGCCTTAATTCTATCCCTGGCAACTATGCCCATAGATGTTTGGTCATAGAACACTTTACAACATCTATTTTACTTGACATAAGCCATAAAACTTTCTTAACTTCCTTAACAAACTTAAAGCCTACAATAAAAGCCCAAAAGCTAGAATTATTGCCAAGAAGCCAATAAGCCACTTTCCCAACATAACAGGGAAAAGAAAAATCAATAAAATCCCAGCTAACTCTAAGCAGACTGCTATGTTCCATACCACAGAAGGCAGTGAAAAAAGAACAAAATCTAAAGCCTTCACTGTTTCCTACTAATATGAGCAAAAGGGAAAATCCTCTTCCAATCCAGATTTGTCAATTGTACTTTGAGAGCTGGATACAAAATAATGATCATCATATGAATTTCTACAGCTTTTAGGAATACTGGGATGCTCTGTCCTTTCATCATGTTTCTCCCAGCTCAGCATTGTGTTGAAGGAATGCAGTTCCAAGGTTGTAAGTGGGGGAGGAGTGACAAAGTAGGCGATTAACACAGGCCTTCAGATAGTACCAGCATAAAACAAACAGCATGCAATCAGTGATTGCAACTGCTTTAAATTCCTTTTAACAACAGAGCTTCCTCATCCTGTCTCAAAAATTCCATCTGAAAATAGCTTATTCTCTTCTAAGATGAAGTGAAGTTTCAGAACTCTGTTCTGGTGATTGGAAATCTTCTAATTTCCAGTCTAAACTTATTTGCAACTATTTGATAGTTATTTTTTACCTGTCTCTCTCTATGACAATCTTTCTTCATCCCCAGATATATATATATATATTCACATCTCGTCAGTCAGCTTTTTTCTTGTTTCATAAACTAAATTCTGCTTTCACAAGAGATCTCTCATAAGATCTCTCTTACTGAAAGCAGAACTCCAATAGGGAACTCAATTCACTTGTTCTTCCTGTGAAGTTTTTTCTGCATCTCTGTTGATTCCATTTATCTTTCTTCAGCACTGACCACAAGAACTACCCATGTTACAGATTTTTCTTTTCTTACCAATATAATATACACTTAGATATCCTGATGTATGGGAACTGCTGAATCACGCCTGAACCTCACTGATTGATCACCTGCGGTGAGCAATGAGTCAGCCACAAGAGCCTGGCTCCACTTCTCCTAGAACCCATTTAAGAGCTGGCTACCAGCTCTTAAATCAAAGAGATCAAGGGATCTCTTTCGGGGATTCCTCCTCTGGAGTTTTGCAACAAGCCCAGGACACAGGTAAGCTTTTTACCTATTCTCTTTTTGTTATTATAATCTACTCTGTCAAACTCTCTTGTTTATTTCATAATTATAACATTGTTATATTCATTGACTATACACCTGAGCACTATTAAAGTTTATCCTTGAATTTTTATAGCTCTGTCTTGCAGCACTGTTATCATCTGAACACATCACTGCTAATTCACCTGGATCTCCTTCCTCTTCTGCTACCTCCAGTTCATGAATTCTTACTGAATATTGATGAAAGTTCATGTACAGGTTTTTGACTAAGGCTTGCTATGACTTGTTCAGGCTATTCTGCTATCACTTCTTATTGTACCTTCATGTTGTTCCACAGCCAAAAATGTTTCCTCTGTAAACATTTCAAAAAATATCTGCCATAAAGACCTAAATACTAATGATATGGTATCTTTCTAAGCCAACTCCTCAACTAATCTTTGAATCTGTAACATTTAATAGCAAAGCAAGAGAATGCTAATCATTTCCCTTCCTTTCTTATCTATTTATCTGTATATCAGTCTATCTAGGGGTCTAGCTCCAACATATCCAGGTTAAGTAGTGAAGAAAGGGATTTGGATTTTCATGAAAAGTACTCTATTGTCCACATCATAGTCATTCATTGATTTAGAACTGTATCTTGTTGACAATGATTTAAATTATTAGTCTCATTAAAAGGGTGAGGTTATGACTTAAGGTTAGGATAGTTATCAAAAAGTGTTACAGGCTAAAATAGTATCTGCATGCAGTTCAATTGTCTATATATGTAAGATAAAGGTTAGGAGGGCAGACATTTCAGTAACGACATGTCCTACAGCTCAGCAATAAAATTATGGAATGTATCTTGCTTATGAGGATAACCTGACTTGCAATACAGATTTATCCCCACCCCCAACCCCCCTCCTTTTACAACTGTTTGAAGTCTTATCATCTAGTAACTTCTATTTGAGATTGTTTTGGCCTTCTGAAATTTCCCTGAATTTCCATGTAAATACTTAAGTCTCTGGTACTCGACAACATAGAAATTCCATTTTCAAAAAAGAAACGGTTAAACATCTTCAAGCAGAAGAAAAAGATCTTCAGTACTGTGAGGAAAGGTTTAGTTTCTATAAATACTGGCCTATTTCCTGTTCATTTGAAAATATCTGTAATGTGGGATGCATGTCTGTACAGTAGCTAATTCAGAAGGGGTCATAGAGGTTTCAGATTTCCTTTTGGAAATTGCCAATTAGCAGATTCTACATTGAGTTCATTTTTCCTCAGTGGCACATCATTGTAGAATGACAAATTACAGGAAGATATTTAATACTATATCATAAATGATGACAAAAATTCAAGCAACTTTGGGTGGGCTTCAATTGAAATCAAATGTTTTGACATTAATCTTCCTTGTAATAAGATATGTTTCACAGATAGCTACTCCATGGCACAAGAGTTCTAATAAACAGGAGTTCTAGGAATACTAATAAACATGGAAATAAAAGAGGTCCAGCCCTATACATAAAAAGCCCCAAATGCACGTATGTGGTCTGAACTTTTCAAGAGTATGATCAAAGCTAGGCAGAGTGAATGGAAAGGCTCTGGAACAGGCTTGATGTGTTGACAGCTAGAGAGATGCTCTGAAACCATCTGAAAATAAATTCAAGCTCTGATAGGACACTCTGGCAAAAGAGATACTATTGCTTCGTTCTCCTCCGTGTCAGGAAATTATCTCTGATCTGTCAGTGCTGGTTTCTCATTTTAGTGTTTACGTTTCTGGCTCATCTCTCACCAAATGGTTTTCCTTTGTATATATGACAATTGATTAGTAATAAAAAGTAACAGGGTTATAAAGTAGCACACTATCTATATTATGAAATATAATATGCATCTATAATATGAAATATTCTTGCACATAGCCAAGTCTAATCTACTTCAAGTAATATCCACCACACAACAGATAAAGCAAAGAGCCAAATTAGTTTCTGCTATCACGGGGCCTTTGTACTTTAACATTCCTTTATCCAGTCTCAGCATTTCTAAGAAATTTTTAACTTTCTGCTGGGCTCTGATCCACCTTAAAAGCAGCAATCGTATTCCAATCGATTTGGTGAGATGAATGTTATTTACACTTCAGTTTACACCTTTTTCTAAGATTTCATAAGAGAATAAATCCACACTTCCAGGGATGGCTGTGCATGAGGAAGTCTTGGGCTGTTAAGCAGAAGTGTTAGACACGTATGGGAATGTATTAGTAAGGGTCACACCTCCATCTTAAAATTTTTTAGTGACAGTGAGAGCATAAAAGACAGCAGGATGGCAAAGAGATTGCATGTGATTTTTTTTTTTTTTTTCTTCTTCATACACATTTTTGAGATTGCTAAGCACTGCTATTCAACAACCTAGACTGATCATATCACCATGGCACATAAGAGATTTGGGATTAAAGCTTTGAAGAAACTCCTTTAAGTTACGTATGCAATGTCTACACTACATATGCCAAAACCAGTAAATATTTAATGCATGCTTAAAATGAGAGATTACTAAAAGCATTTTTGTGGTTCTCATAACATAAATTCTTTAGAGCACCAAGGTATAACTGACAGCATTCTTTCAAAGCCACCATACCTGCATGAGTCAGGTAGAAAAAAATCTTGTGATGACTGCACTAAAATGAAACAGATAAACACCAGTGCATTGTATCACTTCTATTCTTGACTCCTTCCTTCCCTTTTTTCCTGTTTTTTTTTCCCTCACATGCAATGTCAACAGTTTTCCTGGCCATCACAGAAATGACAATCATAAAATGGCTTACATTAGAAAGGACCTCAAACTCAGACTGTCTAGTTCCAACCCCTGCAATAGGCAGGGTTGCTACACACTGAATCAGACTACCCAAGACCCTGTCCAACCTAGTTTTGAATGCCTCCAAAGATGGGGCATCCACGGTGCTTCTGTGCCACTGCCTTGCCACTCCCTGAGTGAAAAATTTCCACCTAACTTTTAATATAAACCTCCTTTCTTTTATCATAAATTCATCCCCTATCACTATTGGACTATGAAAATTGGTCACCCTCATGTTCATGAGCTCTCTTCAAGCACTGGAAGGGTGCAATGGGGTCTCCCCATTATCTTCTCCAAGCAAAACAAGTCAAACTCCCTTAATCTTCATAGGAGAAGTGCTCCAGCCCTCTGATTGTCTCTGGATCCACTCTATAGTTGTATAATCAAAGAATATTAGGCTGTTATAATCACAAAATAAACAAGAGAGTTAGGCAAAGTAGACTATGATAACAAAAGAGAACAAATAGAAGGCTTACCCTTATGCTGGGCTCACCCACAAAACACCAGTAGAGACAATCTCCAGATGAGATCCTTCCTCACTGGTAGCCAGTTCTTAAATAGGTCTAGGAGAGGTGCAGCCAAGCTCCACCCCTTCCAGCAGCACAGGAGAATTGCCTTCACCTGTGCTCCTCTGGCTGACTCATGGCTCGCCTGAGGTGATCAATCAGAGGTTCAGGTTGTGACTCAGCAGTTCCCATACAATAGTCTACATTCTACATTCATACATACAGTCAGCCTGTACGCATATCTGGGATTGCCCCAATAGAAGTGCAACACGTTGTGCTTGACTTACTTAAATCTCATTAAGTTTGCATGGGTCCACTTTTCAAGCCTGTCCACATCCCTCTCGATGGCATCCCTTCCTTCTGTTTTATCAACTGCAGCACTCAGTTCAGTGTCAGCAAACTTGCTAAGGTTCACTTAATCTCACTATCTAGCTTGCTGATAAAGCTACTGAAGAGCACCAGTCCAGAGGTGGAATCCTGAGCTGCACTACTCATGACCAGCCTCCACATGGACATAGAGCTGTTGACCACAACTCTCTAGCTACATTCATCCAAACAATTCCTTACCACTGAATAGTTCAGCTTTTAGATTCATATCTCTTTAATTGAAGGATAAAACTTCCTGAAGAGAGGTTGTGATGAGGAGGGGTTTGGCCTCTTCTTCCAAGCAACAAACAGGACTCAAGGAAACGGCCACAAGTTATACCAGAGGAGGTTTAGATTAGACATAAGGAAAAACTTTTTCTCTCAGAGAGTGGTCAGGCTCTGGAATGTCCTGCCCAGGGAGGTGGTGGAGTGGCCATCCCTGGCAGTGTTCAAGAGGTGTCTGGATGAGGAGCTATGAGATGTGATTTAGAGGCTTGTGGTAGCAATAGGTAGTGGCAGGACAGTTGGACTAGATGATCTTGAAGTTTCTTTCCAAGCTTGTGATTATATGATTCTATAAGGATGTGGTGGGGGACCACAGCAAAGGATTTGCACAAGTCCAGGTAAATGACATCAGTTGCCCTTCCTTTGTCCAGCGATACAATCACTCCATAGGTGAGAGGTCTCTGGGCTTGTTTGAGTTGCAGCTCCTGCATCTCTTCATGGCCTTCTTTGCATCTGTCCAAAGTTCCAGAATGCTGGTCAGGAGGCGAAATCTGGTCTTATGGTCTTAACCATCTTGGTTATGCTGGAAACTCCCCTGTGCCAGGCAAGCTGATGCAGTTATATCAGCTTCATGCTTTCAGAGGGTTCCTTCAGGACAGCTACCCAATTGCCTGTAAAGCCTGACTTTGCCTTTGTAACAGTAACATGGTGTACAATGCCAACATTCACTAAAATTCTGACTCACTCAGAATTTCATTGGGAATCATTTTTCTTATGAACTCCACGTGGTGGTGGTCTCTGCACCGTTGTGATCAGCATGCTGTGTTTTGGCCAGATCCTGAGCCAAATTGAAAGAGAACTCTGTAATACCCAGTCCTCCTCTCATGGCATAGAAACGTATTCTGTGTTCAAAATCAGTAGAGCTAAAAAATCAGCATGACCTAGATTCTCAACTGCAAAGCAGTGGTGGCTGCATCCTTGCTTGGTACAAGCCTGCTGTGTTTGAGTAAGGCTGCTGCTTTCTCATGATGTCACTTCTGGGTGTTCCCAGGAATAAGGGAAGATGGTGTTTATACTTGTGTTAACTGAGTTACCAGAGGGCTCAAATGTATTTTTTAAAATCTTAAGGCCTTGAAATTATCTTCAGTAGTTGAACGGCCCCCTTGCAATTTTTCAAGTGTTTCTAAATGAATCCTTCCTTGTTTTCATAAAGGAGAATCAGTGTCTATTTATCTATTTTCCTTGAAGATGACTAGCGTGGGGGGCTATTGTTTTGGTTTTACAAGAAGTAAAGATCTGAAGAAAGCCCAGCTATGGCCAATGGCCAACCTTATGATCCTGCTTGGGCACTCACCATTCTGTACTCTGACAGTAGTAAATTCCAGTGTGTAAATTCTTGTGCATTTGTGGAGTCATACTGAGTTGTAGAAAATTTTGTACTTGAAGATTTTGCTTTGCTTTTGAATATGAAATGAAAAAGCATGGGTTCACAGAACAGATATATTTCATTGGTTCACACTCATTTTGATGAATTACTTGCTTTGAAAAAGAAATATCTGGTTGAATACAAACAGAAGAGATTTCTGTTTTTCTCATTTTCAGTTTTAATAGGGCATCACAAGTTTTAAAACAGTCTTCACTGAGATTAAACTGTTTATTGATCTACCTTTCAGTTTTGGCCTACCAGAAATTAATATTTTTAAATCTCCTAATTAAATAAGAAAGAAGTTCATGAAACTACACATCTGTATTTTAAGAAGAAAAATTGCTTTTCTGTGCTCTTTCCAGGTGTATAAACATTTAAAGTATTGTGAGACTTCAGCATTGCAATATGAAGAAAAGGCAAGAGAACATCAAGTACCTTGGCAACACATCTTTGTTGTATGCCACCAGCAGCTGAAGACCACTAAGCAAACTGAAGATCAAACTTTCCAGATAGAGACTAAGGAAGAGGAAAAATAAGAGACTCAAAGAGGAAAACAATGTGGGATCATAGTTTCAAGGAGGGATGACTGGGTTCAGGGGGCTGTTCCATTTGGGTTTGCAAATGATAAAGAAAAATCCAAGTTTTTTCTCTATTGCACTGCTGTATTTGTAGAAACATTAAGAAAAGGTAGGAACTGATCAAGTGCAGAGAATAGCTGTAGGGAGAGCATAAAACACATCTGTGATGTGTAAAACTGGTGTGCAAAGCAGATGACTGCCACTTCACCTATCTGTACACAGTGTTTTGCTCACTGGCTCCCTCAGTGCCAACACAGGCACTTGGCTCAGTGGGATGAGGGAAGCGCTGCGTGGGGACAGATCTACCAAGCATCTCTGTCACTGACTTTGAGAAAGAGGAAATGAGAGAGAGCTTACGAATCATGATGGAAGCATTTCTTCCTTTGTGAGATGAAGACCTCTCTGAGGACTGTCTCTCCCGCTGCACACGGTTTTCTCGGCCTTGTCTTCTACATCTGTATCTGAGTGCCTGGCTTGACATCCTATGTTGTCACATTGGCTCATCTCTGTCTATTCACATGGAGCCGCAAATCAAGTAAGACTTACCCTATAGAAGCCAGGGCTAACAAGAAGGGACTATTTTTAGCATAAAAGTGAGTTTAACAAATGGATTGTGGCTAAGTCAGCATGACAGCCTTGCAGACTAATTAATCGAGACACCAAAAGTGATTTTGTAACAGAGCCAGAATCACTATTACTCGAGGACTTTAGAGCAGGCAGATTTTGCAGTTCTGCTCTGTTGTTCAGCTGGAAAAGGCAGCCCAAATATACCTGAAAATCTGTCTCAAGCACACTCCCTAATGCATCCTGCTCCAAGACAGACAATACAATATTTCCTTGTTTTGTTTGGCTTCATTCCTTGTTTGCACTAGCATTAATTAGAACCCTAATTACTTCCAGCCTTTCCCTCTTTATTATTCAGAGAAGTGTCTAATAACTGCTGAGATGGATCACTCTGTACTGAACTGAAGCACTCTGGTTTTAGAGAAGTATTGAAACCCCTCTCTGTAGGGTGACAGGTGAAAATGCTGGCACAAAAAAAAAAAAAAAAAAAGTGACAGAAATCAAAACTAGAATCAAGATGTGGTCCATTGTTCATGGTATGATTCCCAGCCAAGCCCTATCCACACATGTACTTTAGGCATTTAATGGCTGCAAAGATTTTTTTAATTCTTGACATGGATCACTCAAAAGTAAACATATGAGGCTCTTCATTAGTCTCTCCTCCAAAGTTTCCTAAAGATCTTTTTGAAGAGCACAGTATGTAATTCCCTGGAAGATAATTTTATAGCAAACAATTTCACAATCGGAGACTTTTCCCACAAATGAACTGGCTTTGCCTGCAAGACAACTCCTTTATGTTCTCTTTTTCTTTGAAGTTCTATTCAATTTGGCTGAACCCACGTGCCTTTAAAAAGAGATTTTCTCCTGCAGACCATCCTGTTTCAGGAAGTTCTCAGCTCACCATTGCTGAGCTTCTCTATTGAAATTATTATCTCAGGAGCTGCTCCCTAGGGAAATTACTGCAATCCAATCACCACAAATGTAAATTAAATCAGCATCCAATATAACCACAGCAGTTTGTGTTTCTCCCCACTCCTTTCTCCCTATGAGGAATCTAATTCTGGAACTACTGGAATTATTTTCACTCCCCACATCCCACGGGGAAATAGCTGCAGTGATTTTAGAGCAGATACAGTCTGTAGGAAATTACAGCACAGCTTAGCAGTGATGCTGCGTTCTCTTTCTAGCTCACGCTATTTCATGACATCAGCAGACTTCCTTCTGCTCAGCCTCCCATCTTCTCTATTTTTGTTCCGTGGACTTAATGCAGGGAATCCCACTGTCTGGGTGAGACCTTGTTTATAGTGTCCCACACTTGAAAGTTGAAGTTCCTCGGTTGCAGGTTTGGGAATCATCATAGGAGCTTAGATGTAGAGCCAGTTGGCAAAACATTCAGCAGCACACTTGACCAGCATGGGCCCTGCTCCATCTCACAGCCAGGTAAAAGGTATAGTTCAGGTTGGAATACTGAAGCATTAACTCAGAAAAGCACCAGGTTCCACACAGTAGCAGTCAATAAACCAAGGAAAGAGGAGGGACAGTTGAGCAGAAGCTCAAGTACTGATGAAGAAAGTCAAAAGCCTTTGAAATTAAATATCATAAGAACAAAAGCACCTGGGTTACCAAAATTTTCATCTGCTTCCATCTGTCTTTATCCAAGAGCAAACTCAGCTCACCATAGCAAACATGTGCGTGAGAGTCTAGTAACTCAGATAGCAAACAAATCAGTGAAATGCCTCCAGCTGTGTTCTTGGAGCCACTGAAGAGTCTGCATCATATTTCCTGAAAAAGTCAATGCTAGAACAAAGTCCTCTGAGTGCCCCAATAAGGTAATTTAGCAAGCATCAGGTACTATGTAGAAATGTGATGGCCCTTTCTTAGCATAAGTGGTAAGTGTTGTCCATAAGACCTGCAATTATAAAACCTGGGATTACAAATAACACTTCACACTGAAGAGCTTTCCTATATTATTATTTATGGGAAAAAAAAAAACACTCTTTAGCATCAAAAATGTTAACCTAAAAATGAATAATGTTAATATAGTTGCTTCAAACATTAAGAGAATCCTTGCATGAGTTACTCTGGATATGTACAGTCAAGATTTAACACTTGCAGCAATATCTCAGATCACAAAAATTAGCATGGTCTTACTCATGTCATTTAACATAACATTTTAGGTTTTATTCATTCTGTATCAAAGAGTTCAAGTGCTACCATTATTACATTACTACTAATAAATAATTTTCAACCTTAGAACAACAGTCTGATGTAAGGTGACATTAAGAAAAAAAACCTCACATCAAAATGGAGTTCTTTATAATTCCAAACAACTCTGCAGATCCAACAGTATTGAAAGAATAGAGTGGCTTTCTCTTCCTCAAATGTAAACTACAGACTCATCCATTTAATTCTGCCCAATAATTTTCCTTCTGTGTAGATCTTATAGAGAGTATTGTACAAAATATTTTTCTTGCAGTACATAAGGAAACATTCAACCAACATTAGTGTGAGTAGCTGAGGGCGTGCGGGCATCACCCAGCAGTTTGTACTGACAGCCGTTGCTGTGCAAGGCACATAACTATCAGTGAATGTTGGGCTTTCATGTCTTTGAATTAAAATGCAATACAGTTGGACCACAATGAAAAAAAAATAACTTCTTTATTCTGTATGCAGGGTAAGCTTTGACATAATTCATTTTTTCATTTTTTCATTTTTTTTTAAATTTTACTTTTCTTTCAAATTTTACATTTCTGAAATATAACTGCAAAATAAACTACAGTATCGGTACTGAGCAGCTTTACTTTGTCTCAGAAACTAAATACTCTGTTTACAGAATTTATAGGCAGCTCTGTTTTATTACCAAGAAGTGACTGAAAATTCAGAAAAACTCAGAGGTAGAAAAGACAGATGAAGCAGTGCAACCGTTACAAAATCTCTAGTATGTAGTGGAGGTCAAAGAAAAAATCAGGCTAAATTTTGTAAATTGTGTACTTAGGAATAGCAAGAAGTAGTGAAAAAGTGCATTTAAGTGTGCAGCTGTATTCCAAAGGATGGCATCATCCAAGGAGTGATAGAGGCACAGACTGGTAATGTAATGTAAGCAATTAGTTCTGGCAGCTACAAAAGAACTGGTGAAGCAGAAAAATCAGTCTCAAGAACTAATCTGTATCTGCACAATAGCAATGTCTTGATAACACATCTGAAACATGGCAGCTCAAACAGACAGGCCAGAAGACCTATATGGATGCCTCAGATAGCTGTCACCCACTAATGACTCTGAGTGTCAGGTGGAAGCAGAGAATTATCATTTGGGAAATATAAAAGCGAATATAGACAAACCATCTACCACTTAAAAATAAATAAATGTAAAATGTGCCTCAGAGCATGAGGTCAGACAAAAACATTACTTACGGTTCAATTTTCCCAAACTACTCTCTTAAGCTGTTTGTTCTGTATCTGTACATGTAAAGTATTCTATGCATTGTGAGAGCACCCTGTACACCCTGGAGGCTCTGCCTCCACAAATCATTTATCTAACATTGTACAGATGTGTCATTCAAACAATAGAATTGCAAATTAGGCTTGCCTATATTAGTAATTTTGCTGTAAGCAGTTCTTTGGACAGAGTTCCGCATGCAGCTGTCCCTATCAGCCTCTTTCTAGGTGACCCTGACCAAGTCTTTTTCCCATTTCTCCACCCTTAGAAATGCAACACCAACAGTGACAGTCACTGAAATACTCTGAGCACCATGCAATCGATGATCCCATTCTGACACCTTTTACATCACCCATGAGCAAGGCAAGCACAGGGATGCGAGTCTATAATAGCACATAGGGTATATAGGGCAGCATCTGTGTTGGAGGACTTCTGAGGAGGTCTCCTGGCTGACCCAGCTTACCTTGGTTCAGATCAAGATATGCTTGGGCAGGTAGCCCAGGGGTTTCTTAGGCTCAAACACGCTCGTTGAGGGAGCACCTGCTGTATCAGGTAATGGCTGGCTTAGGTTAAATCCCCCAAGTGCATGCAGTGTGGATCTCAGCACTGACAGTTTCGTTGTAATTCACTCCTGCTGTAACCTGTTAGTTAATGTAGACATAGCCTACATTGATTAAAATCAGTCCAGGTCTCTAGAATAAATGAGACATGAGAACCAATCATTTTCTGTGGAGTGTGAACTCCTTTATGGATCTGCTGATGTCTAAAAAGGCTGAGCTAATGCTGTTGCCTGGGAAGTTACTGAAATCTCACTGCTTGCCCCACTGCCTATTTCTCCAAGAGACAAGAATGTAATGTTCTGGATATCTTCTATAATATCTGATAAAAAAAAAAATTGGACAGAGGTACTGTAGGCTGTTGGGAGGTAAAAGGATGGAAGGAAGACAGCTTTTCAAAGATAGGCTAAAACAATATCTTGGTTGGTTGGTGTTGACGTGTCCAAAGTGCCATGGGAAAGCAGACCACACATACCACAGTTTTCTAATAACTTTTGCAATACCTATATTTTGATATTAAATGTAAGACTGATTTTCCTCTTCAAAATGTACTCTGCTAGCAGTGACTAGTGCACAAGTCTTCTGTCTTACGCTAAAGGCCCATCTAAAATTCCAACCCTGTCTTCATCGCTTCAAAGAAAATTACAAATATTTTTTAGAAGCCCTCAGCAGGAGAGTATCATCATTCAACTCCCGATAAAGTAGAAGCTCACACTTGAAAAATTATTTCTGAAAATTATTAATTTCTCAAAATTTCACAATGTAGCATGCAAAGATTTTTACATGACAGGAACTTCTTTTAAAAGGGCTTACTATTTTGAACATACAACTAAACTTGTAATTGAAAAAAGTAGCATGACAGTGGATGGAGTAAGTCTTTAAGAATTTACTTTAAAATTACATTCAATTGACAATAATTAAATTTAAAATTCAGAAAAGCAGAAAGAAAACTTCATATTGACCAGTAAGACAGGCCATTCCAGTTTGAAAAAGTAGCTTAGTTCAGCCTTAACTACAGACCACTAAGTGACATTCGTATGACTGATAGCTAAAAAAAACCTCAGCTCTCTTCCTCTACAACCAATTGAAAAGAGGAAAACACGTTGTTTAAATCATCATTTAAAAGAACAAAATCCCTATTCGGATTTATTTTTTAAATTACCTCAAATTCCAAACTGCCCAGAACTATTTGTACATCTTTCAGAAGGTAATTGCTATTCAGTTGTAAAAGAAGTGGACATCAGCAATGAATTTTATCATTTACTTATTTCACAAAATGCCTGCTGTACTGTACAGTAACTACCTGCTTAAAACAAACCTGGGCAGGGCAGGCAGGGCTGGTGGTCCCTGATAAGTTGCATGGATTTGTCGTATTCTCTTAAGCCTGGGAAGTTTTTATTGCTACTTGGCAGAAGTGCAATGTAAGAGATTTGATAGAAGACACACTGAAAGGGCAAAAGGGCTGCAGTAGATTACATCCTACAGAAAGGACATGACAGTGTCCTTTCACAGATAGTGCTACTCTATTCTAGCCTTGAGGATGTGTAGGATATCCATGGGTATGGTGACTTGAGATCCACATGGGTGTGTGCCATCCTGTCCCATGGGAAAGTCCTAAGTCTGACTGCACACCAGCACGAGTTCTCTTTTACCAGCTCTCATCTCCCTATGCCTTCCAGAAAGCTTACTTCTTTGACATACATAAAATGGCAAGAATTACCTTAAATTACAGATGCATTATTTTCTCACCTATCTTAGTAGCCTTCTTGCAGAAAGCACTTTTGTAAATGTCATGATGCACTGGAATCAATCGTAGTACATACCCTTTAAATAAAACAACAAAGTAATTCCTGAGAGCCATGGTATTTCAAGACATCCAGGGTAAACACAAAATTTTATTGGTGCTTGGGTTTATTCTCAGGTGATCTGACAAGAAAGCAAAATGAGAAAAATCTGTGGTTGTAGCTGAGATAACTGGAAGGAGATTTTACTATGTATGTATTCTAGTCTCCTTGGGAAGAGGAGATAAAGCCGAGTGTGGTTTTCCCAAAAAAGTGTGTCCAGAGGATTACTTCCTGCTTAATAACACATAACGAAATGTGTCTAAGTTTCTCATATGGAATATTATTTATGAATTGGGGGAAAAGATAAAATTAATAGGAACATCAAAGATGTGCTGAAAAGTTTCCTGATTAAATATTATCTGACCTCCAAATGTTCTTCCTCTGCATTTCCTGCAGCAGTTTGGCTATCCGTCAACCCGTTAACTGCTTCTTCTACAGAAACGCAGATGTCAGGTTTAAAAATACCTGAATCAGAGCTTGAATTTTTACTTCACATTGATTTAAATCTGATTCAACAACGTGATATCTTTTCTTAGGGACCATCTGCCCTAGTCTTATCTCTTTGCATCCCACCCTTGGCAAGAAGGTTTGGTACACCATTGATGCTGAGGGTTTCTCCAGTACACCCATCCATCCATCACCTGCAGTGTGGGGCAGAAGGACTGCGTGGTGTGCGTGACTGTAGCATGCTATGCTCTTGTTACAGCAGGAGTCCTTTTGTCAATAAAAGTCTACAGATCACTGTGGCAATTGAGCCGTAGAGATATTTGTCATTTTATGCTCACTCACACACCGTGATTCAAAGCACACAACAAACTGTAACAAAGGGGTACAAAGGGATACAATCAAAGGATTGAAAAAGACATTTTCATTTTCTTTCTCCCACCCATACAGCGCCCCTTAGTTGCAACAAGTACCAGGTAAACTCCCCCTTTTTAGGTTTTCCACTACAAGAAAACACAGCTATATGACTGCGAGAGTTCCTCTCTACTGGCAGTCCTCCATATTCAAGGTTTTCTGTCGTGTCAAGTATATCAAAACCCAGACATGCTAGGAGAAGCTCACGTCTGCAAATCCAAAGCAGCTTTCCAGGCTCCTCTTTAGGAGCATATTCTGAGATGGCATTTCACAGAAAGCAAAGATGGGAGCATGAGTAATAGTCTAAGTTAGACAGAATTTCATTAAAATAAGTAAAACATTCCGTGTACATTCTTAAGGAGTTTTATGAAACATATGTCAAAACACCTCAGTGATAATTATGACTATTATTCCTCCTGGTAGACTGTAGCTTTTACTACTGTAAGCAAAGATTTCCAGAAACATACCTGCTGTTCCATGGCTCCAGACTCTCCAGCAGGCAGATCACACAGGGTGAATTTGAGACTCCAGCTATGTGGCACAGCTTGCTGCAGGGGAACACAAGAGGCCACGAGAATGCTCTAGCAACCCAGAGTGAGAAGACGTGCAATGAGCAGAGAGGTGTCACGAGTACAAGTGTCATCGATTAACAAGTGCTACAAAAAAAAAAAAAAAAAAAAAAAGAATGGGTAGCAGTTCTAGAAAAAAGCTATGAGAAAATTGCAAACAGGACAACCTCATTTTGAGTCAGTCAGGGGGATAAGATAGCAGAGAGAAGAGGGATCTCTGATTTGCAAAGCAAATTCTATGTATTTAGTTAAAGATTAGTCAAATAACTTACACAATTTTAAAGGCTCATATTGTTCTATATGAAAGTTTAGATTGGTTTATCCTAAAATAGCTAGCTGTGTTTGCTGAGCTAGCTTGATCATACAGCACTTTTCCATGGATTTAATCTTTATGTGCCCATAGAGAGAACTTCTCTTTTAAAGACATCCCAATAATATCCTATGAAGACCATATACTTCTCTGGGGAGACCAGTAGCTTCAGAATATGAATTAGAAATGTAAAGCAATCTTCATCTTGTGCTACAGGTCAGAATCAGATGCTGCTGAAAGAGTCTAACACCCAGATACTTTTCAAAGAACACCTCTAGCTGTGCCTGGTGCTGAGTATTCCTGCCTCATCTGCAACAGATGAGTGATCTTTTCAGTGCCACAAAGGGATTGAAATCCTGGCATAAAAGTACCATGGGACAAGCTCTCCTCAATCATATCACTCTCTTACATGTCCACAAGGACATCAGCAGTGACTGTGCTAGAATAAATGCAGTTTTCACAGAGGATGAAGATTGTCAGTGTTGTCAAGTCCCTGCAAACATTTCACAGAATCACAGGGGTTGGACAGGACCTCTGGAGATCATAGGGTCCAACCCCCTGCTAAAGCAGGTATCTTACAGTAAGTTACACAGCAAAGCATAAAAAAGAGGAATGACGTTTTCTTGCAAAAGATTTTAGTTCTCATCTCCATTGCAAGTCTGTTAGGCCAGAGCCAATATAAATTAAAACATGGAGAATCAGTATACCAAAAAAGTTAACAGCAGAGTTCAAAAATCAAACTTCTATCACAAAAAAGATTTTGTTGACTCATCACAACAAGTAGAACGTGCAGAATCAGAGAACAGTAAAACTTTAAAGGTGCATAAAACAACTACATGTGGGTTTAAAAGATGTTTTGCAAGTTTGACATCATAAACTCCAAAAAAACAGTTTTTACCTGCCTCAGGTTAAGCTTATTACTGGACTATGCAGAACATTATCAATATGAAATAAACTAGTTAATATACATATCTAGTATGAGAAAACTGTAATGAAGTGCCTAAAACATCCAAAGTAAATTCTACATGTTGTTGAAGGATGGCATTACATGTTATAGGAGCCTTTTATTTGTTAGTGAGTTCACAGCAACACCAACAGCCAAGATGGAAGCACTACCTTGGTCCCTTACCAATACATCATGACAAATAATGAAAGTACAAATACTATTAATTCAACTGTACAGCTCATTATGATGAAAAATTTATTTGCAGATACCTCCTTGATTAATGCCTAATGCCTGGTTAATCTTAAGCATATCCAATAGGAAAGAAACTAAAGTCAATGAGAGGTACCCAACATCGGAGTGAACACAATTTATCACTCGAGTGAATAGTCTATGGCGTTGTTCACTGTGCATACAAACATACACAGACGCTTCCACTACCTCCCTAGAATAATGAAGTACCTAGTAAATGCACAAAAGGCCAGAAAACTCATGAGGCATATAGTATAGATATTTGCATAAAGAGTAGACAAAGACAACTGTGAGAAAGAGAGAAGACATGCCTGCACAAAAGAAATCTGGTCTGCTCTCTTCTGCATTACTTAGTGGCATTTTAGAACAAGTTGTCAAAATTGTCAGTGCTTTCTGCTTCAATGTACTTACTCAATTTCCTCAAATGTTTGGAGCTGCATTTCAGCTGGGCAGATTTTGCCCATACTAGTGCTTAAGAATGTTTTTTGTCACAATTGTTGGTATCTTAGTTTTCTACACTACCTCTTCAGAAGAATTATAAAGATGTGAGAAATAAAATTGAGGCACTTTGTACTCTACATGAACCTGCATTATAACAAGCCCAGTCCTTCAAAACATTTATGTATATTTAGCCAGGTTTGAATCTAGGAGCAGATTTTTTTATGCGAGGGGCTTATCTGCAATAGATGATCAAATATTGAATCAGACCACTGTGTCATCCAACCCAGAAGCAATTAGACGAGGCAATGTGGAAAGACATGACCCTCACCACTGTCTGCAATCCCTTCCATTTGTACTACCCCAGCTTCCATAAAGAGTGGATGAAGGATGGTAGGGTCTCTTCCTTCCAACATCTCCAAATGGGCCTCTTGTTCATGAATTTGTCTGATACTTTTTTTAATCCACTGATACTGTGGCTGCCCACAACTTCCTGTGGCAATGAGTTCCGTAAGTGCATTATAATATAGGTAGAATACTTTCTTTTAGCTGTTTTAAATTTATTTTTATCGCTTTCACTGAGTTCTTGCATTGTGTGACTGAGTGAATAAGAGTTCTGTATTTGGCATATCTCCTGCCTTTATGAATACTCCATCTTCCTCCTCTCAAAAGAGTCCCAACCTCTTAAGTTCCACTGCAGGACAGCTACTCCATTCATTATGGCACCTTAATCATCATTCTCTTTATTTACTCTAACTCTAGCAATTCTCTTTTGAGGCACAGAGAGTAGAGCCTCATACAGTATAAAATGAGTATATATTTCATATAGTGCAAAATGAGACCCTCTGCCTTGTTCTTCCGGTGATGCCCACTCTTTTGGCAGTTGCTGTAGATAGGAACAATGATTTTGGAGAGCTACTAGTACTGATTCTGTGATCTTTTTCCTCAGCTGTAACAGCCCATGCCAAGCTCAGGCATGATGCAGAGTACTTTCCCCAGATGTCTTTCATTTATGTGCAGTGAAATATATGCTGCCTTTTTGAACACTCCTTTGGATATATGAAACCCCTACATCATTCCTTGTTATCAGCATGATATTTGACTAGCTGAAGCAGCTTAGTATCATCTGCAGACTTGGAGATTTCACTACTTACCTTTTTTCTAGATGTTATTAATAAAATTATAAACAAAAGCAGTCCCTGTACAATCTAAGAGAACTCTCAGCTGACTGACCTCCACCCTAAAAAACTGCATTAGACCCTACTCTTGGCTTCCTAGATATCCTCCAATGGTCAGCCCATAAAAAGACCATTCCTCCAATTGTGGCCACTTAATTTCTTTAGGAACTTTTGGTATTGAATTTCAACAAAGACTTGGAAAATCTTGTGCATGATTTTCACTAGTGCATCATACACACTGTCATATTAATATAACCTCAGTGAGCTGGTGGAATTTTTTGTCTTCATAGAAGTATCTTTCATAGAAGTGATGTTTATCTGTGTGGTCAGTGATCTTGTTTATAATAGATTTCATCATCTTGTCAGTCACAAATAGACTAATTAGGATGTAGCTCCCAGGAACCCTCTGTAGAGTCCTTTTCAATTTGGCAGTCCATTCATCCTCTGGCACTATGGTTAAAGACATAGTAAGTAATGTGCTTAAAAAGATTAGCCACTGCTTTAGCTGATTAAGGCCGGATTACTTGGCATAATATGCAGCGGAGCCATAGGCTTCCAAAAACTTGCCAGATTTCTTCTCTTTGCAAGTACTGAAAAATGTATAACCATCATTCTTTTTGAAAATGAACACCTCGGAAATTCTATTCTGTTGTTGTGCAGGTGGTACATCTTTCATAAACAGCCTCCAAGATTCAAATCTAACCCCTGCAGGTTATCTAGAGCTGCATGCATGGAAAAGACTTTCCTGCCAAAAGAGTCATGAAAAAATTTTGTTGCCACAACTTTAATTCTATAGTACTTACATTAATCACAGCTATTAATTTAGTGGAATCTCTCTGAAATACATATATAGTTACCTTAAACACAGATCATAACAAGCTCTGGGAGAAGATGCAATTTTCTGTGCAAAACAGAAGCAAGGTCCAATGTATTGACATCCATCAAAGCACTGGCAACCACTGCCAACAACAGCATGTGCCAGTGATTTCATTTCTCTTTTGTAATCAAAAGGGCAACTCACACCATCACACCGGTCTCTCATCAGAGTCATGGCCAAGTTACTCCTTTCCAAACAATCCTGCCAGAGACCCAAAAGTATCTGAGATGGCAGCTAGCACGATGGCCAGAAAAAGAGGCAAACAGTACAATCACGAGGGATATCTGTTAAATAAATTCTCCAAAATAAATTATCCAAAAGAGTAAGTAGTTTGAATCACTGAAATCCCCATACTTCCTGTCCCCAGGTTTGCCCTCTGGAGGCTCAGAGGGCAGGAAGGAGGATGTGAGGGAAGGACCCTCAATCTGGAGAGACAGTGCTGGCAGCACAGTGAAGGGAGTTGTGATGAGTAAGTGTTGTGATATATTGAGTGCTTGTTATATATTGAGGAATCGTGCCGGTCACCAGGGGAGGGGAGAGGAGAGTTGGCATTGCAGCTATTGCCAGGATAGTCACAGCCAACCCGGTAGATCACCTTCATCAGGAAGAGATTATTTACAAGTATACCAATAGTGACAAAGATATACAACTGAAGAACATTTGTAAGGTTTTCTGGAGAAAAAAAGCAAGCCAAGCACTACTTTAGTAAACCAATCAATTAGTAAAAATAACTCCATAATACTGAGACAGTTTTATCCCTGAGTACCCAAAATGAAAGAGACGATGAGAATGCTAACTAGATGAATCATGAATAAAATTAATGAAATAAACTAAAAATAAAGAAGAGCTTTTTTCTATTCCAAACACAAGAAGGAGAAAGAAGCAATTGTGTCATGTGCTCATGCAGTAGTTTTACAAGTTTGCAGCTTTATAAAAGCACAGTACATATTTTGTAAAATGAAGCTGACACACCACAAACAAACTACACAAATGTTGCTAGAAAGGAAAGGAAAGGAAACTTTGAAAGTTCCATTTGATATTGCTTTAAAGTAAAGACTTCTCACTGAAAATACAAACTTCAGAACCAGAACTGGACTGGGAAATGTGTTTTTTTCTTCATTGACAATATTTAGGAACACTAAATATAAAGAATAGAACTCTAGCAAAACCAACAAGCCTATCTTCAGAGAGGGCAAAAATCTCACGTTAGTTTTAGACTTTCAAGATTTTGTAATGTCTAATCAATCAGTAATCTCATTAAATTCTTGAGATTATGAACTGCTTGTATAGCAAAACGTGCTGAAAACTCAACAAGAATTTCTTCAAGGTACAAAATACATTAAAAATATACAGTGCTTTGGACGGACGTCTACAATGAAGTCAACTCTTGCACCTTGAAAAGGCTGTGCACATGCCATGACTTCCATTCATCAGAAATTTTAATACTTGAAAAGGAGAAGTTATTTAGATGGTCCTGGACTTGACTGCATAGATTTTGGCCAGAAAAGCAGAAGCAACTCTGTTCAAAAGTAGCCACTAAATATAATTTATTCTCTTAGATTTTTAAAGACCTATGAGAGATCCCAAGGGTTAGAGAAATTATGCTTTATTCTATATATTCTCTGACTACTCCATAATCAGAGAAGCTCACCTCTTAAAAATAAGAGGTGGCTGACCCTATACTTCAGTAAAATAGTGAAGTGCTTGTAGCATCTGTCTCTTCAAGGGTACATAATTTTTGACGACTCCAAGTCATTTTGTGGAAGTGGCCACTGTTTCTCTGCCATCTGTCTGAGATGCGCCAGAAGCTCTATGGAAAAGAAAGTTTAGCAATAACTGAAGAACGAATCTTGTTTGGATTGGTTTGCAGATTCTTTCCAGAACATTACAGTGCTGAAAATAGTTTCTTGTCTGCCCTCCAGTTCATAGGGCCAGATTATATGAACTCTTTGCAATAAAAGGCAGGAGAACCCCCTAAGGATATTAGATCGCTGGGAAATAACAGTACAAAAGAAAGAAGCTGTTAGAGTGAAAGATGTTGAGCTTGAAAGGAGAGAAATGAAAGAAAAAAGAACGAAATATTTTCAGAAACCAACTTTACTGCCAAGAAGAGGAGAAAAAAAGAAAAGGAAAGAAAATCTAAAGGTACTCAGTGACCTTTACTTTTAACATGGAAAATAAATGTTTCCTTTTATAGTTTCTTGTTAAAATAAGACCAATAGGAGATCGTGAATCTTTATACAATTCTCTTTGTTTCCCTTTCAGTAAACCATTTCAGGTTTACACAAATTTTCATAATGTAAATGCATACGAACCTAAGTTTACCCTTAAAATGTGAGGCATCTGCAACAGCGTAAACACACACAGAAAGACATTTATGTTTGAGTAAGAACGAATATTTTTAATTTAAAAAAATTGTTTTGAAATTGAAATGATATTTCCTAACAGCCTAATAAGTAAATCAAAACAGAAAACAGAATACCCCCCACAACATATATATGCACAGCTGTAATCACTATTTTTTAGCAGATACTGCGCCTTTGATCTCTTCTGGCCCTCTTCCATCTTCTAGACAGTACAATCCCAAAGGAATCATTGTGTACCAGATACTTTTCCATCCCTCACAGGCCATAGTCTGCCTGCCTCTGCAACTATGTCATATGGAAAACACAGTAAAAGTCCTGCAACAATGTCCTTCAGAAAGCAAGGAAGACAAAAACTACAGATTTACCTGATGTGTTCTCCCCATAGAAATAGAAGTACATAAGAACTGCTTAAAAAGAGGTGAACACGACACAACACTTGCTTGGCAGCTGTAAATAAATGGTTGTCTCTATGTGCTGATCCTGAGGAAACTGCTAAGACCCTAGTGTTTGTTGAGTTCCTTTTTATGGAAGACCTCACAGAGGTACCTGAGTGAGAAGTGATTCAGGATACAGTTCAGAAGTAATGACATTCAGAATATCTGAATATTTTTCTATTTTCCTCATAGTTTACTGATTTGGCAAGCAGTATCAAAGCCCAAACTATCATATTGACATATTAGTCTCGTATCTTCAATCTGATCTTGATGCTGATGCCCTGGAATGTAGGAGACAGCTCCGATATCATGACATGCTGAAGTATTTCCATTAAAAAATCTTCTGGTTTCTGGAAATGGTTATTTTCTGCAACCTGCTTTGCAGTGACTGAAGTCTTCAGATTGCTTAGATGCCTTTCAGCAAGGCTCTAGGTATTTAAACTTGGATGAATTATGATGCTTCTTATGTCTGTGTTGGCTTCTGATGGCTGCTGCACTAATACAGTGCTCTTAGGTAGTCAGTGAGTCACTAAAACAGAAATTGGCGTCTTGTCTTATGATTTCAAGTATTCTTGTCTGCATCTGGCATTTTTAGGTAGTTTGCATCTCCACGGTGAGTGTTCTTGTTTTTTAAACAGTTTTCCTCTGGTCAGGTAAATAGCCAGACCAAGTTTCTCTTGGTTTCAAGATCAGGCCCATCAGGTAATTCAATTCTGGGTAGCCTCTCCTTTCAGATCATCCTCTGGATAGTTTAGCTTTCTTGGGAAAATAAATAGATGACCAAGTAATACCAAAAGCACTTAAGAAGCTGAAGTTTTGTTTCATAGTGATTGCATTTACCTCATGTTCTGCACTTCAGTGCTCATTCTTAGTCTGGAGAGGAGAAGGGAGGCGGGGAAATGCAGACTGCTGCCTCCCCTCCTTGCTGCCAGAAGCAGTCCCCATCCACATCCCTTGCTGAAGGAGTGAACTTAACCAGGTAGGATGTGGGTTGGTCTGCTGAAGCAGAGAAGGGTCATTTTTGTCTGCCCACAGAGATAGTCTCCCACTATAAAGTATCAATCTAAGAGATGCACATATTTTAAAGATATCTCCGAAACTTCACTGTGCCTTTGGTTTATGAAGCCTTTCCAGTTTTAAGCACAGGTTGTGAACTTGGATTTTGTCAGGATTTCAGTAGCAGAGAAGAAAACCTAACGAGAGACATTTCTGTCCCTTGAAGTCCATGCTGTACAAAGAGAGTCCACATGATATGCCAGACCATATTACATCTTTTATTCTCTTTTCATGTTGGATACAATGGAGCTTTATCAATGAAGTCATACTAGCAATAACTTCTAATACATACATGCTGCATAGCAGCTAAGGGAAGAAAGAAAACAATTTTAATGATGAATACAAGACCCTTTGCACAATGTGTTTCTGGAGGAGCCATTATAAGAGGCAGCAACTGCCTTTTCTAACATCTCCTGCTTTTTGATGTACAGGGATTCATTGCTCGTCTTAAAATGAGTATTTTGATTTACAGATTACACAGGACACTGAAGCATGTTCATAATCTGTCAAATTTATAGCCTGCTGCCCACTGTTCCCTTGCTCACTGCTCACTGTTCCTCTGCCTCTCAAGAAAAGCTCAGGAGAAAGGAAGTCAGGACACAGAAAAAGCTGACAAGGAACCATTAGGATAGAGGAAAAAACAAACCCAGGTGAAAGGCTAAAGATAAGGGGAAGCAGCCTTTTCTGTTGTGCCTTTCTGTTATGTTTCATGAGAGGAAAGACATTACGGATGGCCATCCAGCCTGACTTCCCATTCATTAGGCTCATTTTCCATTGATGCCCTGTCATTGGCCTTCTCAGATCTGCTTATTGTTGACACCACGGAGAGGCTTGCACAGGACACTGACCTGAAGGCAAGCCTGACACAGCACATTCATGTATCATGGGAAGAGGAGGCAGAAAGGAGAAATAACATCCAGCTGAGAATTGAAAAACAAACAGCAAACAAGAAATGCTGGGACTGCCTGCTGAGCCTCCTTGGAGGGGTGGCCCAGGCACTCAAGGTGCTACAAGGATGTCCTCTTGGAACCCAGGCTCATATCTACCAGCAGCAATTCACCTATGTTAATACCATGATATCAACACCGGGACAGAAACCAGTCCTCTATTTTTCTCCTCTTCACAATAAATTTTCCTTTGCAATTTCTAAATGTACAGAGAGGGAACTGAATACGTACACACACACTGACATGCACTGCTTCCCTGAATCTAAACAGTCTGAGGACTAAGGGGATGTTCCTGCTCTGAAAGTAAAACAGAGGCAATATAAACAAGGGAGCTTGCAGCTACTGCAGCAAGTAGAGCTGTATCTGTTATTTTAATGAAAACGTCAAGCACCAGTTCTACCCAACAGTGATATCAACAGAAAATCTCTTTTCTGTGTCAAGCCAAGCAGGGCAGAGCTCATATCTTCATATCTTCTGTTCCAAATCATTGCCTGAAATCAGCCGGGTAGAGTAGATGTCTAATGCATGTATACTCTCCTGTCTCCCAGGGCTCCAGCTAGGGGCAAATGTTAAGAAGACTTGCTTTATTTCTCTGTTACCCTGGGAAGGAAAAAAAAGAAAGAAAGAAAGAAAGAAAGCACATCAAAACCTTATACTCATCTGAAAATAGGTACTATCCTCCAACTGTCAGCACCAGTGACATGAAGTGAGTCATAAACCTTAAGGTCTAGTGTTTATTACTATTGCAGTTCTAATCCACCTGCATCCTCCCTGGTGACTTCCACTTTCCTGGACTTTGGTCCAATTTTCTTCATCTTGTTGATGGATATATTCCCCATCATACCAACAAATTATTCTTCAAAATGTGTCCTAGTAGATCTGAATTTTGGTTACCAAAAAGAGAAAAGACAAAAACAAAAACAAACAATAAAAGAAAAAAAAGAAGACAAACAAACAAATGAAAAAGAAATAAAGCAAGAGGAGGGATTCATCCTCCTAATTATACAGTGAGCTTTAGTTCCTCTGGCTTTGACTGGAAAGACAACAAGATGAGAAACTTTGTCTGGAACAGCACAGGATAACAATAGCATAATGAAATTCAGTGATAGTAAGATACTACTTGTATAACATGGTTGTTGGTATATCACAAAATATCAGTTTTCTCTGATCAAGGTAAATATATATGTATTTATGTAGGTCACCCTGAAAGTAAAATCTCCTATTAATTTCCATGGAAACTACAACAGATACAAAGAACACAATAACACTATTTGATGGAGAAAATTCTCAGCTACAAAACACTACATTTAGCACAGTCACCACCATTAGCTATGCATTTTTGCCAAGAGCTTGAAAGCCATGCTTATCTTTCATGTAACTGTCACCACTGCCTCACAGTGCTCTCATCCACTGTTTGATCTCCACTGATGTTCAGCAGGTGTTGATGAATGTCAGTGGGTGCCATTTTTTCTGTATGAGGACTTCAATAACACCCCTTTTTATTACATGCACTTCCATGTCAGATGCCATTCTGTTAGCCTGCCCCTATGCTGCCATCTGTTGCATGGCTGTAAAATGCAACAGAATATTGTTGAGAAGGTTCAACCTTTACTGCCATACCACCAACGTCCATCTCTGATGTCACGGGCCAATATAATAAAGTAAGAGGCATTACTTTCAGAGCAGCCCTTGTATATTTAATCAGCATGCACATCTGTGCATCCATGAAACACGGTTGTGACAGATGCAAAATATTTGTTAGTGTTTTATGAGCTAAGGGCAGAAGACTGTCACTTTCAAAGAACACGATGGTAAAAGAATGTTTAAACACAAAGAAACATGAAAGAGAAGGTTGATCGTTTCATTTATGTACTTGCCAGTAGGTCCCTCACTCATCCAAAAAAATGTCACCAGTATCACTATTTGCAGACTTGAGGAGCTAATTGATGCAGCTGCGCCTGAACTCAATATTTTTGCTGGCAAAATAGAGTGATGTGCTGTGGAATTACAACAACCTAAAGGAGTTGCAGGTGTTCTGTGAAGAGATGCAGCATAAAAACAGGCTCAGCTCGCAAGTACAAAGGCAGCCTCGTATCAAAATGGGGAGAGACTGGACAGCAGAAGCCTGTGAATCAAGGAACGATTCCTGACCTGGGGGATTAGAAGGTGAACAGCTGGAGTATCAGTGCTGTATAACTTCAGGGTCTCTCATTCAAAAACACAATCTGCCCCATTATCAGGAAATCTCTGAGAGGATTTCATCCATTCTGCCTTTTGTCAGGGAAGAAAATAACTTCAGCACCTACTATAACTGACTGCAAGATCAGTCAGCCTTAATTACATGTATTCTTCAGGAAGTAGTATTTGAAAGACTTTGAAATGTTGTTTTCCACATTATTTGAGTTAGTCTTGAATTAGGCAAAGTGGCAATTTTACTTACAAACCACTGTGTCGTTTAGTCCTTATGCCTGCACAATATTTAAAAAAGTTAGAAATAGCATATTGCTGTAAAAAGGTTTTATGCAACATAATGATCTGGACATTAATGTTGGCCTGAAGCAGAAACTTCAAAATTGAGATAACCTTTTCCCATCTCCCTGAATATAAACAAAGACACTTGCCTCAAACTTTCATCCATCCTAGTATCCCTAGTATCTCCTGCACTTTTTCTGACTGTCCACAAACTAAAGTGATGCCCTCTGAATAGTTAAACATCAATGAATCCAAGTAACTGTTTTTCTAAATAACCATATTTTGCATTCGCTTTTCAGAATGAATCTTTTTCTATGAATCCTAGGACACCTGAAACCAAGCCCATAATGCCTGCCTCTTTTTCTCATATATCTATTCTATTGATTGTCTTTTGATTTCAATAAGGCACCCAATTCGGGAAAAAGGATTTTGGAAATCCTCCTGGAGCACCAAAGTATCAGATAGGGATGTACTTTTTTCTGCACAGTGCCCAGCCTGAGATCTGCAGGAGTAGGTCACTGAGATTTAGCCCGACTGTATTTCTCATTTGTATCGTCTACAGTTTGGATAAGAGGTGCTTTGCTGCCACGAGACCCAAGCACATAAACATTGAAAGCATAGGTAGTAAAAAGAAGTTTTGAAATCCATGTTATTTGTATATTTCATAATGTGGTGAAACATTTATATTCTCATCATTATTTCCGTACAGAAATTAAAATTGGTCTTTTGGTGGTTTTTTTTTTTTCCAGATTTGGAAAAAAAAACCACTTCACTAATGATGTGCCCAGGAAGTATTGCAAAGAAAAAAGGTAGTTTGTTTTTATCAAACAAACTTGGTGGGGTATGTGAATTATTGCACTGTAAGTTACTGTAACTACTCTGAATTAACAGAAGAGAACATGAGACCTTTAAGAGCCTAAAGACTCTTGCAAGGAAATCCGTGATTGTAAAGTCAGCGACGTCTTCCTCTTTCTGAAGAGAAACAACAAAAAACAATGCCATAAATTCAAGTGATTTTCATTCACAAAGAGCAAGTGTTGTGATTCCTGTTTATGCTAAATGCAATGTGCATACACTGGTAGTTCTCAATATATTTTTACTGCACTGAAAAGCAATGGGAACTTTTAAATTTCCTTGCCCATAACAGAAAAACATGATGGCTTTTAGACAAAGTACATATTTAAAACAAACAAACAAAGAAAAACAACTAATACCACACAACCAACTGTATTCAGTAGGTGAACTTAGAAAACTGCAGCAGGATATGCTATGAGAAACTTTTACACACAAGGCATTAATACCACACACAGGAAATAATTATATATAGCAAATGGAGGAGTGTGCAAATTTACCAAAGGTTTATTATTTTGACTTCTGCACCCCTATATGCTTGCAATTGTAAATCACACCTCACCTAAAATATTGAGTTTCAACCTCTCATTTTCCTTAACTAAAGCACTGCCTATGGCACTAGCAACAAAAGCCTTACAGCGCCCACACAAGCACCTATTATACTGGATTTACACCTCTGCTCCTCTTCCAATTAATCTTCCTGTTCAGAACATTTGTAAATTAATCAGTTACTATGGAAACAATTACTATAGCTGTATGTCTGAAACGTGGCAATATTTATCAATGGAGTACAGAGAATTCTATATCACGGACTGGAAAAAGTAAGCACATAGGTAGGCAATTTGTGGCTGTCAGTCTATGTTTCTAAATATAGCTGTTCCACCTAAAAGTGCAAAGAAGCAATAGCAAATTCTCTGCTATGGTACACTGCTCTGCCAGTTATCTTCTTTCATACAAGTATAATAAAATGAGAATAAAGAGACATTAAACACAGATCTGTATTTATCAAGAGAGCACCTAAGAGACAGGAATTAATTTAGATGCACACTGAACAGGTTGGGGAGGAAGTGAATAATGACAAACAGACTCTACCATTCCATCTGAAGCAGAAAAAGTTTTCTTATATTGGAGTTATTAACACTTTCTGTTTGCCAGGAGAAACCGTTGATTGGTATTACAGTCAAGTATACTGAGTAAAGTAAAATTCTGATGGCCATACAAAGCATGTGTGATTGTGTACAGCAGTATATAGGAACTTATGGAAAGACTTTGGCATCCCCCCATTAATCATCCACACACTGGCATGCATTTTGTTTGTGCTTCACTTCAGAAATAAACTTGACAACTATTTTTTCCATTGAATTTTCAAACTTATTCCTGTTCTTAATTATCACATCTGTTTTCTGGAATAATATAATGGCTTTCGTTTACCATACACTGAATGTGTCCCTGGAGACAGGAAAAAAATAAAATCAGTAAAAATGCATTTTCTATTTGCTGGTTACCAGAAACCATAGTGAGTCAAACACAATTGTATTTTCTAAAGGTAAAACTCTACAGAACTGACATTTTGTCACAGTTCTCAATTCAAAATTTCTTAGCTTCAATTTCTAAGCCAACTTGTCCCTGAAATATCAGACATTTAAACAGCAGAGGAAAACTGCATATCAGTACAAGGCTGAGCAGCATAATACCCAGCTCCACATTCATCTGATGCACAGAGAACATTTCTGTAGCACATTCTTGAAAAATAACAATAAAAAGGCAGCACATTTCAAACAGAGATTTACCAGTGGGCGAAGTGCAGGTGACATCAACACCATCAACAGAAAAAAGTATTAAGTGAAAGACTATGGCTCTTATATGAACACACAGTTTACATAGAAATTATACATGAGGCAAATAAGTCTCCGTGAAGTTTAGATATAGAAATATCTACATTAAAGAGGTTATTCGTGTTAAGATATCCATGCATATACAGCAAAGGGGTGTGTTTTAGAGAGCAAAGGTCAGAGCTGAAGGTGAAGGTCACCTTCACCAAAGGAAGGTCATGCCTCACTAATCTTGTGGCCTTCTATGATGGAGTGACGGCATTGGTGGACGAAGGGAAGGCGACTGATGTCATTTACCTGGACCTGAGCAAGGCCTTTGACATGGTCCCCCACCACATCCTCATCTCCAAATTGGAGGGAAGTGGATTTGATGGGTGGATGACCCGATGGATAAGCAATTGGTTGAAAGGCCGCAGACAGAGGGTGGTGGTCAATGGCTCTCTGTCCAGGTGGAGGCCGGTAACAAGTGGTGTCCCCCAAGGGTCTGTCTTGGGACCGGTGCTCTTTAACATCTTTATTAATGACATCGATGAGGGAATTGAGTGCACCCTCAGCAAGTTTGCTGACGACACCAAGCTGAGTGGTGCGGTTGATACGGTGGAAGGAAGGGATGCCATTCAGAGGGACCTCGACAGGCTGGAGGGCTGGGCTCGGGTGAACCTAATGAGGTTCAACACGGCAAAGTGCAAGGTTTTGCATTTGGGCTGGAAGAACCCCAGGCACCCGTACAGGCTGGGAGGAGTGGTCCTTGAGAGCAGCTCGGCAGAGCAGGACCTGGGGGTCCTGATGGACGAGAGACTGAACATGAGCCAGCAGTGCGCTCTGGCAGCTCGAAAGGCAAATGGGATCCTGGGCTCCATCAGGAGAGGGGTGGTCAGCAGGGACAGGGAGGTGATTGTCCCTCTCTACTCGGCTCTTGTGAGGCCCCATCTGGAGTACTGTGTCCAGGTGTGGAGCCCTCAGTACAAGAAAAACATTGAGATTTTGGAAAGGGTCCAGAGGAGGGCAACTAAGATGATCAGGGGGCTGGAGCATCTCCCCTATGAGGACAGGCTGAGGGAGTTGGGCTTGTTCAGCCTGGAGAAGAGAAGGCTGCGGGGTGACCTCATTGCAGCCTATCAATACCTGAAGGGAACCTACACCCACGAGGGGAGTAAACTCTTAAAAAGGGCTGACAACAGCAGGACTAGGGGAAATGGATCCAAGTTGAAGGAGGGAAGATTTAGGTTGGATGTTAGGGGGAAGTTCTATACAAGGAGAGTGGTTAGGCCCTGGAACGGGCTGCCCAGGGAGGTTGTAGATGCCCCGTCCTTGGATGTGTTTAAGGCCAGGTTGGACGGGGTCCTGGGCAACCTGATCTGAATGTGTGTGTTTGGTGGCCCTGCTAGGCAGGGGGGTTGGAACTACATGATCCTTGAGGTCCCTTCCAACCCGGGTGATTCTGTGATTCTGTGATTCTGTGATTATTAAAAATTATATACTTATTTTAGAAAAGTCAAGGTCCAGAAAGTGGACTTTGCAATTTTTCTACTGTTGTTTAAAATAGTTTGGGTAAACTAATTTGATGTCTGTAGAAGCTTTTCATCAAAAAATAGTTATCAGAGGGTACATCTATCCTTCCTTCCTGTATGCTTTTACTCCTTAAGGAAACACTGCTACACAGCTGTAAGGCACTGTGTATATATGTAAAGCACTACAGAAATCCAGAGCTCATCCATGTCATCATTCACGGAGACAGAGTGCACTGGTGACAACATATTTGATAACTGGCTGAGTTGTTAACTATAATAAAATTGTTTGGAACGGAGAGGCTTGATGTTTTTATTAAGTTGGTTCTTACAAAACCATTACTGCAGCAAAGCTGTGACAGCTGCAATTTTTTCCAAATTAAAGCACTCTTGAGTGTAGAAGCACTGAGGTACAGAGCAGTAGAACAGCATCTGTTCTTGAAGGAAATGATTTATGAGCATAAATAAGAATGTGTGTGTATGTGTTTGTATGTTGTGTACATGCACGGCATACAAACATAGACAACTACTCTCACTGAATTATTTTCACACGTGGAACATATGGCAGTAGTGCAGATCAGCACACAAGCCCCTTCAGGAAATGCACATCGTATTGAGACAAGCAAAAATAGGATTAAGAGATTCCAAAACCCACCAACGGAGGGTTTTGTTGCTGTTTTTGTTTTTGCATTTTTTGTATGCACGTGTGTGTGCTTTCTTTTGCTTTTTTTCCTTCTCCTTTAAAATTTGCTCTGTCGCTTGCTAGAAATAGAAGACTCAAAAGCCTATGCAGCTCTGAACAGGTTCAGGAAAAATGGTCCAGCCTATTAACTAGTAAGTTACCCAACACTTGAAGAAAATCCATCACTTTCAGCTAATTTTATGTTAGTAAAACCTTAGCTTTCCTGCAAATTATCTACATACCTCCATTTACTTCATTTGTACCTCTCTCTCACATAAGTTCAATTGATCCAGTTGTATCCAGTAAGGTCTGTATGAGGAGGTACCTTCTCTTTGGCAGTGTTCCTCCTGAGAGTATGAGCAGCAAATGTGATCTAGCAGGGATGACATCCACCTCAGGAGTATTCCTTTTTTCCATTTCTTCTAAATGCCCGCAGGCTGAGAAAGAAACAAAATTTTGAAACTCTGAAAACAAAACAACCACCACGTGCATGTTTTGTTTTAGTTCTCCAAAGCTAAGGAAGCTGGGTATGGCTTTTTCTATCAGACATAATTGCAAACTCCTCAGGTTTGTGCCGGGTCTAAACTGTAGACTGAGTCACCTTGTAACTCTTCTGTCAACAAATTCGGGTATCTAGAGAGAAAGCTCGCCTTCTCCCTGTCCAGTGCTGAAGGTTATACTGTAAGGACTCTACTTACATTCAGAACACAGAGGAGAAGATAAAATGCTGCATAGCTGTCTGTTGGGAATCTTTAGCCGAAAGAAACGTAATAGGAAAGCAAAACAGTATGTACTTCAATACAGTATAGGACTACAGGTCAGTAGTCCTATACATGGTCAGTCTAAGGCTCAGGCTAAAATACATTACACAATAGTCAAATACGGACATTTCTAATTGGTTCAATCCCCTCTATTGCTATTTGATAGCATTCTTCTCTAATAGCATGTGTGCGAATGAGGGGAATAGAGACACGTGGATGATTATTACTGCTTCAGATGCAGTAATCCATTTCATTGAGCATTTCTCTAGAAGGAGTACCCACTGAAATCAATTGACTGCTGTGAATAAAGAAAGCTACCTCACAAATAGCATCTCATAAAAAGATATTATCCTTTAGAAAACATAATACCACCAAATATCTTAATAATACAGTGGATTTACTGTTACTTATGTAGACATTCCACTTCAAACACATGTACTCTTTTAAATGAAATTCTGGAAAGCAGATTTGCATATGTGTGTGCCTACGTAGATGTGGGCAGCTACAAATCAAGCCATACAACATACTTCAGTGATGTTCCTAATCAAAACAATGAAGGCTGCACATGTACAGCTCCACCAAGATAATCAGGCTCACAAACCACACTCGTCTGTCCTCTAGAGGCTGCTCCTATAAGGGAGAGGTAAAAGTAGACTTTTTTTTCTTAGTTTAGATACAAATTTTCTGAAAACAATCTGTTTTAGCATTCGCCCTGGATAAAGGCAACTGTGCCTAATACTGTTGAAGCCAATTAGCTACATGTGTTAATTAACCACCAGGAAAATAAAGACAACTGATAAGTTTATTATGCAGGAGAAATCACGAGCTAGCTCATGATTCTGAAACCACAATGATAACATTAGATAGTTTACTAAGAGAACAATATACTCAGTCCTCTTAGGAGAATCTGCAGAACACAGCACTCAGAAATTATCAGCCATCTCCACCCATTCCTATTTCATTTTTTAGATGAACGGCATATACTGACCAAAAAAAAAAAAGAAAAAAAATAGAGCGAGAAATAAACCCCAACAAATCTTATGCATGCCATTCCCTGTATCCATGCACCAGCATATACATTTTGAAGGAAACAATCAGATCTCAAAGTTTTTTTTTCAGTGAATATTAACATGGCAATTTATAGAAGTTAGAGCTTGAAGAGTTTCCGTTTTCCCTTCAGTGCTGGAAATCTAGGTCAGGCTGTATTTCCAATGTCACCTCCCTTCTTGTGGAATGACATGCAAAGTCTGATCCAGAAAGGAAGATGAATTCATGAAGTACCAAAGTACAAATCACACCAGGCATTAAACAATTAGCAGGTTTTTGGACATAAGCCATACCATACTCAAACGTTAGGCAAAATGTTTAACATTTCCCACGGGAAAAGCAGAGCTCTTTCTTTCCAAAGGTTTGGGGTTTTTTTTTTTTGTTTTTTTTTTTGTTGTTGTTGTTTTGTTTTGTTTAAAAAAAAAAAAAAAAGTGTTAGAAAATATCCCTTTAGGATATAAAAATGACTAAGACTGCCTTTGAAAATTTCTAAATGTAGAAGTAGCTTGATTTTAATCTCTTCTAGAGTTTTTATCATTATGTGTTGAAATCTGTTAAAAAAAATCAACTACAGGATCAGGATCTGATATTTAAAATCCATTTCCTCACTTTTTGTTGGTGCTCAACTCTAACAAACGTCTTTGTTGAAATAAAAAACATCTGAAAACTGAAAAAAAAAAAAAGAGGGAGAAATCTTGTTTTTCCTGAATTTGGTTTTTATTAAGCTAAGGTCCAAATAAAGTATGTCCTATCTCTTAACTTTTTTATTTAAAAGAAAATTAAGAAAAGAAGACAAGTTATTTGGAACACTGCACAAACAGCTATGAAATCTTCTCTGTAAATTTCTCTATGTGATGATATGATATACAACACATTTTATGATAAAGCAACACATTAATGGTAGCCATAGGGAAAAATAATAAGCCAAATTAACCAACCTCATAATTCAGAGTAAACTGAAATATGATGAGAAAATAATTTGTCTTAAAAGTTGCCCCCAAGACTTTTCATGACTGCAAATATGCTTCTAAAAAATTACATCTGGATAAAAGCTGTACTGTTGGAGGCATCTGTGCCATCTGTCTTTGTGTTACTTTTCCACTAAATATCTATTGGCTGCAAAATATTTCACAATCAGAGAGAAAAAAAAGATCCGTTACCCTGTCTCAAAGAGTGATAACAGGTTTAATATTAAGGAACACGTTCAGAATTACTCCTTTCTTCATAAATGTTTGTACGCCTGCGTTTTAACCCTCTTTTCTCTGACTTTGAATATTTTCTAGTTTGTACCCACACCTGCAACAAATTTGGCACATAATGTTCACAGCTTTGTATAAGACTCAAGTGCCTTGTATTCACACTGATGGAGGATATGATTGTGTGCAGATGCTTATTTTCATTTTCCAACTGATTTTTCCTTCCTTCTATTCAGACCTTTTTTTTGGTTGTTTAAAGTAAAAGAGGGGTTGAGAGGTGAAACAAACTCAAAAGCATGGGGTTTGGGAAAGAATTACATGGCCTGTATGTGAAATAAACATTCACAAAGACAGTAATTTACTGTTCATAAAGCGGACACAATTGCCTAGTCCTATTTACATACCTAGGGAGACCCTGTGCCTGTCACCGACTTAAGAACCAGTCGTCTGAGCAGCTGACAGAGCTTGGATTTCAATACCATGCTGGTGCAGGGGTCTTCATGTCTCACCTTGCTGTTAATGAATAATTTTACTTTTGACTGTACATTTGTTTCATCAACGAGATAAACAATTTCTGAAATTCAGATGAGCATGTATGGCTGTGCAGAGCATCGCTCACAGCAACAGCTGGCAGGGTTCAGGCAGGAAGCAGCCAAATCCATGTCCTGGTATTTGGCAACATTTCTGCATTGCACCTTATTGTCACACTAACTTATGGAAATGCTGAGGGATTGAATATAACCAGTGCCAGAAATCTTATGCTAGAAGACAAATTCAGAGTCCATTGTGCTGAGAGCTGTGTCATGGCTATCGCAGCAGGGTCCTATTTTAGCCCTTCATAAATGAGACACTAATATTTCCATTATTCACTTTGCTGAGAACAAGACCAGGACCTGAACAAAGAAATTGGGATATCCCAGAATTGCAGTTCCATTTCTGATTCCTACTTCATTCAGAGATTTAGATTAATCACTTGAGCTCAAATTTCTACAGTGTCACTGTGATATCTTACATTTTCAGTTTCGGTCTAGGAGTGGATCACCAGACCTTCAGAAGTGTCAAGTGCTCTTAAGATGAAATAAAGACAGTCCAAAACCAAATCCAAGTCACTGAATAGGAAGTAGGCAAACAACGCAAACTAGTTAGTCTTCCATACAGTCATGGCAATTTCTCAATTGCAAAATAGCAGGTATGTCTAAGATAGGATTAGTATCAGATATTTACACAGACTATGGAGTGGCAGCTGTATCTTGCTTCAAACATCCTTGAAATCAGTGGTCCAAGGAGAATGGAAGTAATATTACGGTATGCCTTGCTTCTTGCTTCACAAACATCCTTGTCTTCAGTATTGCTTTTCCTGCATTCTCAGCATGGCCCTTTTCAGCTTTCAAGAAGGCCCGTTACCTGGTCAGAGAAAGCAAAAAAAATTGATGCCATAGTCAGGGATTCGAGGAACTCTTGCAAATTCATTAGCACTTCTCTATTTTTACTGCTTTCTTTTTTTTTTTTTTTTTTTTTTTTTAAAGCACACACACAGAAAATCTAGATGAAGATTTTATCTCAAATATTATGTCTCTGCAGCATCCTGTTAAGATGAGAAAATTTTATTCAGACCAGAACTTGACCAGCACAGAGTTCAAACTTAAAAGAAAAATCTAACCAAGGTCATGGAATACAAAGTGAGTCTATGAACGCAGTTGCAAGCGAGTCAGTAGATGTGAAGGTGATGGATGGCGTCTATAGGTACCTGTCCTTTGGTTACTCTTGGAAGAATAAGTTTATATCACAGTTGTCAAAGATGAAGCCTTAGTTTAAGGAGTTCATGCTAATCAGGCTATGAGTGACATTCTCCTACTGCCTTCTCCAGTCACGTAAGTATAGAAACTGCACATGAATCTAAGACACTACTGAGGAATGACAAATGAAGAGAAATTTAAACTGCTCTATTTGGGTCTTGTTTCTTGTTTGATGATTTTTACTGCCAACTATTCTATAATAGCTAATTCTGTGTTTGTCATTTTACAGTAACAGGTCGCCTGTTTGCCACAGGTCTACTGAGACATGCTGCCGTGTTTGCACACCACACTGCAGGAGCTCTCTGTCGTGTCGTTTCTTAAAACATCAGGTCCCTGCTCCTTTTCCCCTCCTCTTGCACCTACATTCTTATTTTGCTTTGCACATTGACGTGGAACAAACTAGGAATCTGTAGAGCAGGGAGCAAAAAGAAAGTATCCATAGATCTTTCTCCTCTACAAGAATAAGTCAGCATGAATACTTCAGGGACCTTACGGGCTTTCAAATTCAAATTGATTGAACGTTCCTATTTGACTTTTCTAACTCAAAGATATCACTTAGGAGCCATATATCCAAGCTTATCAAGGTGCTCTGATTGTTTTCCAGATGATATTTCTACTTGCTTATGAGTTGGAAATACTTAAGATTTTGGTTTAGAGATCTTTTTGTTGTTGTTGCCTTGCTTTAAACACAGATTTGGTCATCATAAAAAAAGCCACACTGCTTCTGAACTAAATGATTTCTGATTTGAGGAGAAGTGAACATGCACAAGGAAATACATACATCTGGAAAATGCAGGAAATGCAATTCAAGTGCTCTGAGTAGATGGTTCAAGTTACTTTTCCCAAATAATTATTCACCTGCCTACTGCAACTCAGACATTTGCCAACTGCAAAATCCAACCTAAACATTTTATGCACTTAGAATAGTAACATAAATCTTTTCAGATGGTAAATAAGCATGTATATTTTCAATTGGCTGAGTATACTAAGAAAAGATCTCTGGTTTCTATAAAATGCAAACAAAGGAAAACAACATTTACCTGGCTTGCCTGAAAACAAATTTATATCTTCAGTTCATTGTTTATGCTCCTTGTCTTCTACATTAAATGGAGTTGACTTTGAACAATCTCTCTGCAAAGGATAAGTTTTCAGTTTGTGAACTTTCTGTACCATTCTGATGTCTATGATTTCCTACATCCTTAGGGAACATAGCTAATCTATTAAAATTTCAGGTTGAAGCACTATGCTGCAAAAGTTTGGACTCATACATACACTTGGCAATTTCCAGACAAAGTTCATGTTTTTCAGAAAAAGGAAAAAGAAATTTTTGTACCAGTTAAAATACTTGCATTCAAAGTTTTTGTCAGCTTATATATACAGTATTTCAGGAAGAAATGCTGTAGACAAGTGACGCTTCAACACCCTACATTACTCCCAAATCCCAAGCCACACATCAGGGAGAATTCAGTTTGCCTTTAATATGAATGGAATCTTTTAGTTCTCTGTTAAAAATATCAAACAACTAGAAATTACTCCCAGAAATCAATGTGTATTTGAGAATAAATCAACAGTTTTTGTGTGACTGAAGCAAAAATTCCACATAACAGAGCTGTACTCTGCACAATGATGGAAATCAAAATACACTGCAGAGCTCCTCATCTGTGTGACCCATTTGAACGTCCATTTCTTAGAAAAGGACACTGATCCTTTTCAAGGATGTTTTAATGTCTATGCTACAGCCACAGCTGTTAAGATAACTCAAATTTGAATTGCCACATCTACAGATTTATCTGGCCCTGTGCCCCATGGTCACAGAACACCCAGAGAAAATCAAGTATTTCAGTCCATCACTGCTGCTGTAGCCTTCCCTTTCCAGAGAGTGGGGATTTCCTGGCCTGCAAAGCAGCCCTGGGACCCTTAGCCCTGTGACCCTTTCTCATCTACATCTTTGCCTTTTCCAGACCCAGAAATCATGGGGTATTCTGTTTGTTCCCTTTTCACTTCAGAGACGAAGTTGAATCATAGAATCATCATATCTCTTAAGTTGGAAAAGACCTTTAAGACCATCATATCCAACCACCCTATCAAGTCAGGAACAGATGAAGTTACAGGAAAGCAAAAGCCGATTTCTTTTTAGTGTTCCAGATAAGCAGTATGTGGAAACTATTAGTATCAGCATCTGCCCTTTGAAGGGGAGCCAGTTGTAAGGCTGAAAAATCCATACAATTGGTCTTAGCAGTACTGTCTGAATGCCAGCCATGTTCATGGGTTTTGTAACCAAAGAAAATGGGCAGAACGAGAACTCAATTGTAGACTCAAATCCTTATTTCTTCTAAGTCCCAGTTTCTCATTTTCACTGGCTTCCTGATTTCTAAATTTGAACTCTGTTCAATCACAACTAACAACTTGATCCTAAGTAACTGACCAATAAAAGGTCTTTGTTGAGAAGAACAAAGATGCATGAAAAAAAAGATCACATCCGCAAATACCTTCGACATCATGCCTTGAAACAATCCTATCTACTAGTTATAGCTATATTTCATGAGTTTATAACAAGACTCTTTTTTTGTAGTTTCCTACATTTGCCACTAATGAGTTGAATCTTGAACAACTGGCAGATAGAACCATGCGGGATTCTTGGGATGGCATGGATATGGATTTCCTTTGAGCAACATTATTTAGGAACTCACAGAATCCAGTGGTTCAATATCTGCCAGCCCCTCAGCTCCACAAAGGAAGAAAAATCCTTATGCCAACAAAAAAATCCACTGTTTCATCAACTACTTGGCTTAATCCACTGTGTAAAGAAATGGCAAAGCTGTGCATCTAAAATTATTTCGGATTTTGCTACTGGTAACATGAGATAATTTATATATTTTATATAGGCATGCACAAGCAAACACATACACATACATACTGAAATACAGGCAGAACTTGCACCTTCTTTCTTAACAGGTACTCAGAAAGCTCAGAAAATATGATGGCATTTATTTTATCATGCAAAAATGCTAGGACATGTAGTCCTCATTTCTAACATTTGCTAAATACCTCTGCAGATCCAGCTTGGGTCTCTGTGTTGGGAATTCTGGCTTGAAATCAGTTATTGGATGTCAAAAATGCTTGATTTTTTTCAAAATATAGCTTTTTTTATGTTGCAATTTTAACATTGAAATGTGATGTATATAAATGAAAATGGGCTCAAAAGAAAACAAAGTGTAATTCACTTTAAAAAAATCTTAAAAATAAATGCAGAAAGGCCACAGTACATGTTTTATTTTAAATTTTAATATTATTTTTTTGTTGGGTTGTTGTTTTTCTTTTTACCTTTTCAAAATCAGTATTTCATAAATGCTTGTAAAAATAGCAGTATTCAAAACTGACTGTGCCATCCAATACATCGATAAAAGGAGTATCACTGGATAGCCAATGTGATCCAGCTCCTGGTCACACTGAGGCCTTACTTTACAGAAACTAGAAGTTGGCACACAGGCTTTATTAAGCCCATGTATTGTTTTCACACAAACATTTTTTTGTAAGTCATATTCACCGATGTTGGCAAATGATAGAAGTTATGCAAATACAATTAACTATTCTTATTTTATGGTGTGATATTAAGAATTATTATGGTGGTTTTTTGTTTTTACGTTTATTTTTAAAACCTTTTCAGAGAAGGCAAGATACCAGGTTGCTTTTCTGTTTTTAAAACCTGTTCTCTGTGCATTTGTGCATTTTCTCTGCAAATGAGCTGCAAGAGGCTGCTTTCCCCACGTGAAGCAGCAAAAAGTCCTTTCTCAGCCAAAGAAACCCCAGTCACTGCTGATGGCACTTCAGATGATGTTGCTTAACCTATGAATCTCCACAGGCAAGGACTAACTAACTCCATCCTGGCAGAGCTGCATTTGTCACGCAATAGCTCCTTATTCCCACTGTGAATTGCAATCAGCTGTATCCCCATCCAATCAGGTACACTTGCTGGTAAACAACACATTCACCCTGGACATTTCCTATACCAGCCTTTCATTAGCTGTCACAGCCTCCCTTTAATTTCATCTGCTTGATGCACCAGTAGTGTCCATTTAAAATGTCACTTTCTATTCACTGGCATGCTGCCAACGATAACTATTGCTTTCTACCTACAGTGCAGATAATATTAAAGGTGCACTCTCTCATGACTCTTATGAAAGCAATCACGGCTGGAACTATGAGCATTTCAGAGCTGCCAACAAACCATAATGGAAGGCACACTGAGAGGGGGAATACATAAAAACAAAAGGGCAGTCAGTGCCAGCAATTAAAACCCTTCAGGCTGGGCATCGCTGGCAGGCCCAAATAGCTGCCTGCTGCCACAGCGGTGAGACCAAACCTGAGGGCTGCTGCCGAGCATCCTGCAGCACTTTTTGCCCTTGGGCAGAGAGGCCTCTGCTCTGGCATAGTTTCTGAAGGCACGCTGCTGATTTTCAGTCTCTTATTTCAAGAAGCAAGGCAGACTGCCTCTTCCGTGTCAGACCTAGTGATCTAATGGCCATTTTGACATTCAAGTGACAGTCACTGGCATAGCACTAAGATGTTCTGAGTGTCTTCCTTTCCATACATAGCTAGAAAAGAACAATAGGAAAAAAAGGATACAACAAGATCATTTAATTTACTTCCCTACTTACTGACATTTCCATAGCAACGACATTGGAAAAGTCATTTTGTTGATGTTGCTGATCATGTTTTGTTCCAGATGGATCAAAGGCTTGGTACCAATACCTCATCCTCCTTCCAGCGGTGATAAGTTTGGGATTTTTTTTTTATTTTTTATTTTTATTTTATTTTTTTTTTTTTGTATGAATAAAATGAAGGCACTCAGAAACAAAATGGCTAAGACTAGAGATCTACACTTTTCAGTGATAAAATAATGAGGAATGCAATTGGTTTAATTTGAGAGAGTATTATTTTGACCATGACTCAGGGAGGCATATGTGCTCATACTTCACTCCTTTCAAGGCAGTGCTTTAATTTACTATATTTTTACCTGAACAGGCATCACCATGCATCAAAATATGTTCTTGAATCACGGCTTTAAAACATTGGTCAGTTATCACTTACTTATCACTTACTTATATGTCTATGAAATATCAATGCACTAAGGCCAATACAATGAATTTTTGAAACAAATAAAGCACAAAATGTCACGACTGAAGTTATTCAAAACATACAACCTCCTTTTTAATCATGAACTATGTCTCAGTTTTTGTATAGTATACATACATTAAGATATTTTCCCTTTCCTATTCTTCAAGCAACTTATTAATCCCACCTCAGTAGCTAAAAATGTCAGATAAAATTCACGGACCTTTTAAACATCATGGCCTAATGACAATATTTGATATTGGAAAGAAAATCTAAGTAAGTTTTTTTGTAAAGTCTACTATTTGCATTCACAAAATACACAATTTTATTTCACCACTGTTCCAAAGAGCTAAAAAAAAATAATAGAATCACTGAAAACTTCCTATAAAGAAAGAAAGAGAGTCATGCAGGGAAGTAAACAGCAAGGCAACTAGCACAATTTCTCTTTCTTTGAATCCTTCAAGTACAAATTTCTTGAATTTACCCAATCCAAGTAACATGAGAAGATCCAAACTCTTTTCCCAAATGATTTAGCTGGGAACAGACTCAAATCAACACATGGCAAAAGCCAATGTAATCATACAAGGAAAAAAACAAGAGCAAAAATTTCACTATCTGAAGATAAAGAGAAAGCAAAGATTGCGTTATTGAAGCTTTTGAAACATCCTCTCCAACCACCCATTACATGCTCCCTGGAGACATATAAACATCTCTGTATGTTTGTCTATATGTATATGTTCTGTGTGTGCCTGTATGTGTATACATATCTATATATATCTATATGTATCTATTTATATCTCTCTATATATATCTATATTTGCAGGCATATGTGTATATATACCCATACACACACACATATCTACACATATAAACAAACACGTACCGGTACAGCAAACTTCTGTAGTTTTAATTTTTTTTTTTGTGCTGAATTTGAACCTCAAACAAGCCAAAAAAATAAAAGGAAATTTAAGACAGCTACTGATCTACCATAGCATAAAAGAGGAGACAAGAGACTGTAGACTTAGAATTGCTAATACTTTTTAGACATGCAAGTAAAATAAACAGTGTATTTGGGTTACTGCTATACATTTGCAGTTTCATGCCCATCATTCACTCCATACCTTGTTCTTTCTGAAGGGCTGCAGTTAAGGAAGACCTCAATACAAAGCATTATAAAATTGCAAAGCAAATCCTTCTCAGGAGTTCAGTCAGCTTCCTCCTGAATTACAGATTGGCTCAAATCAAAGAATTCAGATCCAAACAACCCATTTCCTCACACTACTGATAATGTACAGATAGGATTAATTTTTCTTTCCCATAGGTGCTATCCCTAAGAGCAACTCTTCAGAAAAGAACAAAGATTTCTCTCCCTACTAAGATGTGCAGTGAATTGTCTCTATACCAAGTGTTTGAACATAACACAAAAAAGAGATAGTGCACTCAACACTTCTCAAACACTACATCCTAATGTCCAAGTTATTTCTGAAGAACAGTTTCACAAGTGACACACAGAATATTAAAAAAGAAAAACAAAAAGCCAACAATATTCTCCCCCATCTTTCACTTTCTGGGAATGTTATGGATAAAAGAATGCGTTAATATACCTGCTTTGATTTATGTACTTTCTCAAATCTGTTACAAGTACCTTATTATCTTACACAAGAATCATAGATTTTGCTTGCGTTAGAAGGGAACCTTACAGGTCATCTAGCCCATTTCTCCTGCAATGAACAGGGACACCTACAGCTAGATGAGGGTGCTCAGAGTCCCATCTGGTCCGACCCAGAATGTCTCCAGGAATGGGGCATCCACCACCTCTCTGGGCCACCTTCTCCAATGACTCACCACCCTTACTGTAAAATACTTTTACCTTATATCCAATCTAAATCTCCCCCCTTTTAGTCTGAAACAATTTCCCCTTGTCCTATCACAACAGACCCTATCAAAAAGAGTCTGTCCCTTTCTGACTTATAGCCCTCTTTTAGATACTGAAAGGCCACTATCAGCTCTTCTCCAGGCTGAAAAGACCCAGCTCTCTCAGCCTGTTCTCAGAGGGGTTCCATTCTTTGGATCATTCTTGTGGCCCTCCTCTGGATGTGCTTCAACAGGTATGATTTGTTGTGGCTTCACAACATTTCATTTTTACATCAGCTCACAGCACATCTGTATTTCAAGAGGAGATTTACATAGAGAGCTTTACATAGAGAGATTTACATACAGTACCAGCTTACAGGATACATGCACATGAACTCTATTTGTATAAAGTAGAGATGACTTTTCCCACAAAATAATAAATACTCTGCTTGGAATTTATTTACTTTTAACTCACATTGGCAAAGAGATTATATCCTTCAAAATGAAATTTCCATCCACAACACAGCAGAATTTGAAGGCTTCTTTACCTTAACATTATACCTACCTGAAAGGGAAGAAATTTATCTGCAAAGATGCAGTCTTAATAAAAAAAAAGTGAGTAAAGTAGCAGAAAGGCACCCAAATCATCCAAACACCCTCTTTCTTTATGCCTATGCCTCTGACTTAGCAAGCTATTCCTTCTTGCATTCTCTGGCAGACATTAAGATGCTTTTCTTCCATCTGAAAAGCAAAGTCTGTGAAGTTTCTATTTTAATGGAAACTTTGTCTTTATTCCCCTGAACTTCAATGAGAAGCCCTTTGACACCTGATATATCACTATGTTAAACATAACAGAGCAACTGAGCACTGGATGGCCCAGTGTCAGGCCCTTAATATACCGTTGCATCTCAAAGAGGAACATGATTCTCTTTGTCCATGGGTGCAAGGGAGAGCTGATGTCATGAAACGGCTATGAAAAAGAATAATACCATCAGATCTGTTTGTTTAATTAGTAACAAGGGTAAAATCCTCCTAATGCAGCCTGATCAAGGGTCAGTTTGAGGGGTCTTTATCAGACTATGGGTAGCCTTCAGTGGCTGAGGCTTAATAATAATCTCTAGACTTCAATTTCCTACTAATAAAGGGTAATATAATGTAGGGTAAGCCCTCTTATTTGTTCAGATCTTTTTAACCACTGAGGAGCTAATATGCAACAACTGAACAAACAATGGCCACACAGGTTTCATTTCTAGAAGCACAGATGACCTCTGATGAAAGAAATGATCAGTCAAGCTCCGAGGCAGGGATGGAAAGTTAGCTAGCAAATGCATATTTTTTCTTTGTGAACCAAAAGAAAAATAAGATACTCTTAAATAACCACATGTGATATCAAGTACCTGAAAATGACTGTGGAATTTTCTAAGCTGTAAAATTGTTATGGTTTTCATTGAATTTCCATTGGTAAGATCTGACAGTCTCTACAAACATACTGCCCTAGATGGAGTCTGTAGGAAACTCTAAAATTACTAGCGTTACTTATGTGGCAGATTTGCTGAAGTCTTAATACTGGTTCTTTACAATTTTAAAAGCAACTGAACTCACTTGGCTGTCTTCTTCCATATTCTTACACAAAAAATATCTGACTAAATTTCGGTCTCCCTAAAGAAACTTCTTTAAAGAAACTCCCTAAAGAAACGTCTATGCAAAAGTGCAGTTGAAATACAAAAGATTTTCCTAACTATGCAAGAACACAAGGTTGCCCATCTAAAAGTCTATGTATACTATATATATGAAATTTAGGAAAATCTGAATAATGTGGTAGCCTCCAGATGTCTAGACCAATTTCAGCACTGATGCAAGGCATCAGGGAGACATACAACATGCCCACTTGCTGCAGGGTGAAATTCAATCTCTTTAATCCAGGGTTTTCGAGACTGTGTTCAAAATCTTTTTTTCTTCTTAAAGCTGCTGGGGTTTTGGTTTTGGTATGCCCACAGATCTCTGAGCTCCCTGCTTGCTCACGCTGCTTTGGACCCACCTCTAATTTGTCCGGACAGTTGCTCTGACATCAGCTCCCTCAGGAACTTCCTGTGTCAGAATTTTAATCCACTGAGTCTTTTTCCCCAAGGTGGATAATCAATGCAGAGAGTCAGATTTATGTTCCTCTAAACATATTAGTTATGAAATAAAACCCAGAGAGGGTGCTATGTTATCTTTGAACATGTTACTAGGAAACAGATGTGATAAAATCAATACTTTTCACTTCTCAGGCTAGAATAAATTTTAAGACAAGGTTGCTAAAATGCAATATTGAAAATACTTGCAAATATACTGTAGTTTTTTAATCTACATCAGGTTACTGTAATCTATGTGAAGTAAGAATGAGAAGCAAATTAAATATGGTCTCCAGTGAATAGGAAACATGACTCCTATTAATGCTTACAGGAGTTATACTTACACATTGAAAAGGCAGTATACAAGACCTTTAAATTGATTACCTGACAAACTACTAAAAAATGAGATCAACTTTTTCACACACTACTTTAAACTCTTATTTGCATGGATTTTACAGTTATGGAAGCAGTTTGTAAACTTTGTAAAACAATATATACAGAATACTGCAAAGGGAAGTAGCAGAAAAAAATGTATTTACAAAGATAATAATATAAATATAAGCTATAGCTAATTTTACAATAAAGTAGGTAGCAAAATGCATATAAATTTCTGGAAGGGGCATTGTACAGATAGAGAAGGTTCTGGTGATCATAAAGCTACTTGCAGTTACTTAAAAGGCCAAAGAAATTAAATAGAGGCAGGGCTGAAAAGCATTCCTGGAAAATCTGTTGTAGATTGTTGTGAAAAGACCAATATTGGTATTAATTACAATTACATCCTTCTTTCTGTGCAAATAACAGAAAACTGCGCAGGGTAGAGCAAGAAGAGAGGAAATACTAGCAGATCTCTTCTGTTGCAGGAACATGATCTGCAGGAATCTGACAAAATTCAGAGGTTCTGACAATAATAGGCCTTGTTTTGCTCACATATATCCTATGTCCCAGCAGAAACAAAAAAAAATATAACTTAGAATATTGGTGGAGAAAATGTCTTGCCAATCTCCAGAAATGTTTGTTGAAATCATGATTACAGTGAATTCCAATGTAGTGAAAGATTATTTAAGATATGATTATTGACAAGGTGCTTGAAGGAACATCCCCTTTTGAATGCTTCTGATATCCCAGAGTGTCAAAACAGTTTGCTTTCTGTGTGGCTCATGTACTTCATACAATTGTTTTGGTATTGCCCTCTCTCCTTCTCTCATCCTAGCTGTCCTCTTTCATATGTTCAATGTTCCTGTGGATTTCAGTCCATTCAGCTCTGATTTCCACAAAAGCATCATCAACTTTTTGCCTTCTCATCTTCAGACTCATAAAATCATGGGGACTGGCCTGCAAATGGATTCCCAACTTCCAGCCCCTTGCTGATGACAGTCTTTCCACCTGTCATCACAAGCAGATTCTGCAGTCAGCACCGGTGGAATGAAATGATATCACCTTCCATCCTTCCACAGATCCTATGCTCTTTTGTTACATTTTTCACTGCTGTAGTCATGTCTGAGACACTAACTTGTTATATTGGAAGAAGCTGAATTACAAATTAATAATAATGAACAAGTGAAAGCAATCAGCTAAGAACTGATTGCATCCTACCTTCACAAATGTAATGATTATACATCAAATAATCCCCACTTTCAAATCAGTAATACCTCAAAATAAAAAAAAACACCAGCCTTTCCTTAATCTTGCATTTTCCTTAATAAAATAGTACACAGATTCATTCTTTGTCAGAAAGCAAATCTTATGATCACATAATAAAACAGGGAACTTAAGTATACATTTGCAGCTCAGTAGAAGATATTACTTGAGCATAATGTATGTACTTAAAAATGCACGTAGATTTGTGCAGGTCAAATTGATGGCCAGGTTAAAGGTCCTATGTAATTAGGACTGCAAATTTCTGCTTTTCAAATTGTTGACTTTCTGTGATGCAAAAGCAAATAAATATGAAGATTTTTTTTGTATTGCTTGCACAGTCAGATCATTAGATAATTAAAACAACAAAAGACACACAGAAGTATCATCTATAGATGTAAATCAATTACTCTGAAAGCAATTACTTTGGATCTAAATTAGCCAGGGGTTATATGGGTGATGTATAATATTTAATTTGCTGTATGGCTCTGGCACAAATCCAGTCAACAACAGCAGCAAACAAAAGTCACCACTTCCTAGAGATGGTAAAGAGCAACAATACAATTGCTCTCTGTTGGTGACTCCAGCTCTTAAAGCAAAGATGGAATTAGTACTGCACCATGTTACAGTGCGGAAAGAAAATTCAGCTGCTTGGAATGAAAAGAGCTTACTATGAGTCAAAGTGAGGATCAGCCTGGGGAAAACATCTTCCCATTTCTTCTAGATTGCACGTGAATTCTGTCATCAGATATGTAAAGAGGATTAAACCTTCACTCAAAAAATGTATGAAGTAGAAAAAAATACTTAGAATGAGCATATGCTACAGAATTAAGTACATTTAAAGAGATCTGGTTACTCTGGAACAGTCAGAACCTGCATTTTACTGCAACAGTAAACTCTTTCTCTAGCTGTTCTTCTTATCTTTTTTTAACTACAGCAGACATTAGGCTAGGACCAAACATCTTCCTCTAGGATCTATTTTCAAGTGAAACATCTGTATTAGCTTTGAACTCCGGGAGTTGCACTGACATTGCATGTTTTCACCTCTGGAGATGCTTGCATACAAGTTGATTGATTGCTTTTGGACCCAGGAGGTTGCCAACATTTGAGCCTGGCTGGGCTCTTTCTATTGTGAAGAAGGAAGTAAAAAAACCTATTCATGAAGTTTTGGTTATCTGGCATATTTGTTTTTAGATCTGTGCCCACAGATTGTGTTCCTCCCTTCAGGAGGGAAAGACAAGTTGTGTTCATTCCTGGGGAACAATTGAGCATGGGATGGAGAGAGCAAGGATCTCTGCAAGGGACTGGGGGGCAGCAGCTGCCATAGAAAGAGACAGCCTCCTCAGTGGGCCAAGAAAGCTCCCTGGATAACAGAGAAGGCTGCTCTGAGTTTGCTAGAAGTGAATGGGCTGAAAATTGGCATTACAAGCCCTCTTGGGAAAGACAAAGCAGGCAAAGGAGGAATTGTTTAAAATTTCTTTTTTTTTCTTTTTTTTTGACTTTCTTCCTTCTCAGTTATACTCAGTTATTTTTAATTGACCCTAATGCGAAAAAGCAGTGTTTTTTTTTGTTTGTTTGTTTTTTTTTTTTTTTTTTTTTTTTAATGTTCCATCACAGTTTTGTCTTTCTTGAGCTTAACTACCCTTTGGGAGGGAGAACATCCCAGCAAATGGACCTCAGGCTACCCCCATCCATCTAACTAAACTTTGCTGAGATGTGCTCTGGCTAGGCAGCTCAAGAGCACAAGGGAAAATCTTCACCACTGTGTTCCAATTGACTTTCTGTGGGCAGAACTACACAAAAGACAGGATCTCAGCCTCCCCTTGCACTGCAAAAGACCTGTCTTATCTCTCAAAAATCCCTCAAGGCAGCCCCCTCAAACACGGCTGCAGGTCTAACAGTTTTGTTTGGTTGATGAAGGTTACCTTTGCTTCAGGAGGAAGTCTATTTCAGTGATCAAAGAGAACACAATCTTGAGATAGAGACAACTCTTATCAGAAAGGTAAAATACACATACATTATTTGCATGACATCTAAAATCTTGCACATATCCCAAGGCACTTCAGAGAGCTACATCATGCATTTAAGAGAAATTAATTTTTGTGTCAGGCCAATGCAATTCTAAAGTCACAGTTAAGACTTTTTTTGGAGGAAAGCCCAGTGACATGCAAGATAGAGTTTTGTATTAATTTTCTCTTAGAGCAATAGTAGGGGAAAAAAGTACGAGATCTGGGGTCGGTAGCAGGGAGAAAAGGTAGTATAATACTGCAAAAGGAGAAGGGTTATTGGCAGTCAAAAAGAAAATTGTGTTAAGTATCATAAGTAGTTATAAGGAAACCTCAAAGGCTACTTAAGAACTTAAAATAGGACAAAATCGGTGTTTGAAGAGGCACTCTGAGCTTGTTCTGAGTATCTTAGGATGCTCTTCTAAAGGAATTCTCTTTTTCTGTACATTTACTTTGCCACTGTAAAACAAATGTTTGGCTGATGAAATCCTAGGACAGGACAGGGATTCACAGAGGTTGGGTTTGGGGAGTAGGTCTCTCCAAAATGACCATTCTAAAAAAAAGGACTAGCTCCTTTTAATGCACTAAATAAAATGTCCTATTAAAGCAGTGGGACAGAAGCTCTTGTCTTGGCCTGTGTCTTCATCCCAGCACCAGGTTTGCATAGGAAGGGAGATGCAGAATAAAGCCTCATCCCTGAACCAGCACAGCTACCGGAAAAATAAATTACCCAGCTCGGAACATGAGAGAAAGAGCAATTAAAATCTTTTCCCTTTTTTTAATCAAGGACTGTTTTGCCTTGGGGGCTTGGAGGGGAAGGAAATCAGGCTTTTCAAGCTTTTGTGGGTTAGGCTTTGGAAAATATCTGTAACAGACATCCCTATCCTCTACAGTCTGTGCTCTGCCCTTTTTTTCTTTCCCTTATGGCACACTTGTAGGAAGATTTTTTAGACCTTAAACTTGTCACAAATGTAGTTGCTAACAATTTGCCCCCATGTTCAGATGCTCTTGCGATTGCTTTCTCCAGTAATTACTCAGTGGGTAAGCCACAGCAAGCTCCATAAGTTACAGCTAATCACTCTTAAGTGCTGAAAGCAGGACTGTATTTGTGCAAAGAAACAGCAATCAAATATGGTAAGCAGATGGCTGTTTCTTGTCCTGTTACCTCACTGAGCACAACAGATTAAGCCATGATGGATTTATCAGCACTGATGGATACATTAACACCATATGCTTTTATAGAATAAATAGCTTTCGACATTTCATTAAAACTTCTGATGCCCCACTTTTTAAAAAAGCTGTTTTCTCCTGAAAAGCAAATGCAGATGTTTCCAGCAAAGCATTTAGGTTTCCTTATGTTCCCCCTAAATGTTATAGTTCAGTACTTCATGCTATGAAAGACTTAATTAAAATCCCAGAAATGTTTCAAGAAATCCATAGCATTTCTTTCAACCATAAATTGAATGTTCACTGCTCTAGAAGCTTTTTGACCATCAATTCTTCTCATTGATCAAAGCCAGCATTTTAAAACTGATGAAGGTCTTAGCTCATTTACCGCATCTCAAGAATCACATATAACATTATGTAAACAGCAGTAAACAAAATGTAAGTAACCAAGAACTTTGTCCTTCTGATTTATAGGTTGATCTGTAGCATAGGGGAGGGTACTGAATGTTTAGCTGACGTTTCTCAAACTTAGCAGAAAGCACGTCTTCAGATCTCTTCAAAAATCCTGATTTTTTGAGATGGGGAGGAAAAAAAAAACCCAATATATTTTCTAGGAGTCAGAGTGTCAGCTGCCCAGCCTGCTCTCAGTAAATGAGCAGCTGAAAAGTATAATTCGTGCACTGACACAGCAGACGCTTCAAAGCTGGGCTCTGAGCAGCTATTGCACACAGTCATCATACAGAGAGTGATCAATAGGTATTCATTTCTGGTCCTGCCGCCTCTAGAAGAGCAGAATGCTAGCTGCTCAAATTGCAGTAACACAGTTAACAAAACCATATACTTTCAGGGGACAATAGGCATCTTTGGTGTTTCTATTCAGTACTTTACAGTAGTTTGAAACATGCTTAAAAGCCTATCCAGTGTCATCAATCAAAAACAGCTTCATGTGTGTGCACGCTGCCCACCTTCTGTGTTCCTCCCTTCATATTCTTAAGTTCCTGTACAGGTCATCAGTACTGCGTTTGTTAATTGCTTGTCTGTAGTCTAGGTTTTAATCACCTGATCCATCAAAAGCCCTTCTTTCCCTGCCTATATTCATCTTGTCAGTTAGTGACATTTTTTGTAATGAAAGCAGTAGATCTATTGATAGCATCCCTCAACAGAGTGGAAGGCATCCTGCATTAGCTTTGTCTTCTAAACCAGCCTGTTCTATTACAATTGACCTTCTCTTCTTGATTACCACACAAATCATAGTCCTCTCCTCTCTCCTCTCCCTCCTTCCTTCCCCCCCATCTATTAGAGTATTTCTTCTGTGGCCGTTCAATTGCCTGACTACAGCTGGTAATTGGATTCATGTTTGGAGCACAGCTTTCTACGTACAACCCTGGAATAATTCAAACAGGACCCTGGCCTAGGGCTGGGGCCATATGTTAAATTCAGATTTGTGCCTGTAAAATCTAGAGTACCCTGACAGGAGTATAATCCACTTAACGGCACGGAATCCTGTTCTATTTGCAACCTGCACTTATTTTCTCCTCTGAAGACAAATTCCATTTTGCTACTCTTTTAAGATGTTGAGGGCAAGGCAATTGCATTACGGTGACTTGGTGAAATGTAAAGATGATGCTATTTTGGCAACTGTCTTGCCTCTCCCTAGGTTTCAGGAAACAATGCAGGCAGTTTTCAATTATGGTAATACAAAAATTAAACACCATAAAAAAGAAACTCAAGCTGGCAGCATTCTTTGTGTATACCACACACCATTTACCATGCTATCTCCTGAGCCCAAAACTTACCACTGGGACTAAGCTCAGATAAGCTGCTACACTGAAAAGTGGAAATGCTGTTAGCAGTATCAGAACTCCTATGTCACAAGTACCATTATTTCAGCACAAATTTATTCACCTAGAGTTAAATAACACAGAGATAAAATGCAGTCAGATTCATCTTGCTCCAACTCTCTTGGGTTTGTAATTTTTCTTCTTCTGTATCTCAGGCCCAGGCACAGTCAGCTCTAAATTTTGCACAGGTAATACTTCTAAAGCCTCTCTTTACCTGAGATTCTTCCAGCTTAAATCATAAAAATAATGCAAATTTTTAACTAGTCTAATGCCATAACATATGCAAGGCTTAGATAAGAGCATCTGCTACTAACCGTAAAGATAGTCTGATGGTACTTAGTTCACAACAGCTAAAACTACGCCACCTCCAAAAATAAATGCAGATTTTGTACCCAGCAGATTCTGCAGCTCTTCTGAACCTTTCTGCAATGTCAGTGGCACTCCAGTTTCATTGGTACAACTAGCCCTGGGTCTCACCTAGCATTAGCCAAGGTGCCTTTACCAACCCAAGAAATAAATACAAAGCAAGGTTCTCAGCATGGAGTCCTCCCCTTCCAGTCCCCCAGCAAAAGCAATGAGATTTCACCAGTGAGTCCAAAATATTCCGTGTGTCCTCAGCACAAGGCTCATGAAATTGCTCATGTGGATCAAAACCAAGAGGCTCTACAGAACACAAAGAAGTGAGGTAAGAAATGAAGATCCATTCCTTAGACTTAGTGGAAGGATCCCCAAAGCCTCTGGCTCACAGCTCTTTCTGCATCTTCTATATGAATTCCTCTGTCAGTTTGGTTGTCACAGGTACTTGTGCATCAACTGCGATTCCCCTACAGCTTTACACAAATGGTTCAAGGTTTCAGAAAACCATACCTCAGCACTACTTCGTCTGGGGACACCAGTCTTCCCTCACTCCCTTTGGTCTCCTCCCTGTTTGCATGCCAGAGAGAATGAGTGATGCTTCCTTTCTCCTCCCAGGGGCTTGCTTCTATCCAGATGCTTTACTTCTTGCTTTAGATAGGAGAAATGCAAAACCTTCTGCATCTCTTATGGGGCTCGCTCCTTCTGTAGTTCCAGATGATGCTGGCCATTTAATGTCATCTCCTGACCTTTTTCCCATGTCCAGGCCTGAACCCATGGATTTTTCCCTCTACTTCCATAGGTATATGGGACTGAGACTCTAAACAGACAGCTCTCTCCCACCCTTATTTCGCCAGGATGTAACCCCCTTCAAGTAAATGAATGCCCCAAGAAGAGATGAGAAATCAGGACAAAGTGTTATTACACACACTCAATTTAAGCATTTTCTTCTGAAACTGGTTCATTCCCTGAGCTGCTCACTGTATCTCAGAATGAGCCCAAGTCTGTCAACAGGTGAAGCAATCAACCTGAAGCAAATCATTTCTGAAAGTCTTGCAGAATATCAGAAGAAAGAAAGAAAAAAAAAAAGGAAAAAAAAAGCCATTTTAGGAAAATACTTCAGAGTTTTGACATTTGATTTAAGGGTCATTTTATGCCAACACAGATGCTTTTGAGTTTCCAGAGCTAAAGCCTCTGTCTGTGATCTGGGTAACATTTCCAGCTGTGCTTGATACAAAAGAAATCTGGAACATGAGGTCTTAAAATGTACCTGTGAAATGTGCTCTCACTGCCCTGCCAAGAAGTCATCTTTGCTGCTCCATTTTCTGTAAGCAGCTCTTCCCCTCAGAGGGCTTCTGTATATAGTACAGTATATACTATGTGCTCGCTATGAAGTTCACGGGATGCTACATTTAGTTCAAAGCAGGACCTTGAAACTGCTTTCCCACGTGACAGGTTTAACTCTCTCTTCTTCCCATTCCACTGCCTGTTCTGTTCAAGATCCACATCATTTTTTTTTTCTGAAAATATCACTATAAGTAATACATTCCTGCAACAGAATCCATTCTGACAGCCTGGCATTGGTAGTAGAACAGGCAGTAGCACTCTGTCTTACTAATCAGCCCAAATGAGCTCCAAGTACACCAGAATAAGAGAAGCACTAGAAGTTGGTTGGAATTTGCATCTATTGCTCTTTCTCCTATAGCATCTGCAGTTGGTGCTTGCCTTCTCTTTCATCACGTAAGGTCAAAGACACAAGCTGATAATAATCACTCAAAATCCTTGGCCCATTCTAGCCCATTTTCTATTCGCTGCAAGACAGTTAATTCAATAAGTAGTTTATTAAGCTTAGAAGTTGAGTTGTCTGCAAACATTAACGCTTCTGAAAACTCCTCCTTCCAAAAAAACCCACTATAATCTCCATTTTCAATGTTTCCAGCACTGTTTCCTTCCATGGAGACACAACTTTCTGCAGTGTAATTTCTACAATATAAGAGCACCCAGAACTCTGCACACAGAAAGCAAGGGTGTCCCTTGTCCCTGTTTGGTTTAGAACTGTCAGCTTTCTGCCTATTTTCTCTTTCTATACCTTGAGAGAGTGCTCCAGGGCTTGCTAACTAAAATCTTATCCCTAGGGTACAAGTGCTAGTGATGGCCTGATATCCTTAGCTCTACAAGCTAAGGAAGCTTCAGCTGTAAGCCGAATTTATCTTTTCACCTACATCTATCCTACAGATAAAATGGGTTTTCTTCTGCACTAACTGATTGAAAGTATACTGGAACCAATGGAATCTGTCTATTGCTGACGCTGCCAGCACTTGCTACTTTTCTTAAAACTACAGCTTCTGAAAGTTAGTGATGAAGTAAAAACCTCACCTTCCTCCTTCTCACTTTACTTATCTCTCATCTTTGGAAATCTTTCCATCTCACCCTCTAAGCCAGAAAATGGTCCTCAAGTGAGATTGAAAGCCATTAGAATGACAGAAAAACTTTTTCTTCCCTTCATCCTACTATTTCATAGCTTTAAACTCTTGGCTCTTCTGGGACTGAAATACCCTCCAAGTTGTGATTAAAGAGGCCATTTTTGGCCATGTGGTGATGGAGAGCCTCTTCAGAGGTGCTGACCTACTTTTACCTCACAGTAGGAGATTGGGAAGTTCTGACAAGCTGAAAGGGTCCAAAAGCTACTTCAAATTCCAGGGTACGATTCACTCCTCACAAGTCTTCTCGTAATACTGATTCACTCCACCAGACATTTTTGTGAGGTTTGGGGCTGACAGAACTAAAAATTATACCAATGAAAAAGAAAACTGTACAATAAGCAGAAAAGCACTGGTAACCAAATATTTCTCTCTTAGTCATGGAAAAACTCTCAAAGAATTCACTCATTTGCACTGCCTTACTTTGTTTGTAAAATTTGCCTTAAAGTTATTTTACCTTCTGCCTAATCATCTAACTAAATCAAAATTCTGTCTGTGAGAAATAAAAACTGTCAATAAAAGTTTATAAAAAGTGCCTTACAGTATGTATCTCAGTCAACGTGTAATCTGTGAAATGCAATCAGGATGTTAGGTGTTTCTTTCCGGAAGGTTTGAGCTGCCATCCTTTGCCATCTGTTCTAATTATTTTTGAATAATTTGGCAGATCGCCTTGCTTTTGTTGCTGCACAACAGAAGCAGATCTCACCAATCTGAGTCAAAAAATAAAATAAAACACTAGAGTTTAGTTCTAAAGTAAATATTCACAGCAACTTTAAACAGTCACACATTGGTAGGACACCTTCAGAGGTCTGGAATGTCCAGGTACATGAAGTAGAGAAAGGTCTTCCCAGTGGGTACTCTCTATGGGATGATATAAAAGTGAAAAATAAATACCTAGTCCAGCTATAAGCTGGCATTACTTCTTGCACAACATGTTCCTCCATTGCTGGTTAATTTTCCTTGAAGAATTCTGAACAAATTTATCAAATTACTCAGCTACTCCTCACAGCATCTGAAACTGTCATCCAGGCCCTGAAAGGAAGAGAACCATTATTACCCTTTTTACATGTGGAAAAATGAGATAGAACAGCAGCAAATGAATTCCCTAAGACAATGCAAGAAGAGCTGATGATGGCATAAAGGTCTCCCTGGCTCCAGAGAACCTCAGGAATTACTGTGGTATCTTTCCTGAAGCAGCTACTATGGCTGAAGCAGCAATGTTTTATGGCATGGACTACTTATTCGCTGCTTGGATATCCATTTCATACACAGAGTTCAATATAATGGGTGTCCTACGTATTTGGTGACAAATCTCTGTTTCAGTATAAATGCCAGCTACATACTATTAAATTTCTGTAAAAGTATACAAAGCAGGATGATCCAACATGAGTCAGTACTGGATGATGAATAATAACAAGTTCCCCTGTGTTATTCTAAAAATAAATTCGTCACTTCAACCTACCCCACCCAAAGACACACTGAAAAAAAGAAAAAAGAAAGCAAATTTAGTAGCCAAGTGTTGAGTTCTGATCCTGTTTCTGTCACACATAGGACATATGACCTCCAGCAGGTCCTTTCTTGCTTTGCCTCATTTTCCCATCTGTGAAGCAGGCCAGAAATTCCTCCCTATGCTTTCACACAGCTTTGCTGTGAGAGCTGATGGATATTGACAGGCTATTTTTGAGCATGATAAAGGCTAGAAAGAAACAAAGCATCATCTGATGATTGACAGTGCTTGGGTTTGTGTTATGATGTCTCCCGTGAGTTATAAATTTTACGGAGAATAAACACTACAAGCACTAGCTTCAGTAACAGCATCTGTAAGGCTGTATTGTCAGCTTCTCTGTTACAAATAGTGTAATATGTAAATAAATGTGCTCCATTCAGTTGTAAGCTTAAATCAGAGACAGAAAGGGAGAGCGTACAAAGCATCTGTTGTTCTTCTTTAGCTTATGCAGTGTATCTACACACCAGGACTGGGTTAATGATGGAGATCAGTGCTTTCATCCCCCAAAGTTAGATAAAGTGGGGTGCAATGTTTTCCAGCTTAGTTTCCTCTCCACAGAAGGCATACACAGTTTGTCATAACACCCTTACAACCACATCACACAGCAAGCACAAGCCATAGGGATGTTTTATTCCTTCAGCTGAAGAAATAATACACTGCATTATCCTCTGCAGATAATGAAAATGCTGGAATAGTTCTTGAACTTAAATGTTGCCATTCTCCCTTCCATGAACTGGAGGAATGTGATTACGTGCAACACGAACGGAATCTCTGAAACCCTCCCCATCTGACTCTTCCGAGGTACCTTCAGGCTGATTTGATGCCATGCTCCTTCTCAAAGAGGATATTCCCTCTGCCAGACCACCAGGTGATTTTCATGCTTTCAGATAAACCACCAAATGGATCAAAGTCACCAAAAACATTTTCATTTCAATTTTCACAGTCAATTTTTGAAGTCGGTGTTCTCAATAATTACTCTTGTTTCAGAACATTAAACTAAAAATCGGACCGGTCCCATCTTTCACAGTGGAAAGATGAAATATAAGAACACAATATTATTTACATATTCAGAGCACCATATACACTGATGATATATACCCTCCTAATTCATTATCTGTTTTATTAAATTTAGGCTGCATTTTCCAGATTTCTAATAATAAACTATAAAATGAAGTGACTATATCGTGCGCAACTCCTATGTTTGCAATTTAATTTCCTGAGTGCTTTGCAATTAATAGACCACTCTGTCATAAGAACATTTTAGATAGTAATAAAACTCAACTATTTTAAGCATTTAGATAAAATTACTTGCCTAAACTTGAAAAATAAAAGTAAACCATACAGTTCATTTTCAAGCTATTTTTATGATACAGTTGCTTAGGAGAAACAAAATCAGCCTGCAGTACACAGATATGCTAGTGACAGTAAATGCAATGCTGAATTTAATACTTTGGTAACATCCTCCTATATCATACACATACATACAGACCCAAGATTTTAGCATAGGAAAATATTTTTTCACATTTGTGTAACCATTATGATTTTTTTTAAAGCCACAACTTAATGTAATTTCGATTTTTTATATCAAAGTCACAACAAAATATTAGCAAGCAAAAACTTGCTTGCAGTCTTTCAAGAAGACAATGAGAACACTTCCACAGTGTTCAATGGAAGTATCTTTTTAAAACTTGCTTTTTGTGAAAGGGCTTTAATTAAAAAAATTTGATTTTCCAACCAGCTCTAACAGTAATTACAATATTAAAGCAGAACCCGTTCCAGACACAAAGGACATGCAGACACAAACAGCATATTTAGATCAGTCTGTGGACCAAATTCAGTCATAGGGTAGTAAGAGCTTGTTAATTTTACTGGAAAATGCACCAGAAGATAGCAGCAAAACAAAGAGACAAGTAAATGAGAACACAGAAGGACGTGGCAGATTGCCAATATGAGATGGAGTGTAAATCCAAGTTTACATAAGGGTAAAAGAAAAAGAGTGAAAATCAAAAGGGAAAAATCCACAAGCTGTCTTAAAGGTGAGGTGCTGAAAAGTATTTCTTGTTTTAATAATAATGATAACAATAAAAATAACAGTAGTAATAATAGAAGTAATAATAATAACAGTAACAATAATTCTGCACTCTTGAGTAAAAAAGAAAAAAGCAGACATTAAGAAAACCTTGGGCGGGGGAAGGAAGAAAGCTTAACCTATTCCCTCATTTAGAACACCAGTAAATCAAACAATGAAGAAAGCAATTAGGATAATTTCACTCTTTAGACTTGTCTATACAATGATTACAAAAACACCAGGCCAAATGCATCTCTACAGTAAGTGAGCATAACCCTTATTATCTCCAGTTCAAATTATAGTGACATGTCATGAGCTGCTTTGATGCTGACATTTCTATCAGACACATGTACAAGCATCTCACATACACAATAAAATTAAAGAGCTATCAGCAATTTTTTAGAAAAGAGAGCAAAAATGTCCCATTTGTATGCATTCAAACAGATTATAAAGTTTACATTTTATCAGAAGTCCTACCTTACAAATGCACTGCTCATCTCTCAGTGGCATCCTGTATCCCTGAGCAGTATAAATTCAGCTTTTTGCTTTTAGATTTTTCTTACCAGCAAACTCTGCATTCACAGCTTATGATCAGAATATCAAAACAAATTCTTTTTGGCTCACATTTCTCCAGAAGCAGTATAATTTAGTTGTTGTTTTTGAATGTTACCTTGTCTGTGTCAATTCATTCTTTCAAAGCTGCACTGCATGGAAAACATTAGAAGAGTAGAAAGTGCTCAAAACGTTATCTCTGAAATGACTTCACATCATCTACTTTAATACTTTTGATATTACACTGAAAGAAAGTCTCAGCATATCAAATACTGCTGATGGATGATAAAAAATAAATAAATAAATAAATAAATTAAAAAAAAGATAAAACAGTAAAAATAGCATGTTGAAGTGTTTGTAGTAGTGATGCATGTAACCACATCCAAAGTCTTGGAGGCTTGCTGTGCTATGAAACAACTATGATGTCCATCTTCCGATATAATGATTATTAGCAGGTAAGCATTAAAATCACTGAATGATTTAAATAAATTAAAATAATTTCAGTAAAATCTCAAAGGAACTTATGTGAGGGATTTAGGATCTGCATCCACTTGTGAGAGAAAAATAAGAAAAGTTTCTGTATCAGATGCTTAGCCAATCTTAATAGGTTTTAATAGAAAATAGCTGCAAAAATTAAAGAAACTGCATAAAATCAGTGACAAACTGTTCATGCGAATGCTTGTAGATTTTTGGCTCATTTGAATCTGAGATCATTCACAAGATTTGTTAGGCCAGCAGAGATGGAGTAAGAGTAGGGCCAGTAATGTTATATTTCCACAGAGTGGGTTCTGTAAGATTAATCCAGCCAGTCTTGCACTAGCACATAGATTGTAAGGCCAATACACTTCACTTTGCCTCCCAGAATGGAATAAGTGGCATCACTTATACATTAGATGTTTTTCTGCTTATACTATCAGGGTAACTCATTTTGTATCTGCAGAAGTGATATGAAAAGGTTTTAATAGTTGGTTCTTGTGGCACAGATGAGAAATAAAACCAATCTGATAAACATACAGCAGATGTTTATTCGTTGTTATTTCATCAGCCCTGGAACACTAACATAGGAATGAAGAGCATGTTTAACCAGTGAAACAGTGGACAGTCTACATCTAAAGAATTCAGTGCCATTTATTACCTGTTTAGACATTTACTTCTCTAATGATTGTTATCCATATTAACTCAGCCTCTAATGCAGAAGATGTCAAACTCTTGAAATAGTTTTGTAATGGTGCTTACAAGCTGAGGAATGCCCTGTCTAGAGGATCTTCTTTGCAAAATGTCATGATCCTACAGGACCCCATTGTCCAAGATAAACTGAATACTATTAGCAATGCTTTCATGCAAAATGCACGCCTGAGGTCTATGCTCATTTGGTATGGGTTGCTGGAAAGGTGATGATAAGGAAAGAAAAGGCTTCTTGCATATTCATAAAGACCAAACAATTAGCAAATCTCCAATTCCAGACCCAAAAATAAAAGGTGTGTGTGCCGAAGGTGGAAGTGTCACATAATCACATACGAGATAATAATCTTATGGGAGAAAACTACTAAGACTACAAGAGGAGTCAATATACCTGCAGTTAACAAAATGGCAGCTGTGGCGAGTGTTCACTTCTCGTGACATAAGATGAGATCTACTGAATCGCTTTGGTCTCCCATGAACACAAGCACTTAAACAGCAGAGTTTTAGTCCAGAAAGGATGGCACTGTGCCAGCTTCATGCACTATCACACAAAATTCACACTTCACTGTCCTCTTCTAGTTTACAGCCTCAGGTGCTATCTAAAAGAAAGAGAAATACTGGAAGATATGAAGGGTTTCACTTTTGTCCCAGCCATCTTTGTCAGCAAAGGCAAAAAGGTAGAAAAAATCTGCGGGCTATCCCAGGAAAAAGTGTATGCTCTGCAAAAAGTCCCTTACATCTCTTCAAAAACCAGTTTCACAAATTGCAACCCCAGCAGATCTCAAACATGTTACTTCCTTCTTTCTGTCTTTTTTTTTTTTAGCTGACAGCTTGAAAATCCTTGAAAATCTACTCGTATAAATAGTGTAAATATTCTCATTTATTTCTGGAAACTGCACATAAAAATCAAACTTCATTATTAGACATTTGCAATAAATATCCAAGGACTGGTGTGTATAATTAATTTTCACCACTGCCTTCCCAAATGCTAATCTGAAATAAGTGTTTGTTCATACACTACCACCAATCTCCATATGGCAGTTTGCAATAGTAGAACAGTTCTGGCTGAAATTCATGGTAAACTGTGTCAGAAGGGAAAAAAAATCTTTGTTATCAACAGACCTGTTTGAAGGCTCTGGGTTTGGGTGTTTCACAGAAAGACCACAGCAAGACTGAAAAAAAAAACCAAAGCACAATGTTATAAGCACTTTTTTGGAACAGAAAGAGAGTAACTTTGTTTCCTCTGGTGGCAGTTTTGATCTAATATGTGCCTGAATTACAGCATAAAATACCTGTAATTAGATGTCTTTCAAACATTCAACTGAAAATCTATTTTAGAAAGACAGTAACAAATGATGAAATGTTCTCAACTACTTACCCATGAGTTCTACAGCATGAATAGTATGTACAGGGATGTAGACAAAGATATGAAATACATATTTCAAAATCTACTATGAAGTCCAGCACGATGTGTTTCTTTGAAAGAAAAAAAGATGTAAATATTTGAGTAAGTAGCCTGTGTATAAAGGCTTACGTCTGCTTTGAAAGTTATCTATATCGCCAAGAAACTTCTGGAAGCAAGAACTTCAGATGGCTGCCAGAGCAGACATAATAAATTAGTCGGAATTTGTGTGAGCATTTGCAAACATGTACAAACCTGTCAGTTGCCTCAACTTCTTTGCTCTTTTTTTCCTGGTTTTTAAATTACCCACATAGTTGACTGTTCAGATACACAGCCTCCAAAAATCAAAAACTACAAAGAGAGAATCACATCTTATTTGCAAATTTAGAATTCAGTCATATAAACCCATATGTTTCTATACATGCCCAGACTTCTAAATTATACTACTAAAACACATAGAATCATAGAACAGTTTGGGTTGGAAGGGATCAACTCCCAACTATAGGCAGGGACACCTCCCACTAGACCAGGTTGCTCAAAGCCTGGCCTTGAATGCTTCCAGGAAGGGGACATCCACAACCTCATTGGGCAACCTGTTTGAGTATCTCACCACCTCCACAGTAAAGAATTTCTTCCTAATATCTAGTCTAAATCTACCCTCTTCCAGTTTAAAACCATTTCCCCTCATCCTGTTGCTACAAAAGCAAGTATAACTCATAGAAGAAGTGTGAACATGAGATGATACCTGGGGGAATCGCTGGTTGATAGAAGCTGAGGAATCCAGGTCCTACCCCAAGGTACACAGAGCCCCCTGGCTCTGAGAAATTTCGGGCTAATCAGGCAGCTGGGAGTCCAGGAGTTAGTCTTCAGCTTGCAAATGCCACTTCATACCTCTTTAATCTATTTTATATTAAAGCATTCTCTCTCTCACTCCAGTAGTCATTTAGCGTATTGTTGTTTTCAATCAGATTTGCATTCAGATATTTCGAAAAAAGGTGACCTTTTCTGGGAAGCATGGCAATTCCTGTTCCCACAAAACGCAAGTGCAACTTAGCTCCCATCCATTGAATGGCCGTGAAGAGCAAGTGTTTTGTTTTGCATTCAGCCTAGCTAATACAGCTGTGAGTTGCTTGAAAACAGATTAGCAATAAGATTGTCTAGTTCGAAGACTAGTCAAATGGCTCTGGATATGCAGAGTAGTCAACAACTTTAAACACAAAGAGGAACCATCTCTGAAATCACTGCTTAACATCGTGTCAAGCAGTGTTTAGTTACCACGAGGGATGGCCAAGTTTTATTTAAGAAAATATATTCTTAGTTTTTATTCTTAAGTCAACTGGGGAAAGTGGAGTTGTGCACCCCTCTCTTCCCAAGTAACAAGCACAGTTGGATGCTATCTCGGGATATCCCAAGTTGGAAGGGACCCATGAGGATCAGCAAGTCCAACATTTGGACCCACATATGACCACCCAAAAAACAAACTCTCTGTCTGAAAGCATTGTACAAACAATGAACACTGGCAGCTCAAGGCCCTGGGCAGCTTTTTCCAAGTTCGAACTGTCCTGTGGTGCAGAACCTGTCCCTAACCCCCATGTGCCCCTCCCCTGACACAGCTCCATGCCATTCCTCTAGCCCTGTCACTGTCACAGAAGGCAGAGCTCAGTGCTGTCCCTCCTCCTCCCCTCAGCTCCTCTGCTCTGTGCTGAACCAGCCAGGGGACCTCAACTTCTCCTCATATATCTTGCCCTCCAGATTAAACCCTTCACCATCGTCCCTGCCCTCCTTTTGACACTCTAACAGTTTTATGTCCTCCTTATATTGTGGCATCTAAAGCTACACCCAGTGCAGAAGATGACGCCACACAGCACAGAACAGGACAATTCCTCCCCCACCTGGTGGCAGTGCTGGTCCTGATGCCCCCAGGGTGTGGTTGGCCCTTTGGGCTGCCAGGGCATGCTGCTGGATCACATTCAACCTGCCATCAGCCAGAACTCCATATTACCCTCTGCAGGGCTTCTCTCCAGCCTCTCATCCTGCAGTCTGTACATATACCCATGGCTGTCCCATCCCAGGTACAGAACTCAGCATTTGCTCTTCTTAAACTTCATGGGGTTAATGATTGTCCTCTAATTTGTCAAGATCTCTCTGCATGGCCTCCCTACTGTCAAGGATTTGAAGGAAAAATAATATGAAGAAAATATTACAATGTAAAATGGAAAAGGATACAAATTATAGCACTTAAAATTAAAAAAATATACGTATAAAAAAGAGAAAAATCTATAGCTTTGACTTTCGGAAAAATTCCAAGTAGGTTAATGCTCGTTTTTCAAATTTCAAAAATTATATTGCTGAAATATCGTATCTAATGAAATATATAACCCAAACTAATTAATATTGTTACTCATAAATTCTTACAAAACTCAGCAATCTAAGTAAGTGTTGTAAGTACAGAGTGAACAGTCCTTCTACAAGTCAGATCTGACAATGAGGTTTAAAATACTTTAACCAAAAATTTTAACTAAGACTATATTGTTCAGTTTATACTAAAATATGTTTTACATATTTATATTCCTTCAATATTACTTTAATGATCTATGTTATACTTAAAAAAAAAAAAAAAAAAACTGACAGGAAATCCTACATACAAACAAACAACAAAGTATATTTAGCCAAGGAATTTTGTATCCTAAAATTATAACTGAATTTTGTAATATCCTTCATCTTCGAAGAGCTTGCTGTGTATTTTAGAGAGGCATATGTAAAAGTCACAAAGAGAGAATTAGTAAACTTGGCACTACTTGAATCTATAGAGTAATGAAGAATGCAAAGCATTTGCTGTTGACATTACTCTATCAAGCACAAACTGAGGAAAGCTGAAATAAAGTCCTGAACTGTTCAGGTTAGGGTAGTTATTTTTTAATTTTATTTTTATTTTGTATGTGAAGTCCTGTTTGAAATGGAACCTTAAGAAGGAGACGCCTTTGTACAGTCTTCACTAAGGAAATACTCACATCAGAGACAAAATTGTAATTGAACTCCTTTCTAGTAATCTACACAAAGAGACAGAGATCTAAAGGAAAATGTAGATCAAATGACTCAGAAGTGGAAAATAATTACAGAAAAAAAAAAAACAAAACATAAAATCAAAAGAGATGATAAAGTTAGGCAATTGCATAAATGTAATAAAAATCTACCATGAATGTATGCTTTATGAATAAAATAATACATAGTTACCAACATCAATGTTTGAAACTTGCAATTATTTGTTTTAAACAAATTAGGACCATGCGGTGTTTTTGTAGGTTGTCCACCTTTCCTTGCTCTCACATTCAGGTTCTTGCATGGGTTGAAATACTAACAACTGTAACATACTGCAGAAATGTTCTCAGGTTTTCTTTTTATTGAAATGCAGAACGAGAACAACCATATTTATAGCTATAGCATCTTAAAATTTCCATGGAAATAATTTTCTGTGAGTAATTTATTATGTATTCTACAAGAAGTAAGACTTTAATACAGACACTATGAGAAGAAAAAAGTCTGATTCCAATTTTGACTCAGAAAATGGACTTACCTGATCTCACATCTCAAGGCTGTCACTCAGTCTTTGCCTTACACTTGATCATGCAATACTCCTGTCTTAGACTAGTGTGCACAGCCCAATCTGCCAACAGACTCTTCAGCCTTGCATCTGAACTAGGCACAAATACCTGTATAGAGCACTTGGTGATGGAATACCACTGAACAACTTCCCATCTACCTACTTACTCTACACATACACACACACACTGCTCAAGACCTAGATTGGCTTAGCGTGAAAATCTAGTAATGAGAGGGGTGGGTCAATGGTCAGTCTATCAATGCATTCAAATAAGCTGGTGATACAGAACAAGTGGAAGGAAGGAGAAAGGGGGTAGATTTGACTCATATCCTGTCAAATACAGTCTACGGTTCACCTAAGTGAGTCTAAGGCTAAAGGTTTAGCTCTCCAAAAGGTTTTCAGCCTTACTGAGACCGCAGATAGCTGCTATCAGTATATAATGGATGGGATTTTCCCCAAATGAGCTTGAGCAACTCTGTGTCAGACTTTTGTTCTCCAGAGAGCCAGTTTGTTCACTACAGCTGTTCACTCCAGCTGTGCCCATAGCCAGCTATTACTCCCACTAATGGCATTTTTAGAGGCCGGAGACCTCATTGAATGCATTGGTGTTGACCCATTGGGGCCACATTTTTTTCTGTGTTGCTCAGTGAATTAGGCATGCAACTGCTATTAACGAAAACTGAAGAGCTGTATACCCAGTTCCTGGCTTACAGGGCTGCTAACATACCCCATAATTTGAGAGAATTATGTCTTAAAGGCTATGCTGTAATAGAGAAATCACTCATGATGAAACAATGTTTAAGTGGTGGAAAAATCTTGGTTCTAATGTTAAATGAATTTCTCCAAGAGAGACTTTCAAGCAAGTATTATAGAATGAAAATTTCACACTTCAGAATACCTAATTTAAAGTAACAGCTTATATCTTAGGTACACTGGCTTACTGAAATGATCAGTGCTGTCCCAGTTCATTTTGTCTGGAATGTGCTGCCCTGCTTAATCAAAACAAAACCTAAGACATCTACATTTACTTTTTTTTTAGTGAACATAGTGATGATGAGTGGAATTTTTATGTTGCTTTTTGCAAGAGGTAGGTACCCATAAAAGTACAAGTGACCTACCACCAATGCCATTATTTTAATTGACATCTGTGAGCATATTTTCTGAGGTTGCATCAAGACAGACGAGGGCCCTTTGTACCCTTCTGACAGTGATGGCAATCATTAAAGATTTACCAGGGTCATTAAAATGAGAAATAGCAGTAATGCAGAGCTGAATATCACCATCCCATGTGGATTCAACTGAAGTGCAAAAAAAGCCAGCACAGAATTAGCTGAGATCCTGCACTGCCGCCTTAACCTCACTGAAAGAAGGAAAAGAAAAAAAAATCACCAATGTGTCTAAATCACATTAGAGTAACACATTTTACTTATATGACAGGTATTGCCAGTAAAGGACATAATGATCCCCTTTGCAGTAAAGCACTACTTGGGCTTTCATGTTCTACCAGTCCGATGAGAGCTGGTGGGGGGACCTGGGGTCATAGCATTAGTGCCATCTCAGGAAACACTTCTGTTGAATTCCCAGAGGATACTGCAGCAGATGTTATAGGAGGTGGCTTGTGGGCCACCCCCAACTGCACGTGGAGCAGGGCACACAAAGGGAGGCCTTGACTTGGAACTGGAGTAGCTCAGGGACAACCCACCTCATCTTTACCAACTGCATGCACGCCTGGCCACAACACATGAACAGAATGTGGGTAGCTGCTCATTCACTCTCTTCTGAAAATCCTTGACAAAAAAAACAGCATGGCATCTCTGAGAAGAAGGAGCAATCACTATGACTCAGTAAGCTGCTGCCTTACAGTTCAGGCAAACCTGATACCTCTTTCCACAGCACCTGCCTTCCATCATATGCTCTTCTCTCTTATCATTAAATGTCATTTTACTTCATTATTGAATGGGAACTTAAAAAGCAACACTCTACCACCTCTTTGAAATTAAGTCTTTGCACAGGCACTGTAACTAGTTTTTCAGGCTGCCCAGAGAAGCTGTGGATGCCCCAACCCTGGAGAATTTAAAGACCAGGTTGGATGGGGCCCTGGGCAGCCTGAGCTGCTGAGAACAGCCTTGCCTACAGCTGCAGGTTGGAACTGGGTGGGTTTTAAGGTCCCTTAGAACCCAAGCTATTCTATGAGTCTATGAAAAAGACACCAAGACACACAGAACGAAGCAGTTGCAGATGTAGCATAGTTTAACATGTTTAACCACAAGCCTGATGACTCATAAGACACGTACCTCGCCAGAACTGCTAAGTGTAAATTATGCTAAGGTTAAAAAAAAAAGAAAAAAGAAACTATTTTTAAATCATTATCACATTTGTGTTCAATTACTGTAATACTTTGTGAACTGACATCACAAAAATCCTAGGAGAAAAGGCACAGGAGGTTTCTAACCTTGCTTTGATTATCCTGTTCATTATATCAAAAGGAACAGGAAAGCGGTCTCCTACAGGAATCAGTCACCACTCTTGTTTTAATCTGCCTCCTTTGATTTTCCGAGTAGCTCAGATTAAAGATAGACCTTCTCTGCCTGATGCTGCCTCTCACTGCAGGGCTTTGAGAAAGGAGCAACCAGCACAAAGGCTTTTGTCTGTCATGGCCACATCAACCAGACAACATCCTGGGTACTGCCAGGCCACACAGGGTGGGCCAGGCTAGAAAGGGCTTCCACCAGTACCTGGACAATAAGGCAATGGGCAGCACTGGGCACAGCGAGGGGGCAAACATAACCGCAGGCGAAAGCTAGACATCCTGAAGATGCTTCTGCATGCACGTGTTCATAATACGGCGTTGTACAGTAATAATACCTAACAGTGGTGAATGTTCAGTCCATTACATGAGAACTCTCTATTATGCATATGGATATCGGTTTTGCTGGAGCTGTGGGACTCTGATGTTAAATTCCTTTTCAAGATAGCTTGCCAGTCCTGGAGATACCAGTGGAGAGGAGAAAAAAACAGCCTATGCACCTATCAAATCACACCTGATATATCTATCAGTCCTTCAGCATCAGACATCATTACTGCATGATGCACAACGGTGAACATGTTTTAAACATATGTTTTACATGGTGCAATCAATCACGATGCAACTAATAACACTAATAGTTGGTATACAGTAACAATACACCCTCAAGCCTGTGCAGCAGCGAGATAATGCATTTCCCAGGTCATTGGAGGCACTAATTTCACCTTCTGCCTCATGATACTTCCAAGGAGTATGTTATCTCAGGGCAACACATGTCTGCTGGTGCCTGACTGTTTAATTATTGTACACAAAATTCCAAATCAGAATAATTGTCATCTCGAGGTACCACTGTGCACTGCAGGGTCCTCTTAATGTAAGTGAACAAATGTAAGTTTATGCAGCAAATAAAATGACCTTGGTAGAGATTTTTTTTTTTCCCCCAAACTGATGACATTTAACAAATTTAAAGCACAACCTGAAGAAGAAAATAAATGCAGATGTTGTAGTTACATATTCAGTTAAAAAAATCACATCAGTTTGTGATTTAATATGGAATTTATCTGTATTAAAGGTCTTTGGTCAGAATACACAAACTATAATCTGCCAAAAAAATTTCCTTAGGTCATTTCTTAGTAGCAGTGGATGCTTTGGTCTTTCTTAGTGACAGCCTTCTCCATGGTACAAACACACACACAATATTTAAAGCAAGACATCGAATCTATTAACACAAGGCAGATGGGTTACAGTCAACCTCTGATCCAACGGAATAGTTGCAGAAAGTGGGAAGGGTTCATGCGTGAGCAGGTGAAGCACTGAGCAGTAGGTTCACAGCTTGAGGCATTGCAGACACAGGCCTGAGTCTCCAGTAGGCCCACTGCACACAGACACGAGTCTGTAGTGCAATTAACTTAACTTTAATTAGCTTAAAAAACAAAAATCAACCAAATCTAATTTTCATTACTGTTTCTAAACTCAAGTACTGTGCTGGAAAGAAATACTGAAGAATCCAGGCACATTTATTTACTACATATGAGGAAATTGGGGACAAATTAGGAACCTCGGGGAAATGTTTCTTATAATCTCTGTGTTGTTCTGAACCAAGCCTCAGTACATTCTGTTTTGACCCTTTGAGCAATTGATCCTGACATGTCATTGAAATAAAAATCTATCGCCTGATTTACTTTGATTTTTGTGATGGCATTCTGTCAGTCAACTACTAGATATATGGTATACTAGTCAATATCTTAGCAGGAATCACTAACAAGAAGATACAAAATTATCCAAAAAAAAAACCAAAAACAAAAACAGAGCCCTATAGGGTCCTATAGATCCAATAGGATCAATAGCACTGATTCAGTGCAGCATCCAACCCCACTGCAGGACCAGTAATACCCAGCCCAGTCCTGAGACCTCTTTGTACAATCCATTCTTTTACATATGCAAAACTTCCTTAGCATAAATGTCACAACGAGGACCAGAGATTCAGGGGCAGTTGTGGTTAGCATAAGGGATAAAATACTAAGAAACTGATGAGATGTACAAATTAACTTTCAAAAAGTAATAGTCACAAATTTCTGTTATTTTTGTTGTTGGTGGGAATAGAGTTATGCTGTAGAGTTTTGGTGCACATCTGCCCTTCTAATAGAGTATTTATAACTATATCCAACTTGAATTGTGATTTTGTTTTCACTTAGATAATGCCTTTCAATACATCTAAACCAGTCATGACTGTTCTAAAAACTTTCTGTTCAATTAATTCAATTTTTTACCATTATATTCACCTACATATCTAAAAGTTGTTTATGAACATACCCAGTTCTACAAATTACAATTCTCTTTGGATTCTATATACAGTATCAAGTAAACAAGTACACAAGGCAAAGATTATTTTGTTGAAACAAAGTGTCTGAGGTGCACACATCTGTACTACGGGCTGTTTGGCCTTGGTGTTTGACCTACAGTTGGTCTGGTCCCTAAGCAAACAACCCTATTGTGCACACTGCTCAGAGCTGGCTGAACAAGAGCTGCTGCTCTGCACACATACATCCTCATCTGCTGCACAGTCCTGGGATGGGTTATTTTTCCTTTAATTAGTTTCTATGCACTAAAACTGCTCAGTGAACCACACAGGATGAGTTGGGATGAACATGTGATGAGCTTGGTCCCCTAGGCTCACCAAAACAACGACTCACCTTCACCTCTAGCAGAAGAGTGCTTCACCCCATGCCGGCCACCAGTAGCCTCCCTTGCACATTGAGGGGCAAGGAGAACTATGTTGGCTGTACCCAACATTCACCACAAATGTGACCAATTCTTTTGTATTTTGTGAATGACTAAGGAATTATCTGCTGGGGAAATGGACCACTTATAGGTAAGTAAGAAGCTGTTTGTAGGAGGGTATATACACACAAAACAAACAAACAGAAAACCCCCAAATCATGCTTTTATCTTTTGAATGGATATTTTTCAGATCTAAGAGATGTTTTCACAGCTTTTTCCCACCTGTGATTTTCCAATGTCACTTCTCACCGTGCTCCTTTGCAGCTACAAGGAGAAAAACCATGAGTTGTTTCACAAAGGATATAGCTTTGTTTTACTCAGGGTGAGAAATTAGGGATGCTCTGACTGACAGCATGTGGTTTCTATTTCTGTTTATAAGCAGCCTAACGACAGTAGGTCAAAAGGATTAGAGGAAGGTCAGTGTTACTGTTTCTCAAAGAATCCAGCGATTATGGATTCACTTCAACATTCTTGCTTTCCAAGCTAAGTGGAAGTCTCGTATGACAACATTTTTCAAACACCTACTCATTTTCTTTTTCTCTTCTTTAGTAAGTGACATAAAGGTTAGAATTGTGTGGCTATTTACCTCTCTTCTCCCTTTTTTTATCCACTGAGTATTAAATACTATTCAGAAGTTAACTTTTTGTCTGCTATAGACCTTAAAATACACTTTTCATATAACTGCAAGGCAAAGAAACAGCAACATCAGTACAAGCCATATACTATTTACAGTAAAAACACGTGGAGGAGCAACATCACAGCCAAATGCTATAGAAGAGCAAAATGCTCTCTGCAGCTCTGTCCTTTCATTTTCCATTCACTCACAACTGTCTGATCTTTCCAATCAGCAGCATCACAGGGGAGAGAAAAAAGGGCTTTATTCACAGAGTTCAGATCAAATCATTTTTTTTTTAATTTATTAGCAAACTATAAACAACTGCCAGTCTCAGAGCAATACGCCACATTATTTGGGCTGCTTTGGCAAAGTCAACAGTGTGTGCACCCCCAGCTCCGTCCACTGTGTGCAGCTCACTTCTGAAAGCACGTCAGGATGGAGAAATTCCATCTTGCACACCACACCGTGACACAGGCAAAGCAAGTGCAGCACATTTGCATATTTCCAAATTGCACAATGTAAACCTAGCTGTATTAGGACCTATTTTTCCTTCCAGAAAAAGGACTGCAATGCTTCAGTTGCTTTTAATGGTTGAAAAATTAAGTTCCCTTGAGTGAGAAGATAAGCTGAGAGGATTTTAATTAAAACTCATTCTTCCTCATCTTTATTCCAAAAGTCTGTTTCATGTTAGAAGAACAAAAGCCAATATTTCTATCATTCCTGACACTCCAGCAACATCTTATAGACTACCTGTTTGCTCTCTTTCATAAGATAACTAGATTGCACAAAAGCATTGCAAAATGGAACCTACACATGAGCAGACACACCTTGAACACTATTATGGGAACACATTTGTAGCAAGCCCAAGTGCAAAATGTCAGCACTGCTCTGCTGCATGAAGCAGCATTTCCTAAAAAAACGCACACAGCAAATTACATATTGATGCTAGTGAAAAGCCTGCAGCTGTGAATCACACACTGCTCTTCCACGGTTGTCTTCATGGGACTGTAGCTGTGGTTGCCTTCTGTAAAGGCAGTGAAGATGCAAATATAGCTCATCTGTGGGCATCTTACTTTTGTGGGAGGAAAGTGACGAGCCGGTGAGCTGTTTGGACCGCTCCCTCTCCAGGCAGACATTTTGCAACTCATCTGTCTCTGACTGATAGCTGGCTCAGGATAGATACTGGGTGAGCTGGGCATGGTGAGGGCCAGGAGAAGCAATCTGAAAGAAATACTGACAGATAAATCCAGTCCTGTACCTACCACAGTGCTCCATTTCTACCAGCAGCCCAAAAAGCATCTGAGGGGTCTGCTCTTCTGTGAAAATTATCACAGAATCACAACATTCTTGTTTTGTTTTGTACAGATCCCACGGTTGCATTTACAGCTGAATCAACGAAAGTAAACAAAAATGGAGAAAAGTCTCAAGAAAACCTAGAAGTGCACTTTCCATTGCCTCTAATGGCAGAGGTCATTTCTCAATTTGGTAGATAATTTTTTATGAATATGAATATGAATACATAGCTATGTTATTTTTTTATATAAAAGTAACTGAAGAAGTCAAACTAGTAGCTTAAAAAGAACCAGCCAAAGCCTCTATAAAGGTCTGTGCAATTAAGCAGAACACTTAAATATAGTAAACAGAGCTTGTTTTGTTTTTCTTTTCTCAGCCTGTGTTTATACTATGTGATTTTTGAGGCAAGAAAGATATTGAGATGGAGGGGAGATAATTTTTACTGTTTTTCTCCTCTTCCTTCCTTTTCCTCGTATGTTTTGTTTAGTTGTGTTGACTGCTTTTTTTAAAATTTTTTTTTTAACCACCATTTTGTTTATGCAGCAGTTTTCATGATTTCATCTTGAACTCATTTGATTACTCATCGTATTTTTGTTACTTTCATTTGTAAAACTGTTCTGATCTTTTTCTTTTTTTCCTGCATGATTAAAGATTTCAAAACTAAGACGATTAACTAAAAAGAGACTAATTGCATTCTTAAACAAGACATGTCTCTTTTTATTAACAGGTGGCCCTTTGTGTTTTAGATACATAAAAGCAGATGGGAATGTGGAAGGCTTAGCTGTTCTTTATCTGTTTCTTTCCAGTCTGCTCCACTTTCCAGTTAACATGAGTAAATTGCAATGAAACCTATGAAAAATTCAAATTACTCCTTTTTTATCTTTGTAATTTCTCCTTTGGCAAAAGGTGTTTCACTTTGCACCCTCACCATTCTCAATTGAGTTTCCAAAGTACATATTCTAGACATTTTAAGTTGTCTACTCGCATATTTGAAAATGTTTAGATGGACAGGAGGAGAAAGCAAACCTAAGTCTTCTATCTCCTATGCGATACACAACGAACAGTGTAACATATTCTCTGGTGCTCACTTACAAACAAAAGCTGCCTAAAAATGCTCTTTTTTTTTTTTTTTTTTTCCTTTAGATTCTTTTTTTGCTACATCTCAATATTGCAGTAGATACATAAGACTTCCTTTCTTATATTCAGGATTTTATATCCATGAGCATTACCTGGCCCTGCCTGTGGCAGTGGGGTTGGAACTTGATGATCTTTGGGGTCCCTTCCAACCCTAGCTATTCTAAGATTCTATGATTGCCGGTAACATTGCTCTGAATTTGCTGATTCATTGTATCATATTCTGCCTTTCTTTAGGCTTCTTTTTAATGTTTACTTCTTATAACTTGCCTTTTCCTATTCCATTATTTCCTCATTACTTAACCTTTTTGTTATCACCTTTGTTACTGTATCTGAATCTTTTCACTTCTTCAAATCTTGACTTTTTCTCATTTAAGTAATTCACACTGATACACAAAATAAAACTTAATCCAATTTAGTCTCCATCTGTTCTTCAGATACTCATTTGCCTTGTAGTAATACACAAAACAATAGCAAAAAAATAGATTGTGTTTTCATTCCCACAAGTATAGCATCAGAGAAGAAAGAGAATGGCCAGACACATCTTGCGAGTTCAAAAAGTGCTGAGAAAATTAGATTGCATTTTCCTGTTTGTGTTTTCATACTTAACAGTGTTCCTTTAATTGTGTGAGATTTATTTTTCATTTATTACCAGTGCTTTGTTTCTTGCCATTGAGTATAAATAGGCTAAACACATAGCTCAATTGATATAAATTGATATAAAATTGATATAAACACATTGCTTACATCTTACATATCTTTAAATATTTTCCTGCAACACTTCAAATTACTTGTAAGAATGTGTAATTCACGTTAGCCAAATATATTAAGGATAATATCAGAAAGCTATTTCTTTGTGGCATTGCCAATCCATGTCAATTTTATCACCACACAAGTAAGAAAAACAATGAAAAATAACAGATGTCTATACAGCCACACAACAGCATGGGAAATAACTGAGGCCCGAGAAATGATGGTAACTTACAATTTTTCTATCTAAAATACACAAACTTCTTTGAAGTACAGGAAAGCAGTTTAACAGCTGAAGTGTATCAGGAGCCAGTTTGTTTCCAGAATATAATTCTTATCAAAGTTCAACATAGATCAGAAGTTGGCTTTTTTAAGTTACATACTTATTAAAATGTATTTTGCAAACATGAATGAGAATACTTCTACAAAATTGTATCTGAGATTTATGCAAGTAAATTTTGCCTGTATGTTCTAAATAGAATTATTTGATGCTGTTTTCATGATAAAGCCTTTTTAAAATTTAAGTGGAGGCATTTTAGAATGTGAGGAAAAAAATAAATCAGACCATAGGGATTAAATTATATCAAAGCAAGAAAACAGGTTCTCCCATAACAAAGCACAGTGTTTTGACTGTCTTCAAAGGATCTAGTTATGTACTGCTTACGTATGAATGTAGGAAATTATTAAGAATCTTCAAAATGTCTAGCAGTTTAATTTGTGCTGCGTGAGGCAACAAAAACTGACTAGAGGATAACACATAGGAGATAGGAGCCAATAACTGTTGCTTGATGTAGTGATGCAGTTGAGAAAAAAAAAAAAGCTACGAACCAACTTATATAACAGCTGGTCATTGCACAGATTTCCATCTGCATTCAGTACAGAGAAAAGTTGCCCTCCTTAGCTTTCCTTTTTATCTCTGGACTTTATAGTCACACACATAGTAAACACTGGGATAGAAATGCAAATATTTGTAACTTTTAAGATAGTGGTAATGAGAAAGTGTGCTAAGATGCAATCACAAATGAAAAGAACTATATTGTTGTTCAAAATAGGAAATTATGATATCATAGAGGAAATAGAGGATATCCTTTTATTCTATCTAGTATATTGCTATGAATAATAGTATGACAGAATTTTAAAGCAAACCCAGATCTTCTTGCCTATAACTCTTTTTTAAAATATTTGTCTTCAGTGAGAAGTTGAGATGCATAAGGACTTCAAGTACCACCAGGAGTTCATGAGTGCAGCTAAACATGAGAAAACAAAAAAAGCCTGGAAAGTATTTTTGCCAACAAATTTGAGCAAGTGCTATTAGTAAAGATGCTATTGAAAACTAGCATTCCGCATCATCTGTTTAAAGTGCTGTTATAAGGAACTGTATGACTCAGGGAATAGGTAATGGGATATAGAGCCTTTCACCTCTAGGTCAATAGTTATAATCTGAAACAGACGGAGAGAGCCCAAGAGTCAATGCCATGTAATTCCCATCTACTGACTTAGTAAAATTAGTCTGTGGTCTCCAGACAATTTCTATAGAAGAAATACTGTAACCACAATAGGCTGGAGAAAAATCACCAGCACTAGTATCTGGCATTGACAAGCACAGGAAAGCCAAGAAATTGTCTGGGGAAATGTGCGGTCCTTCTAAAATAAGTAAGTGGAAGTGTTTCAGTAAAGAAGCTCAAGGAAAAACGGCTAGTTCTAACTTTCCACAGCACTGGAAACTCATTGGGCTTGCGCCCACTTCAAAATTTTAAGTGTTTACCATTCATAAAAAATACAAGACAATAAAAATGGTAAGCTAATAAAGGCTGAACAAAATCTATAATTTGCACACGCGTCAATATCCTCTGTACATCTCTTCAGTAACAACTTACAGTCTTCAGCTGCTATGACAGACCTCGTCAAACCTATAGAGTGTTGTGTGTCATCATCACAGTAGGAAGCATTCAGACTTCTTTACAGTTCTATGAATAGTCTTTTCTCAGAAACTCTCAGAATAGTAAGGACTCAGTAATTTATACTATGTTCTGTACATTTACTATGTAAATTTGAAAATATGCAATCCCCAAAAATAGAGCTAGTCATTCTATATTAAGTTCAAATTTGGATAACCCTAAGACCACCAAGAATATCAGCAAATAAAAGCCAGCAGACTTACCTTTGGTTGAGATCCATACTACTGATGTGCTACAACCAGAAGATGTGCCATACAGAGGATATGAAACTCCTTATCTGGTGATTTCTGTCACATATACAAATCCAAGTCAGGAGGCTTACATTGCAGCAAGGTATGCTACAGGCAAAGCAAAGCTGGGAGCCCTGCTAATCTTTTACTGTGATAACACTAACTAATGTATACAACTGAAACAGAAAGCCATATAATTATCTTGGGACATCACGGGCAATTGCTAAAACAAATGAAACATACTATCAGCCACATTCCTATCGTGGATAAATTCTTATTATTGACGGCAAACAGCAGCATTTAGTTGGAATTATGCAAATTTGAATTTTTAGAGCCTATCTGATGAGCTCATGCTTGCTCCAAGAATGCTACCTTGTATGTGTCAATATAAATTTTGTCCTAGGACTTCTTTAGAAGTTCTATAACTTTTCAATGTATGATTGTTTAGTAGATCAAAGATATCAGAAATCATTAAGGCCTAAGATATATTATTTTCTTAGCATTAAACAGATTGTAGTTACGTAGGAGCCATTGCTAATGATTTCCTTCAGTTCTGTTTTTGTTGTTGTTTTTTTTTTTAACTCATCGACGATAATAATTTCATGTGAATTCTGGATATCTGTAAAATGGCAGGAGACACAAAGTCTGGCAGTTCCTTTATCCAGAAGTATCTTTCATTAGTGTTTTTTTAACTTTTCATTCAAAAAATGAACTTGAATTAAATAGAAAGAAGAATGTAATTTAAAAACAAAAACAAACAAACAAAAAAAGTAACTAACACTTCTTGGGTGATTTTTTTCTCCCCGTTCCTGCCCTTCAGTTTAGAGTAGGCAAAGATGAGAAGGCATTAAAAGAATAATAAATTCTACGAACTTGACATGGAATCAGCTTGTTCCAGTCAACTAAAGAGGCATTTGTCTTTCTCAGCTCTCCATTGCTTTTGTTTAGCGCAGGTAGATTTACGATTTTAATGCCAGTTGGCACCTATTTTCCCACCAGCTTTTAACGAGAGATGACTGTCTAACTCCTCTTTGGACAGGTTCCAAAATAGTATCCTTAATCTTTTTATAATTTTATCTTGATTTTTGGGTAATATAAAGAAGGCACTTCCACCTCTAAAAGCATACAATGACAAGGATCTTTCTGGAATGATGCAATCTGGGGGACATTTTGGGTGTACAGACGCAAGTTTGCTTTTTTCAAGCACCCCACTACTCTGACAGATGGCTTTTCACAGTCGTCTACTCTGTCCTAAGCTCCTCATAGAAATTCAAAAGGAATTAGCACATACTCACACTGGCAGCAAGATCAGATACCTTTAAGGTAGAACAAATATAAAAAACAAATTAATAAAAATAATGAAAAAGCAAACCTGCCCTATATCACATTCGTATGCTTAGAAAATGCTTCCCAATTCTCTACAGCATGAGTGTCCAGTCTTTTGGCTGGCCTCAGCCACACTGAGTGAAGAGGAATTGTCATGGCATGCATATAAAATATAAAAAACAGTTAACATATATAAGTACCAATACTTCTTGTTTTTATATATTTATTATTAAAACTTAGAAAAGAAGTCAACAAAAATGTAAAATAAGGGGTTACGTGACCTTGTTTTTGTGAAACTGATGCAACAGTCTGATTTGGTGGCAGTGGTTTGCCATTCTTAGCGAACTCTCAAGGTGTTCATCGGAGATTTTTGACGAAATTTTACTCTTCCTGTGCTTCATCCTTGAAAACTGTGGTTCGCAAATGTACATACTGTCAAAAAGGGATGACACGAATAAGACATGCTTGTAAAGTTAGGAATATTATTGTTTGGTAAGATAGGTCTTATATAACTAACTTTCTTTGATTTGAATGATTGCAGTTCTATACCTTCCATTTGAAAATGTCAGGTAATGTATTTATGCCTACTAAAAATGGATTCACAAATAAACCAAAAACTTGATTATTTTTTCAGCAATCCTGAAACCTCTTCTCTAACACATTTATCAAAACAGAAAGCCTGGCTGCAATATTTTTCACTGTTCACAGGACAGTGTTAATGTATCAAAATGCAAATACATATATATATATTTGCCATAACTTGAGCTTGCCATAACGAAGATTCATTTCAAATACTGTTATGGTTAGAAACATGAATAGACCAGTTCATTCTCACCTTCAAGACACATGTTTATTTCACTTAAACAAGTGGTCAAATCCACCAAAAATACTAAATCTGTGAGCCATTTTTCTTCTTTCATGTTCCGGCACAAATTTTCGTTTTGCTTCCATAAATATCTTGATTTCACTTTGCAAAGTTTTTAGCATTTTACCTCAATTTAATCACCTTCCTTTAGAAAAGAAAATTATGTTCCCACAATCAAAATCCACATTTTTAAGGAACTCCTTGAATCAGTGGTGATTCAGTCCTTTGGACTTTATGAAATACACAGTTCTGATGACGATTTGCATGACATTATCAATTTTCAGGCTTTTGCACATAAATTTTCCTGATATTCAATGCAGTGATATTTCATCAAATGTTGCTAACGTCAACTGTATCATCTCCTATTATTTATATGTCTCTTTCTTTTCTTTCTTCTTCTTTTTTTTTTTTTTTAACCATCACAGGGGAGCCATTAGTAGCTATATCTTATATGTTGACAAAAGTTAAAGAAAATATTTTTTATATCATTTTTACTGCTTCATACAAATGAAGAGATTTAGTTGTGTCTTTTAATGGCACCAAAGAAGCCATTTCTTCAGTGACATTATATTTGTTATCAATACTTCTATTATAAACTGCAAGTTGAAACATACCTGTAGCATCACTACTTCCATCTACTGCCAAAGTATAAAATTTGAAATGAGAAAACTTACTCTCCAAATTTCTTTTGATAGATTTTCCTGTTTCTTCAGTTTGCCTGACTACAGTCTAGTGTATGTGTCTTCAAAGCACACACACATTACTATGCTGAAGTATTATTATTGACTGCGTTTTACTCACCAAGTGGCACAAGTGTGTATGATGTGTTGCACACAAAGTTTTCAAGGTGACTGAGTGTGAATGGTGGGCACCAGGGGTATAGTTATCTCTGCTCTGCACCCTCTCAGCCAAAACATGAGCTACATTAAATTGACTCAAATGAAAAATATCTCTAAAAGTCACATAATAATGATAAAAATTTAAGATCTCGTGAGGCCACATCACTAGCTGTCCTGGGCTATCCACGACTTGCAGACCAGAGGTTGGACATACTTGCCTTAGATGTTAACTGAGAGGAGTTAATCCCTCCTTTCCAACACTGTAGTCCTGGGTTTCCAAAGATGATGTTGTTCGTGGGATCTGGCCACGAGGAAAGTTCATTTTCCCCATCATCGTAATCCTTGGCCTGTGACAGACTGGGCAAGGAAGATATGGAGAAACAAAAGGAAGACAATGAGAAACAGACAGACAGGCAGGCAAATGATAGTTGGCTCTCTCCTACTGCTGATGTCCCTGTAAGCTGAGAGACACGGTTCTCAGAAAACCATATACAAACGCTTTTCCTACACACATTTGTCTAAAACCAATTATTAACTGCATGTGCTTTTCTATTATTTTTATTTTCTATTATTATTTTTTTCTAAAGCAGACCCTGTTGCTATCCATAATCTCCATGAAGGTAATTCATGGCATTCTATATAATGTCACTGGCTTGTAGAGTGAAGCTGGCTGAACTCACTGCAAAGGGCGCTAGATTAAATGCAGATAACAGTTATGAACTGTTAGTTGTAATTTACTGACTGCACCAGGGGGAGAATGGTGGGCATGCTGTGGTTTTTCACAGCATGAATTAGAGTTCTCTTGTGAAATGAGGATGCTTTGTGCAGATTAAATTATAAGAAATGTGCACCTGGGCCACATAAAGACCTAACATTCTCTCCCTGTAGGTTGACTGATAATATAAATGATGTAACATCATAATTTCAACATCATCTGAAAGTTTAATACATGTAATTGTGAGCTGCTTTTCTTCTTGGAAATTGCAAACACAGCAAAATTGCAGGCTTGGTGTTACTGAGTCATTGTTGGTCTGCTGTATCTGTATTACAATGGCTATACATCAAGAGAAGGATGACACCCAGTTTACCATCATTACCTGTTTCCTTTTGAGTTGTTACGGCAGCTGAATGGTTCAGAAGGAGTTTAGGTCAAGTAGCAGGGAGGAGGAATTATATTGGTGGCTTTTAACGGAAATGAGCTGATATGATCTCAGCCATATAAAACATACACTGTTTTGCATGATAGCTGCAGGAAAGTGCACCTGTAAAAGTATAAGGTGTGCTTGTAAAAGAAAAAACATTAATAGATAAACATAGAAAATTGCATGTGTTAAATAGTGGGGCCTAATTCTCCTCTGTCAATACCTGTGGAAGTTTAGTATATACGTAAGAGAATTTAGCTAATTTTGCACTTATGTAAAAATTCTTTCCTATCTTCTCTGTATACTCCTTGTCACTACACACTCCTCTAAAACACACTACCATTCCTGATATACTCCACTGCCAATATTTTCTTCTTTAGAATTTCTTTCATCCCAACTCCAGAAGTTTGGATTGTGTTTGCGTAGTCCTATCATTCTCTTCAGGATCTTTAAGTCTGAAAAATTCTACTGAATGTAAAATGAAATTAAAAAATATTTTTTTAAAAGTATGCTAAATTGTAGGTTTAATAACATCATCTTAGTTATTAAACAACCTACAGAAAACAAATTACCAAAGGAATGTATTATTTCTTTAGCTGAAGAAAAATATCTGTATTTATCAACTAAAGGTGAGTAATGTTCTCATTTGTAAATAATATAAAAAAGAAATGTTGGGAAAAAAGCAATGAAAGAATAGGCTGCACTATATAAGATATACATGCATAAGAAGGCACACTTGAGAAAGGGCTTGGTGGTTTTGATGCTCACTTTTTTTGTTACGTACTTGATTTCTTTGTCAGCTTACCTGTTTTGAAAGCTTTTACTTCTTCTCATGCAGATCCCTGTTTATGCTTTTTACAGAACTAAAAAGCCCTTGAATATGGTGTGGCTACTCTTCAATGCCAATGATGTAATACAGTAAAATGATACCTATTCTACATTCACCTTGAAAAAACAGCTTTGAAGAGTTATTGAAGAAAATTATAGAGAACAGTTGTGATAAAAACAAACTCGACAGTATTTCACAATTTCATACCAACATAGCTACTATGCCAGGCTGGATTTAGAATACGTGGCACTAACAATCTCAGTGGGCTGTGAATGGACCTTAGAATGGATGGATTCTTTCTGTCAAGCTCATACTTTTTTCTGATCTTAAGAAAACATATTCCTCTAAACTCAAGACCTGAGGTAACTACTGCACAGCATTTATGTGATGTGTAGCAAGAATTTGATTAGATAAACAGTGATAGTGCACTGTGGTTAGCACAGTGGTTATGGCAAGCTGTTGGGACTTTAAATACTACTTTCTGTCTGAAAGAAAGGTTGGCACCTCCCTTTCTAACAATCTCAGCATACAGTAGGAAATTGCACAACAACATGCAAATTGCAATACTATCTTGTATGAAAATGAAAAAGAGAAGTTACTCACTGCATACACATACAAAAAAAGAGAAAGCATACTCGGGTTATGTTTCAAATTTTGCTGATGGAACAGTAAAACCTCTTTCTTCAAAAGCAGAAATTGTCTTCTCTTAAGTCTAAAGCCTCCCAGGTGAAAAAATTGTTTCTCCATCCTATTAAGAGAAATAATCAAACATACTTTGGTGAGCTTAAAGACTTACATTCTGATCTTCTCTGAAATGGAAAGTCATTATTTCCTCCGTGAGCCTGAGTGAACATAAGAGAATAAGAGAACCTACCTGAGGTAGATTTAAGGTACTACCAACAGCAGTTCTCCTAGTATAAGTCGTGAAGCTCTTATTGCTTGGTTGATCAATGATGGATAGAAAGGAAACAATTCAAGTTGCAGTATGATGAGAAATGGCCCAAGGAGTCCCTGGACAAGCACTCTGGTTCATGCAGGGAACAGGAGTAGCATAGTGAATTGGTTTTCTTCTGAACACAGACCCAGCTTGGAGGCAAAACACTGTTTTAGAGATGCTGTATTGTTACCTTCTGAACTAGATGTTATAGAAATATATTAAATCACAGCTTCTGAGTAAGAATTGGTTATATTTTACAATTATTTTGTCAAAGGAGACATTCATCATCTGAAGTAGAGAACTGGAGCTTTGTAACACGTGGTCTTGGCACTTCAACCACTCTCTAGCATAAGAAAATATTCTTCTAAATGCTTGCACAATATTATTTCTCTTTCTTTTTTGGGAATTGGTAATACAGGTAAGACAAGTTAGAGAAGAGAAGCAAAAGAGTAAGAATAAAGTTCTGACAAACTGTTCCACAAGTTGGAAGTTGCTCAAATGCATGATAGATCACGACATCAGTGACTTGATTTCACTCAACTTGTCAAGACTCAGTTGTTCTATGCCAGAAATCTGTTACAAGAGTAAGCACACCTACACTCCCACTTGGAAAACAAGCATTTTAAATCTTCTTAGACAATCACACTGCTTTACACTAAGCCATAGGTGCTGCTTTAACATCTACTGTTTTCTGGAGTCACAAATGATAATCAGAAAAATAAGCCAAAAGTTCATCTGTACTTCTAAGGTGCAAGAAAAAGGCTGTTGGAGCTTGATGGGTCCTAGGAAGAAATCATATACTGGATATAAATACCACTGAGCTGGAAGGGAACAAAGCAGAAGGACACAACTGCTTATTTATTAACCACCATTCTGCCTCCGTACTTACATTGCATAGTATCTCACAACAGTCTCACTGGGGCTATTACCAGAGCAAATTACTGCTCAACATGAATAAATGCAAAAAGTCTGGGTCTAAGCTTTTAAGTGGTTTGTTTTTTTTTTTTTTTTTTTTTTTTTTTTAATGTTTTTATGTGTTTTAAATTGTATTATTAGCACAGCTACATGAGAGGGGCAATTCCGTATAGATGAAGTTGAACTAAGCTCTCCGATGAAGGGTCAAGACTTGTAAGTGTTACTAATTAGGGACACAGTCATAGAATGAGTTATGCTTCCTTCGATAAAGAAAGAGACCTAGCTGTTATTTAATGATACATGAAATTACTTCTGTTTCTCCATGGCAGGATTTAAAAATATCATGAAATAGACACCCTGCTTCTTAAGTTGCATTCTGCCTTGCTCAAAAGGTTAAAAAAAAAAAATCACACACAAAATGCAGGTACATACTAGACCATTTCAAATTTTGGAATAAAGCTTATCTATTGCAAAGACTTTATCACTCTCACTAGAAGAGAAGCTAATACGAGATTTCACTGTCAGAATCCAGCTCAGTGAGTCAAATGGCAGCACGGAGGAGGAGGTGATCAGAGCACAGAGGGTACGGAGAAGGCAGGAGGTGATATACAAAAGCTAAAAAGTCTATTCTGTGAGGTCAGAGAGGTGACAGTTGGGACCACTAAATCAGAATGGTCTTTTCAGTTTGCAATTCTCATCAGGTTGAAGGATGCTCTCTTTTAAAGAAGTACTGTTGCAACAAGCACATTGTACAGATAGTATGCAAGTGTAACTGGAAATGAGAACAAAAATTCACCACTGCTAACACCAGCCTTCACAACATCTAAAATCAGTCTGAATATTTGAAACTTACACAGCGTATTCCTCTGATGGCTGAATGCAGTTTGGTTAGACAAAAGGCCCTCTGCCTAGTACTCAACCAGTTTTATGCATTATCAGCTGGAATCTTCACCTCTTATCATTTTCAAGATCAACTGTTAACAAAATGAAGAAGACACTTCTGAAATGACAGCAGAGAATCATTTACATTCAAATCACAATTTACCTACTACATTGAGACTCACCTGTAAGACAAACACCCAAATCTGAAAGGTGATAATAAATCTATGATAAAGACTAAGTGCAGAGTTTACAACCCTGACAGCTCTAGATTGCTCTGTCTAAATTAATAACAACTCTGAATAAAAGACATCTTAGTCCACTTGTACAGTACAACACTTAAGTTTTCCATTAGTGTCATTGGCCTCCCAGGGGTCTCCTCCCATATTTCATATATTTATGGACAAGACATAAAGGACTCTAAGTGCATCAGCTGGGTTCAGAGAGCATCCCTCTCCTATACTACTATTCATCAACATTATTTCCTGTGATTACAAAGCCATTGTATCAAAAATGTAGCCATACCTCAAAAAGCTAAATAAAAAGCCCACAGCTAGTCCTAGAAGCTTTATTCATCCAAGGCTTGGTGTGAAGCAGAGGCAACACAGTTGATGAAGCTATTGCACCTGCATATGTAAGTGGCTCAAGTGCCTCTTGCAGACAGATACCTATTGGTTTCCATTTAGATTTTCCTTTTTGCTGCTCAGCATGCAGTGAGTTTATGAGAAAGAGGGAAGTTCATATGGTGAAGTCATGCATAGAGCATAAGAAATAATAAAGCTCTTACCTGCACTCAAGTCACAGAGGGGCATTGCTGCCATTGCAGTGCTCTGGGTTCAGTGCCAAGCTGGTACGCCTCAAGGATTCATGCTTAACTGGGACAAAGTCATCCGGCTGCTCAAGGAACAAAGGTAACACTGGAATAAAAAGCCAGCATGGCCTCTGAGAACATCTGCTCATGTTAAGATTAGGTCTATTTTGCAAATGTGACTTAAAAGATCAAACAAACAAGAGGTGTTCTCAAATGGGTGCTTCCTGATTGCATCACATTGCCCAGCCTAAATGTGTGCTTAGGTCCTTAAAACTTGCAGCAAGAAATTTCGGGCATATAACTGGGACAATCTTACTTTTCAAGGAAACAATTTGCTGTCCATGAAAACTAAGAAGTGAGTGATCAGTTAGAATAAGGAATCCAGGAGAAATGAGTTTGGCTCCATCCTGTTAACTGTTCTGCCAAGGGACACAAATTGCCTTCACAATCTTGTCTGGTCATAAGCTTGTCCACACAGCAATGACTGTTAGCTGCATCATCCTGGTTGATAGCTTTATGATGTGGACAAACATGCAGTAAAGAGTAAAATACGCCTACTGAAACTAATTTTCAGTGTGACCTATGCCAGGATTAAACTGAGGTCTTCAAAGGTGAAAAGAGAGTGTATCAATCAACTGCCTTATAACTGCCCCTTCAGCCAGAGAACGCACAACAAATAAAATTAAGTGCTAAATCAACTTATTCGTACACACAAAATAATTAAATACTATATATTGATTTACATTTTTATTGGAAAGGAAGAAAAAAGACAATCAAGCTGTTTTGGTGCTGAAGATTTGATGTGTTAGTCTTGCTAGTTGTAGGCTCTAGACTGGGGCTGTATTGGCAATAAAATAAAAACTTGCAGTCTGTAAATATTAGGCTTTCTTCTTTCTACAAGGGAACACGTTCCAATACCACAAAAAATACATTTAAATGGATATATGTAATAGATTCTGAAATGATCCTTTCTGGACACTTATTGCAGATTTCAGACTGCTATTTCATATTAAATGATGATGCTTGTAAGAGATTTAAACTACATTGAAATAAAAGACAACATTAATTTAAAATTAAAGCACACACATTATCACATGCAACAGTGTCTGAATACCTGTATGTGCTGAGGGAGGCTTTTGGGGAAGAAAAAAATCTCAAAGGAAAAGCTTTGCTGAACGGCTTAAGTAACAATTAAAATAGCTTTAAGTCAGTCCTGAAGATGCATCAAAATACACCTCCGAGTACTAGAGATTATTAAATTATTAATTTCAATTAATTATTTAAAAGGACGTGTTATAAAATAGTTATTTATAAGATAATTGTTTGATTATGAAAAATTATAATGATTATGAAAAATAACAATTGGTTAACAGCATTCTACAAATAGTTCTAGCTGCGTTATTGAAAATTCAGTGGTAGCAGGAAGCACCAGAAAGAGGCGAACTCACAAAGCTTTTTACATCACACTTCATGTCCCAGACTTTTTGGAAAAATCTCCTCCTACCTAAAGGAGAGAAAAATTAAACATTTCAAAATATACCAGCAGAATATATATATATTTTTAGAAAAACAGCAAAACACAGAATGGGTTTACAAAGAGTAAGCCTTATCCATGTTATTTGTCACTTGATGAAAAATAGGCAATTCAATAAAATTAGGAAAAATTCAAAAATCAGGCAGATCAATAAGGCAACTCGAGCAGGTAAGTGATAGCCATCTCTCCCAGAGTTATCAGAGATTTATGGCTATCTACACAGGAGAACTGGAAACTGATGGACAAAACTAAGGAAAACTATTACATACCAGTTAATTCAGTTACATTAACATTACATAAACTGCATAGAGGGAAAAAGAAAAGTGATATTATATAAAAATGCTTTCAATATTTACACTTAATCAAAAAGCATCAATTCTTTTTTTTTTTTTTTTTTTGTTACCTTTTCTCCTTGTTTTCTCCTGTTTTCTCCTGCAATTCCTAATAACATTTTCCACTGGATTGGATTATTTCAAAAATAATGACAACTTTCATGTAATCAAGACAACTCATTGTGCATACTGGTTTTAGTAATCAAAATTTATTTTCTAGAATTTGCAATATTTCACTTAGGTACAGTATTGCTTGATGTGTTTTATATTCACTCCTCATATACTAACTCCACATAAGCTGTACACATGCCCTGAATTCTAGAAACACATGCAAACCCTGACTTCAAAGCACAATTTGGGATGGGTACTGTAAAAAGCAGGTTATCACTGTGAATACTCACAAATTCAAAACTTCCTTCTCACTTTTGTCCCACAGAATTAGCATAACATTTATTGTTCCAGTGAATATTCCCCTTGTATTCTGTATTCATTTAAATTAAATAGAAAAAGCCGTAAAATCAGCTTCATTAAAAAGTCAAATGAATTGTTTCCATTTTTGACAGCAATGTCAAAATGTCACATGTCCCTAAAAATCAGAACAGTTATTCCATGAGAAATAAAAATAAACAACAAATCAATGGGAAAAAAAAATGCCCTGTGCACTATGACCTTCTATGATTCCAATCCTCTCCTGCCCCCCCTGTTCACCATGATTCCCTACTGCAGTTTCCCTGAGGAAGAATCCTGCCTCTAGGGATGATGATGTCCCCAGGAGGACACCCTGATGAGAGACAGAGGTCCCACCACTTGGTGGCACACTCCATGGAGTGGCAGCCATTTCCAGGAACCTCTGATCCCAAGTGATCGAGATGATGCTGGCTGAAGCGTTCATCAGCTTGAGGTATCAGGACAGAAGGTGAAGGCTGAGAATGTGGCTGTATAAAACAAGCTAATATCAGAAAGAACCACAATGCACTCTGGTATTCATTTCTTTTTCTCCTGTCAGATACATGCCATGTGCAACCAGCAAGTGCTTTGTAATGGTTTAATTTCATGATGGAGTGTGATTTTCCACAAGTAAAAGAAAAAAGGAACCCTGTAAAATGAGAGTAAGTCATTTCATTGAGTATTCTCCAGCACTCCGAAGATAAAGAAATGCTGGATTTAGGCAGTGGCAGAGAGCCACTGCTACTGCTGGCCATGAAGGTGGCACAAGGTACTACTTGTCCCTGACACCTCCCACAAAGAAGAAGAAACAGCCCTCCTAGACTACTCCAAAATTCTCTCTGTAACCAGTCGTCTCACCAGTGCTGCTGAATTCCTTGGGAAAATCTTGAAAACACTTCAGGCTCTCAATAGAATATTTTCAGTGCCTTAAGAGCAAAGGTAATAATACACAGCCTTAATCTTTAGATAATCTACTTTCAAAACTGCGTATCTACAGAAAAAACTATCTCTTTCATATCAAATTCTGATAAAAGAATGGGCAGTTCCATACACCTCAGTGAGGCGCAGTGCAAGAAGCCAGAATTCTGCTTGTAAGTAAGTAAATCTATATGCTGTGTCTATAGCACCAAAAAAAAAAAAAAAAAAAAAAAAAGAAGAAGAAAAAAAAAATACCCAGCTCCATCCACAACGGAATTATACTGTGCATTAGGATTTATTATCAACAAAGACAGTCATTCTGCTTTTAGACCCAAGCTAGATTCCTTAGAGGCTTCTCAGCTATCTCTAGATGTAAAACAGTTTTGTTTCTGGGTAGACTCATCTGTATCTAATGCACTTTGACCATCCTAGACGGTCATTTTTATCTCTCTCTTGCTACCCTCCCCCTTGCTCTCTAATTGCTGCTATACTGGATATGCGCTCGTAACCTTCATCTTCAAAGGCCTTCACACTCATGTGTATTCTCCCTATGATCATCTCTCATTCAATTATGTGTCCAGAATGGTCCTGTATATTCATTTCAATTTCTCATCTGGCGATGCCAGTCTGCACTGCCCAGCTGCTGAACTCTTCAATAATTTATTTTATTATTATATTTTTTAATAAAAAGTCCTTCACAGCAGCTATTCGTGGTCTACTGACTAGCATTATCTCATTATTTTCTCTGTTTTCCTGCTTTCATACTTATCAAGCTGTTGTCTCAGTTTCATCATAGGAGATGATGTTTTTCAACAAACTACTTCTTTTTGCACTTATTCGTTGTATTCATTTTTTAACTGTACTAAGATATTTGTCTTCTTTTACTGGAATCCCTAACACGAACTGCATGGCACCCCTTTGGAGATTTATGATCAATCATGGGAAAATCTTCTTTGGAGGTGAATGGAAAACAAAGCACTAAATATACGTACCTGTGTATATAAGAGTTATATCATAATGGCACTTCTTCTTATGGTCTTTGCATAGCATGGTAAGAATAGCGTTATATACAAAGCAAGAAAAGGTATTAGACTACTTAACAAAAGGTCATTAAAACCAACTACTAAAAAAGAGGCAGAATCACAGGCACTGAGAAGGTAAAGTTGATATGTTCACATAAACATTTAAATGGCTGCTTCATCTTTACTTCAACCACCCTAAAAGAGAAGGTTTTAAAATACTAAATTAATTTTGGCCAGCTGTCCAACTATGTTGGGTTGGCTATATTTGTTCTTTTCTAGAAGAACACCTGGATTTTGAAGATTTGTAATCCTGTGCACAAAAATATCATGGTTTGGTTTGAGTCCTTCCAGAAAGTCTTCTCATGCAAGTCTTAGGATTAATGTGAACAATAGAAAAATATTTTGTTAACTTTAAAAAAATGTAAGAGTACAATACTTACCACAAGAACATACAGCGTGGAAAATTTTAAGATGATCTTATCCTATTTTTTAAAAACTTTTATAAAACTGTAAGCCTATGGGTAGACGCATGTAGATGCAGAAATATACACGAGGGCTGCTCCAAAAGTAATGCCTCCCATTTTATTACGTTGGCCATTGATGTAAGAAGATGTTGGTATGGCACTAGAGCCTGAAACCTTCCCACCAATATTGCCTTACATTTTGTTGCCAGGTGACAGATGGCAGCAGAGGTGCAGTCTGAGAAAATGATGTCTACTATGGAAGTGTATAGGAAGCAAAGACGTGCCATTAAATTCCTCAATTTGGAAAAAGGTGACACTAACTGATATTCATTGACACTTGCTGAACGTTTCTGAAGACCAAACAGAGGATGTGAGCATGATGAGGCAGTGGGTGGTGTGTCTCAGCAGTGGTGACTGCAACAGTGCTCACCTTCTTTACTGGTGCATATTTTTATAAGTGCCACACGCAGGCTCTTATTCATTACCTGTAAAAACACACAGCTAATGGTGGTGACCACATTAAAAAACAGTGTTCTGTAGCTCAGATTTGTATTATTAAATATTGTTATTTTTCTCTTTTTATCTGTTCTATTTTACATGGAAATGAATTGGAGGAATCACTTTCAGTGTGACCTACAAATAAACCATACATACACATATATAAAAATAAAACCATATTGGTTTAATATATTAGTTTGTCATTTAGGTTCACCATGAGCAGAACCATTACAGCTGGCACAAATACTTGAATATCATGTTACTTTAAACTTGAGTCACAAGAAGCTCTCCAAGCTAGGCAATATAATCTAAATGTTAGGGATCACACTAGGCACAGAAAAGCATAATCTAAATGAAATGCTCATATTTCAGCATTGTGATTCATACTGAGATTAATGGGAGGTGAAAGAATTCACACCCTGAGTATTATTTACTTCATTGCATACATTCAAATATTTCTTTAATCTAACATTTGAATATTTACTTATTTTGCCTTAGGGTAAGAACTACAGAATTTGTAAAGAATAATAGAATTGTTTGAGTCAGAAGGGACCCTTAAGGATCACTCAGTCCGAGTCCCCAGTAATGAACAGGGACACCTACAACTTGATCAGGTTGCTTAGAGCTCCATCCTGTCATTAAAACTCCACCACTTTTATCTGGATTACCCATGTGTTACAGGACAAGACCAGCTGACAGATCCCAGTGAAAAAAAAGATTACCATTATGATGTCAGTCCTGTGTATTCTTTTCTGTCCTTGGTGAACCATTCTCTGAATATACTTAGTTTGTGTTGAACATTAGAGATGTTATTCCAAGTTTTCTATGAATGTTCAGTACTATTGCTGTTTTGCAAGCTACTCATAACGCAAAATTTAAAATACCTACATAACATCAATACTTGCTTCAAAAAAATATGAGCATGCAGATCTAATGATTTATTCTCTCCTACAGAACAAGGAGCAGAAATGAAACACATTGTAAGTGGCACAATAAGTCGCGTCATAAAGCCAACCAAATGCTCTCCATTTTAAAGGTTTTTCTAGTACTGCTACTTGAAAAATGTTGCTACCTTCAGGTAATTATGATTCTATGATAATTTCCACAGGAAAGCCATACTATCTTCTCAAAGAAGCAATACGTCTGCACCCAAGGACTTGAAAGTCCCGTCACCATAAGATCTGGGAATGTGTTACAAGGTGTTCTCTGTATGAGGGAGAGGAAAAGTTATGCTACACCTTTTCCTGGCTAAAATCAAGTAATCTCAGAAACAGATGGAAAGGAGTTCACCAATTCAGCCAATTACACAAACTACTTCCTGAATACCTCTCATCTTGCCCAGACTGATGGGACCACACAGCCTGGGGACACAGCAGAAAGGAGCAGAGCTCTGCTACCAGCTTTGTGCCACCACGATGTTCTATTTGACTAATCATTCTTTTCTACCTTCAGTCTCATCTTTTTTAACCTCACACTTCTCCTGCATACTTCTTTATGCTTAAAATATGAATTATTAGGAAAATATTCCACATGTATTGCAGGTTTTACAAAGCAACTTCAGGAAGACTGCTACATAAAATAACATTTTGAAAATAGCAGCTGTGAAAGGCCATCAGTGATCCACCTGAAATGTCAATACATCAGTTCAAATGTTGTTACTCACAGCTGCTTGAAGCATCCAAAGGCAGCAAAATCAAAGGGATAGCTATCCTTTTTCTTTTCTTCTTAGGAAAAAAAGACTGAATAGAAAGGCAATTAAGTCTCTCTCTCATCCTTTTCAAATTAAAAGGGATATTTCAAAGGATGGTGAAAGAGGAAGACTGTGTTTCAGGCAAGTTGAGTGAGGATCCCTGGGAGAAGTGATAGATCTGAAGTGAAGGAAATACAGTACTTGAAATGATGTCATGGCGTTAAGATTTTTGGTTATCAGTATTCCACGTCATAACATCATGTAGTGCACAGGGAGTTAAACAGTTAATGCTGCAGGTCCAGATACCTGTCCCAGAAGAGAAGAAGAACTACATACCTCTAAGGACTTTGTCTTCATTGAGGAGATAAAACACCTGGCAAAGTCAGGAGACCTCTCTCTTTCCCCTTCTGCTCATCCTGACTTCACATCTTGCTGCAGCATTAGAGTAAGGCCTTCAAGTTTTCATACACTCCCTCACACTTTCTTTGACTTATTAGCCTCAATTCTATTGTACTATATTGTATCATAGTGTGTTATATAGTGCGTTATCTCACTATATACAATATATTACGTTGTACATAGCGTGTTATTCCAATATCTTATTTAGTTTATTTAGTTTATTTCTCCTCAGATTGTTGCTGCTGTTTTATTTTTGAGCCCATTTGTCTAATCTTTTCCCTTTCTTTTATTTTATTTTTTTTTCTTTTTCCCTTCTAGGGTGTGAATCTCTGCATATCCCTGCATGGGTCCCCCCTTCCCTGCCCGGCTAGTCACGGAACTGGGCCGAAGCAGCCCCTAAACCACAGACAAATGAGAAGAGTTAAAAAATTGGAAAAAGAGCTAGAAGCCAAACTTGTTCTCCAAGAACAGGGTTCATCAGAGAAAAAGGCATCAAAAAAGTGCAGTGATAAAAAAGGCAATCTCATCATCTTATGTTGTATGATTACACGCCATAGTGTTCTGTAATGTTTACTCTGGGTCTCATCAAAACATTAACTGTAGAAAGGAAGGAGAGCCCAGCCAAGAGAGCCACAGATGTTGGCCTAGGAAACAGGAAAGAGACTACAAATAATTAAAATTCAACAGTTCTTGGAGAGAGGTATTCTTTCAGATTTCTCTCGTGACCCCAGACAGAGACCAAAGACCTCACATCGTGTTTCCACTCTACAGTGGTATTCCTTCATTACCAAGAACATCCATGGATTAGCATGGGAGGAGATCTGTATTTCTGAAGACATATCCCTCTAATGCTGCACTCCTTTCATCTTTTCTCTGAAGGCTCCTCTGCTCATCATTCTTTTGACTTATTTTTCTCTAGCAAACTATACATACTGGCCAGAAAAGAGCATAGTGGGATTGTATGCATGCGGCCACCCTTGTCAATGCCTCCTCTCTCTGAAAGCCTGCAGGGCTGACAAGATGTCAGATCCACTAAAACGAGGAAAAGAAAACCTGGTACTTCCAAACAGATTGACTAGCTTAATTCCAACAGATTTTACAATAACACTCACATTTTTTTTCTCCAGATTTACTGCTGATGAACTCTAAAGCCCCTGGATTAAATAAAAATCTGAAAAAATACACCAAAATCTAACAAAAGTTTTCCTTTGACTTGATTTTCTGCTGGTTTCTATGTACCACTATAAAGTGTGATTCCACTGAAATTCCCAACTCCAGTGGCCAACTGCTGTTAAGAACCCTCCCAGGATTTTTGGAAAAGGATGAGAAAATAGATATGGAAAAACAAAAAGCCTCTCTTTCTGGTACAACTGCTCTACTTTACATTGCCTACCATTTTCATTTGTATATTAAATGGTCTATGGCTTTCATGAGAGATTAATGAGATTGTTTGAGTACTTGTGAATAATATGACATTGCCTGCCATATTGCCTCGGTATTTTTATATGTAAATTATATTGAATCAACTAGACAAACCGTGAACGAGTCCTGAAAACACTGTTAAATGTTTTGGATTTTAAAAAAAGTTATTTTTAAAAAAATTCTCTGAAAAGTTGGGGGGGGGGGGAAATACATTATTAACGGTATATATAGGTATCCATGTGCAGAATGTGCATTCCTTTCATTAATGAATATTCATAGTCTAGGAATAGTACGCCCTCCTTTAAAGTTCATCCAACAATTTTAAACATAATAGAACTTTTGTTCCTGTTCTTTTTCTAACATGCAATATTTTTTCCTACCATCGTAATAGCTTTATCCTACACTTTGAAAATTCTCTTAATAGCTTGTTTCTCTTTTGAGCAAAGTGACTACTTGAAAACATAAGAAATTTAAAAAAGATGAAACTTTTTACTGACTACTTGAATCATATTTCAATAGCTCAATTAAAAATCCCCCTTCTTTCATCAAATTCAACATTCTCTTAAAATAATACTTCAAAATATTAATTAGAACTTTCAAAATTTTCTTTCATCCAAGGGCTGAAATAAAAACACACAGAGAGGAAAAGAATCTTTAAGGAAGACAGCAATTACAGGGACAATCCAAACACTGATGAATATCTGAAGGCTTTTGTCACAATCTGTTATTTGCTACTTTTATCCCAGACTGATTAAAATAAAAGGATATTTACTGGTCTGTGATTTTCCTCTAACATTCTTTATGTTGGCTAAAGATGTAGTCAGTTTGCATTCTGAAACTCTATCTACCTTAAAAATGTTGGTATAAAGGCAGACTGATGGAAGGGCATGCTGCAGGTATTTCACTGTAGGGCAACATAACCATTGCACTACACCCCTAGGAAACCTAGTGAACTACTACTGATAGATCTCAAGGTGGATAGCCTTCTTACATCTACTGATGCTAGTAGGATCAGCCAATGTATTCTAACTTGAAGGACTCTTACTCTTCAACTCTTACAGGACATCTTACTTTTCTTTTTAAACTAAAAGCTCATAGAGCTTTTGTTAGTTTGTTTTTATAAAAATTTCAAAATGGCTGAGGTCATTTTACTTATTTCATTACATTTCACATCTAGCTTTCTCTTTTTCTTCTGCTATCAAGTTCAGGACCGATATGAAGATATATTCAGTTTTTCATTTTTCTGAAATCTTATCTGCTTTTTTTCTGATATTCAGTTTTCTGAAACAATCTTCTTCCCTATTTTGTAAAAAAAAAAAAAAAGCAACTTATATTATCTGTCATTTCTTCCAATTAAGGATTCAGATTCCAATTTCACAACAGTGAGGTTTAAATACTTTTCCCCAAAACTTCAGCAGTTATTTTGTAGTACATCTATCCCTTAGGTCTCTGGTAGGCTGGAGCCAAGATCTATGCAAACATACAAATGCAAGGCTTTTATCTTTAAAGTGGTCACTCAGTAAAAGAAAGGAATAGTATGTTTGAAAATTCTCTCATTTAGACGTGGTGCAGAAGTACACCAGCTTTCGCTTAATATTAAGACACTTTTCAAAACCACAGAAATGAACATTTATTAATGCAGTATACACTGAAGTAATTGGACAGCACTTCAAAGGTTTTGTTTTCAATCTTTTCTTATCACTACTATTCAAGGAAAATATATCTACACATTATAAAATGAAATGTATCTTGCAATTACTCTGACAAGTTTTTGGAATAATAAAAAAAAACTATTACATCCTGTTTAGTTTTTGAAAAAGTCAAATGATCTGGTCAAGTATTTAGATTTTGACAAACTATGAAAACATTGACATCATTAATATGGTTTCAGAGCTGAGCACTTATCAGCTCTAAACTGAGAAAGGCAAAGAACATGATTTCCAAAAGAGCACAAATAAGGAATTAATAAATCCAGCTGACTGTCCAACAAGCTGCAAGACTCATACCTATTGGCAGGGCATGTAAACCAGAAATAATAGGATGTACTCATCCATTAATTCATGTGATTGAAGAACTCTCCAGAAGAATAAAAACGGAAAAAAAAAAAAAAAAAAAAAAAAAAAGACTATATTCTGCCCAGAAGCCTCTTGCAAGTGGGAAAGGAACTTATTACTATTTGGCTGGTGGTACGAAATCTATCCATTAATCTCTCACCTACAACTGGCAAGTTGACATGTGCATTTTTCACAAGTTTGGGAAGTATTTACTCTTCAGAATCTCACATTATTTTTCTTCCACAATCTGTTAATTTGGAGAGATAAGTAAATGCATCCATGTACATAAATGTCCCGTCTTTTGCTTCCTGCATTCCTCCTACCTCCCTCTCTTAATGTCCAAAGGCTGCAGAAATAATTCCCACAGTTACTGGAAACAATCAAAACCAACTACAACAAACACACAAACCAAACTGTCTCTTTTGCTTATGAATCTTACTGCTTGTAAATGGATATCATTGCTGTATTTTTTTTTTCCATTCACCTTTCCTGAAAACATAATAATTCACCTTTTCTGGGCATGTCAATAGTTTTGGAGAGCTAAATAATTTGTTCCAGTGTTTGTGATGGGCTGGATGTATTAAAAAGCCAGTAACTGGATGAACTATCAAAATGGACAGCATATTGGGTGGATAAACATGAATCCTTGTGTTCAGCCACACAAAACATATTGCCACAACGTCACCTACAAAAGTAAAACAATCTTTTGTCAGATGAACCCTCCAACCTGTAAATGCCATCAGATCTACACTGAATCTGACATAAGTGTTTGCTAGATTTTGAACATCAAATTTTGGCACCTAAAATCAATCCAGAAGAAGCAGACCTGTCTTGCTTTGTAGAGCTAGACATTCACTCTTAGACAGAAGTCCACAAGAGCTGGAGGTTTTGGCAGTTTGATGACCAGTTTGAGCATTTCCAATTGAGTGGACCTGACTAGAAGCTATGGGGGCTGAGACTGAGTCCTTGGACAAGACATAAGGTCATGCAGTCCCCCAGTTTCTGAATTACCCTTCTAGGAGGCTAACGTGCATCTAGTCATTAGCAAGGAAAGTAATATAGTCTCAGGCCTTTTTCATGCCCTGGAAAACATTTGCAGTCAAAAGAGAACAATCAGACACTATTAAGAATCAAGCATGGATTGTCCAGTATTATCTATGTTAGACAAAATGAGAAATTGAAAACAGTTTATGCACATCTGGAAAAACCTTTTAATTTTTTACCTTTTTAACTCTGAATAACCAATTTTTGACATTTCAAAGCTAACATTATTGTTGCCCTCACCATGAAGATATTTTGACTTCACAGTTCAACAATGAATTGAATTCTAATTTATCTTCCCAAAACTAAAAAACAAAAATATACAACTATTATATTTATTTACATCTCTAGCTAGACTTGTAGAGATTAATTACAAGGAAAAATAATGACAGAGTCATAATGACATTAGCTAGAAACACTTTCTGGTTCAGCCTCAAATTCAAACATATTAACTGTAACTTTGTGGGCACTTTAGAACTTCAAATTTCTTCACAGTCACACAAATTTGGTTGGACTGCATATACATTCCACAATTGTCTAAACATCCATTCCTACAGAAATCAAGTATTTACTATTCTGCTTTAAGATTCTGAAAATCAACTAAGAATTAAGAAATGCAGATATGATTTCTAAATAGAGATTTTAAAAGCACCAAGTAAGCTTATGTTTTTTAGTTCTGTTTTCTGCTTTCCACGTGAGATCAGCATACCATTTGTGTCACAGGAATTAATTTCTGAAACTCATGCAAGAATGTCAGCATCACTGTCTACCACTTGTATATAATTTTCCACATCCTGAAAACAGTAATTTACATGGGAGAAGAACTGAAAAGTCATGACATGGCAGAATTACTACTGCTTGTTTAAACTGCAAGTTTCCTGCTTTTTTGATTTATTTTTTAAGTATTTTGGTTCTTTAAAAGATTATAGTCTGAATTCCTGAGGTTTATAATGATCACTTTTAGGCAAATTGCTAAAATTCTTGTAATTTTTAGTTGCAAGACTTTAACTATTACATTATGAAGGAAAAAAATTAAGTTTAATTCCAGCTTCATTTCACTAATGCAAACATGCTTTAATCTCACTTAGATGATGCAGGTTGGAATCTACAGCCACAACAATGTGCAAAGGGTATTATCCTGAGCAGAGAAAAGCCTTGCAAATACTATACTTCTCAAGTAAACACAGAAGCATTCCTAAGGGAAAGGAGCTCCTCTGCAAGATACTCAGTTTGAATACAGTTCATAAATAGTTGAAAAATATTTTGTTTTCAAATACAATATGCATTTGAAAGATGAAGAAATGGTTAATCCAAATAGTGAGAAGAGCTGCAACCTTTTCCAGATATTACTCTGACTAATGAAGTGAGAGGTTAAAGTAAACCAGCCAAACTATATTTTGCCATAAAATTGTGTCCCAGAACAATCTACTGAAAATGAGAAGATAACAACTGAAGCCCTGAAGGATTTGTTACTGTGACTGATTCTGTTTAATGCATTCATACAAATTGTTTGGAAAAATGACAATAGCTGTAGTTTGTTCAAGTCTGCAGATTTATTAAAAAAGAGGAATAATAGTTGGCACCATGTCAGGGGTAGCAAAGAAACACAGGGAATCTGAATAGGGTAGGACAATAGGGAGTAGGAGATCATGCGTGGTGTCCAGAGATATGATATAATGCCTTCAGGAAGGCCCAGAAAAGGATTAAAAATAACTCAAGTTTTGACAAGTCCTAGGGAAGATGAATCATAGATAATGACAAAAGAAACAGCACGAGGACAGGATCACAGAATTTGTGTCCCCCGACAGTAAGAAAGTTGAAAGGTCAATGAAGAATAGGTAGGTGCAGGCACTTACACTCTATTCTCACCAAAAAATCGTACACAGACTTTGAGTTTTAGAAGAATAGTCAACTGCAGATTTAATATTTTTCTAAAAGGGAGCGGTGACAATTCTTCCTCAGTCTAACCAGAACTTTCCTAGAAATAAACAGAAAATAAAATCACAAAAAATATCTACTGTTATTAGTATTATTATTTTTTTGGAGGGGATTACTAAGATTCATAACACATTTGGAAAAAAACAACAGTTAAAAATAATAACCAAGAAACTAGTCATTGATCACTATTACACATACCATGCAGTAAGGGAATTGCAGCACAGTTTTTTCTTGGCTTTTGGCAGGGTACTTTTCAGAGAGACTTTTGGGAACTGGGTTTTTTTTTTTGGTTTTTTTTTTCCTTTTTTTATTAGTTTGCTTTAATTTTATTTCCCTACAAAGAAAAAGAGGAGAAGGAGAAGGAGAAGGAGAAGGAGAAGGAGAAGGAGAAGGAGAAGGAGAAGGAGAAGGAGAAGGAGAAGGAGAAGGAGAAGGAGAAGGAGAAGCGGGAGAGGCAGTGCTCATAAAGTGAAATCTCTAAAATGTGAAAGGTATCACTGCCATACCAGACAGTGCACGTACAGCAACAAATAAACTCTCAAGAGGTTTACAGTTGGAAGACAGAAGTTTCCTCTAGTAAGACACCAGCACTCTTTTTCTTGAAAAGAACTTCTTAACATACGCCAAAACACACACACATTCCCTTGAACTTCAAACTGTTTCAGACATTCTTCAGCCAGGCTGGAAAACGGCTATTTAAATTATTAAGAGTGAGTGCAGAGCATTATACATTTCAGAAGGAAAAAAAAAAAAAAAAAAAAAAAAGAATGAGCAGTGAAAAAGAAAAAGAAAAAAAGAGGAAAGAAGAAAAAGAAAATTTACCTGCTTATATAAACAGTCGTTTAAGATGTAGAAACAAAAGAGGGGTAAAAAGAATCCCAATCAAACTGTGCCCAGAAGTAGAGAAATGAAGTACACTGTTATTACTGGTATTCACAGACCAAATTGTGTTGAATACAGGAATTAATTATTTTCAGACACTCATTGGCCATGGAAATATTGTAAGAAGATAATAGACAAGAAGGCATAGACAAGAAGAAAATACATTATCTCTGAATATTCTCTTGTCCAGCAAAGCTGACTAGAGCTCACGGCAAAAATACCATGTCTTTGATATCTTAATGATAATTAATAATTAAAAACATTGGATTTTTTTTTTTTTTTTTTTTTTGTCTTTTTTTAACCACCTTCCATAGTGGTAAAAATTCTCAAGAGCTTTAAGTTGTAAAGCCATACTTATTTCACAGATGGTATCAGTTAGAAACATTTCTAATAAGGAAATCATATAAAAATTTCAGAAAACATTTTTCAACAATTAAATAACACTTCTTCCTCTAAACAATAAGATTTTCTTAAATTAATTTTTTCTTAAAAAGAAATGCATTGGATAGGTAAATTATGTAGCTTTTAAGTGTTTGAGTTTTCCCAGAAAGTGAAAGTACAGACTAACTTATTTTAGTAGCATAGACTAGCTATAAAATCAAATAACCAACCCACCAATCATGGAAAGAGGCCTTTTGTTTGGACATATTCATTAATATTGATGTTGCAAATTATATTAAAAACAGCATGTGAAAGATATTGATCAGAAACATCAGATTTTCCTGTAAAAACAAGTTATTAATAAATAACTAAAACCTATTTCTTGTTTTTTTTTTTTTCCAACTCTAAAATAAGTAGTTTGATTGTGTGAATAACTGCTGGGGAGACTCCAATTGAATATCCCATATCATTAATAATGACTTCAAAGGGAAGTATTTTATACAACAATCTCTGTGTATTTGTATTCAGTCTCCATTCATTAAATCACCTTTGCTCATTAACTTGAAGGTACATACTACTCTTTTCACAGCCATACTTAAAAGAGAGAGCTTTCTGACACCTTAATTATGTTACATGGCATATCGCAACGATTTTGCCAAATTCTGCATTACTGAAGAAAAAACTTTTGTTTAAAGAGAAACAAAAAGAAAACAAACAACAACAACAAAAAAAGCATAAATGTTTTTCTCACAATCCTAGTCTAGAAGTAAATGGTCAGAGTTACATTGTGAAAGTATATTCAGTCAGAGAGCTAACGAGTAATTTGTATTAGAAAGGAAACATCAATACTCCATCTTCAGGTTTAATGTGATTGCCACACACATGCATTTGAATATTCAAAGTTATCTGTCACATTTCCCATTTCCTCCAGAGAAACTTGTATGATCAAAAAATTTTTTTTTTTTTTTTTTTTTATCATGAGCAATGCCATTTAAATCTTTCACAAAATTTATTTTTAAGAAAAAATGACACTAAGTATTGAAGTAAGGCATTGAAGATGAAAAAAAAAAAAAAAAAAAAAGTAGTGAAACTGAAAATAAGACAGAGAGAAAGCAGACTTCCTCCTTCTAAATTTCTGTTCTATTGGTCTGCCTCCTTTTCCTATGGCATTTCACATTATCATGAAAGGCATAAGACAGAGTGGCTGCGGAATCCCTAATTCTTTTACAATGACTGGTGATAATGTTACTGATGCTCAGCCCATAACATTTTGCTTTTGGGTTGCCTCTTCCAGTGTAACTATCAGCACATCTACAAGAGACCCACATTCCAACAGAGAGCTTTGACTTACTGACAGAACATTCTCAAACTCAAACATACATTAACTTAAAAGTATACAAGCACAAAGAGGTATTTGCAAATTTAAATGCAATCCATAAAAAGCCATAACTGCAAAAAATTATAACTAGGAGTTATAATTCAACTGTAAGGAAAAAAGAAAAAAAACTCCAGACAGATAACGTGCCAGGTCTCTCACACACATACTTTGCACACACAGTTTGTAAGGGTCCAACTGCAACTCCAAGCTTTTCCCACAATGCAAAAATGATCAATAACACACTTACATCTATGAATTTTCTTTTGAATGGGGTTCAGGCAGACATTCCTTTAAAGATCTATCAACGTAAAATTTCTTTTCTTTCTCCTCTGATCTTAAATTAAAGCTTTATCTTGGCCCAGAAGAAATAGGCATGCTGTAAAATATCTGAAAGCCAACATAACATTTCTTTAATGAATACAACTCATACTGACTGGGGGAAAAATAAAACACAGTATGAATTAATTTATCCCTGTTCTGACTATGCATTTCATTGTTAACACAGTACAAGAGAAGTCATTGAAACAGTATTTGGGGATAATTTGTGCTTCTAATCTGTTGGGTTTACTGTTGGTTTTGTTTGTTTTTTTTTTGTTTGTTTCTTTCTTTTTTTTTGGATTTGTTTGTTAGTTTGTGGGTTGTTTTGTTGTTGTTTTGGTTTTGGTTTTGGTTTTGGAGGGGTGAGTGGTAAACGTGCCTAATCCAGAAGTTAAGTTTTAGTTTAGTAGAAATTCACAGCATAGGACACATGAGTAGCTCAATCACTATTGATATCTACCTCCCTTATTTCTGCTGCTAATACATCACAATTTTGTGATACTGAAGGACCATGGGCAAAGCAGAACTAAGCTGTCTCTTCCAGCTGTGACGGGCTGATCTCAGCTGGCTGACAGACCTAGCCACTCTCTCACTCCCTCTCCCCAACAGGGCAGCATGGTTCCTCTCCACAGGCTACACTATCATTTCTTTCTTCTTTCCTCTCTGAATTTGGCCTGAGTTTTCAGGCAAAATTTTGCCCTCTTTCTTACACGCATTTTCCCAGAGATGCCAGCAGTTTGGCTGGCAGGCTCAGCTGTGTCCTGAGGTGGGTATATACTGGAGTGGATTGGGCACAGGTATGTCCAGCAGGGTGACATTAGAATATCTGTTACTAAGATATGACCAAGGAATAAACAAAAATACTGAAGGCTTTTATTCATTTCTGTTTATTTCAGGATGTTCTGCATTATTTATTGTCATCTTCTGTTGCACAAGTTAAATTGTCTCCTAGCTTTGCCCAAGACAAATACAACTATCAAACTGCCTAGAGCTGAACACGAACATCCGCACTTAGACACCTAATGAAACAACCATGGTGCCAACAGAAGCTTTTGCTTTTATGCAAAATCATTTATTTTTCTCAAAACTTAAGCTAAGCTTTCTGGAAAGATAAATTATGAATCAGATTAAGGCACTATATTTAAATAACTTGGTCCACTTAACTAGAAATCTGGGAATATTTACTGACTTTATTGAATGTCCTTGGCAGATGGGAAAGTCCACAATTTTGATTATTTGTTTCTTAAATTCTACCTCATACTATGAGGCTCAGATTGTACAGTTCTGTCACTTGTATAAACACAAAGGAAGATGCAACATATGAAGTTAAACGATAATCCCACAAGAATTATTGGAATGACTTTGAAGTGAACAGAATTGACACTAGATGAAAAACGAACCCAAAATTTAAAACTGTAAATAAAGTGTACTAAACAGTGGTCTCTTTTCATTATCAATATATATACTGCTAAAAGGAATTACCACTTGTATTGCAAGAAATCAAGTGCTCTTTCGTCCTGTGGGATGCAAATGAGATACTTCTCTTTGGAGAATTATTGAAACCTGATGACAAGAAGCAGATAAAGTAAGATGCTCTTAGCTTAATAGTGGCTGTGACATGCATCTGTAAAAGAAGCAGAAGATGAGTGAAATCAGCCTTACACGCTGACAGATGAACTTCAGCTTATCTAATATTTTCTTCTAGTACCAAATCCACTTTTAGCTCTTTTAATACTAGAAAGAAGGTTGCCCAGGACAAGACATGTTGTTCTGTTCTAACTCTTTGAAAGAGTTGCTCTTTTTCAGGTGCTGTGCAAATAACGTTGATCATGAAAAAAACTGAGACGTATACTATAACAGCCTTTTTTTTTTTTTTTTTCCCCAGAATACAATCTACCAAAAAGATATTTTAATAGCTGCTTTCTTCCTTTCACATTAGAATTTACCAAAAAGCAATCAGTTGCATGGAATTTGGTGGAGTCCAACTTTTGACTCCATGGAGATAAAAGCAGTAATAGATAAAGAGCTGGGATATTCTCTTCACTCAAATTACCTTTGCCAAGAATGTTTTTGACTATGAAAACAAGTGCAGGGAAAGACTACGAAAATCATCTTAAAAAACAAAAAAACAACAACAAAAAATCTGTTAACGTTCATTCCTTCTTTTAGGATTTTCAGTAAAGGTTATGACAGTACTGTGGAAGCAACATAGCACAATTAGCTCTCTATTAGCATTAAAAATTACAGAAGGTATGACGTACACATCCAGATGCTGATTTCCACAGCACAAATCATTCATTCTGTCCCAAATCCTAGAAGAAGTAGAATGCAGATTTAGCTATGTGGTTCAAGCCTCTAATCCAGTACACATTTTCTGTTACATATGTCTCCAGATATGCAGAATATAAAAAAAGGACTGATTTTGGAAAGTTTGCACACAGAAGATCAATCATGTGAGATGAAATGAGAACCACTGATAGGAGCAAGAGACAGAATTAATGTAACCAGTTTGATTCACAACGGCGAGCCAAGCATAAGCATAGAAATCAAGTCTAAAGAAAAGATGACAGGACATGGGCATGTGTTCCTAGGAACTAAGATTTAGCCACTATGACTGTGTAGTCAAGAATCACAGAATTATCAGTGTTGGAAAAGATCTCCAACACTAGCCAGTCCCTCACTACATCTAAATGTTTCTTGAATGCTTCCAGAGTTGGTGACTCCACCATCTCCCTGGGCAGCCTGTCCCAGTGCCTGACCACTCTTTTGAAGGAGATTTTTCTAATATCCAACCTGGCACAACTTGAGGCCATTCCCTCTAATCCTATCATCAGTTACTTGAAAGAAGAGGCCAACCTTCACATTGCTCCCTTCAAGTACTAGTAGAGAGTTCTCCCCTGAGCCCTCTCTTCTCCAGACTGAATAATCTCAATTCTCTCAGCCACTCTTCATAAAGCCTGTGCCCCAGACACCTCATCAGTTTCCATGCCCTTCTCTGGACATGCTCCAGAGCATCAATGTCTTCTAGTGAGGGGCCCAAAACTGAACACAGTACTCAAAATGCAGCCTCACCAATGCTGAGTACAGAAGGACAATCACCTCCTTGCTCCTGCTGGAAACACTATTTCTGATACAAGCCAGGATGTCATTGACCTTTTCAGCTACCTGGGAACACTGCTGGCTCATGTTCACCTGAGCATTGACCAATGGCTCCAAGTCTGTTTCCCCTGCACAGTCTTCCAGACACTCTATCCCAAGCCTGTAGAGTAGCCTAGGGTTGTTGGGGCCAAAGTGCAGTACATGGCCCTTGGTCTTGTTGAATTTCACCACGCTAACCTCAGTCCAGCTACCCAGCCTGTCTAGATCCCTCTGTAGGCCTTCCTATGCTCAGGCAGATTGACACATCCTCCCTAGTTGGTGCCATCTCCAAACTTATTGAGGGTGCACTCGATGTCTTCATCAAGGTCATCAATACACTGAAGAGGACAGGCTGCAGTGCTGTATTCTGGGGAACACCACTCATGACCGGTCACCAGCTGGGTTTAACTCCATTACCACCACACTCTGGGCCTGGCCATCCAGCCAGCCTGCAAAGAATGCACCCATCCAAGTCCTGGGCTGCCAACTTCTCCAGGAGAATACTGTGGGGACAGTCTCAAAGGCTTTGCTGAAGTATAGGTAGATTTCAGGTAAACAGCATTTCCCTCATCCACCAGGTAGGTCACTTGATCATAGAATGAGATCAGGTTGGTCAATCAGGACCTGATTTTCATGAACCCTTACTGTCTAGTCCTAATCCCACATTTGTCCTGCACATGCCATGTGATCTCTCTCAAGATGATCTGCTCCGTAACCCTTCCTGGCACCGAGGTCAGATTGACAGGCCTGTAGTTCCCCAGATTGTCTTTACGAACCTTCTTGTAGATGAGTCTCATTAACAAGCCTCCAATCCTCTAAGACCTCTCTGGTTGACCAAGAACACTGACAGATGATGGAAAGTGGCTTGGTCATTACCTCCACCAGCTCCCTCAGCACCCCTCGGTGGATCTCATCCAGCTCCATGAGTTGTGGCAGTCTGGCAGTCCAGGTGGAGTAGTAGGTTTCTAACTGTTTCCACAGTTCATTCTGCTCACCAACTGAGACTTCCAGGTCAAGGGATAGAGTATCCCGCAGATAACTGGTCTGACTTTTAATGACAGACGTAAAGAAGGCAATGAGAACCTCAGCCTTTTCCTTATCCTCAATGGTCATATTCCCTGCCACATCTAGTATAGGCTGGAGATTCTCCTTAGCTCTCCTCTTACTGTTAATATATTTGTAAATTTTTTTTTTGTGCTCTTTTACCCCAAGTAAACAAGTTGAGTTCAAGCTGGGCTTTTGCCTTCCTAATTTTCTCCCTACAAAGAGGGTTTGTGTCAAAGAAGACAACCAAGCAACAGGTGTCTGTGACTGAAAGTCAATCTGAAGAAGCAGTAGGAGGATGGATGGAGCCAAGATGAAAAGACTACCCTACAACACACAGCGAAGAAACATGCGGGAAGTAGCAGATGGGGCAATTTCAGTGAAGTAGATTGGAAAAGCTTGGAGAAAATACAAGAACCTGAAGGGCAAGAGCTACAGACAGCAAATACAGAGGTTATTTAAGGAACTGAGAGGTGAAGGATTAAATGGATAGCATTTAGATATGAAGGGGTCAAGAACAAGCTTAATATGCCTATGACCACAGAATGTGTTTACAGGAAAAGAGAATTTGATTCAAGTTAGGATGAGCTGAGGAATAGAAAGATAGGTACTGGTACTGATTCTTAAGAGTTATGGACAAGCTTTAAGACCATCTGCCCCAAAGAAGTTGCATTTTTCATAAACAAGAACTTCTTGAGTAGCCTGGAACTTTGTAAAGATTCAATCTTTGTTAATATATGGATCAAACTCACAGATGAGATTTGAGTGTGAAATATTCCATCCGGCCTGTAGCACTCACCAACCTTTAGACAGAAAAAATAATAATGTGGTGAAATGGGATATGCCATACACCATCTGGCAGCTGTGCAAACAAGAAGAAGAACCCTATGAAGAACATTATTACACGTTTGGGGACCTGCTGATTACATTGCTTGTCTAAGGTTAGACATTCTGGTGTATAAAACTTGAGAACATAGTCTAAATCATGGATAATTTAATAGGTTACACATGGACTTCACCTCTAGTTTATTCATTCTTTTCTATTTAACAATACATCCCTTCTTAAAAGGCTGTGTTCTTTTATGGTAAATGGTTTAAAGAGCTGCTCATTTGAAAGTGACAAAATTGAAAGGAGCAATCCTCATTTTTCTACAATAGTAGGAATGTGCATAGTAGAATAGTTCTACCAAAACAGTCAATACTGTCATATATATCCAAAAGCTCATGTTTAAAATTAATATATCACCTCCAAAATTGGCAAATCATATTCCCTTTAATATATATATATGTATATATATATATATATACAAGTTTTTATTCATGTATTTTTTTTCTTCACTTTATGAAGGAGAAAAACAGAAAGTGATTAAGGAGAGTGTGTTAATAAATTTTTTTTAAAAAGCTCTTTAAACTAACAAGCTTATGGATTTTGAAGGACTGCCAGGAGAGTCATTAACAGAAAATACTCAAAAGGCACTTAAACCTGTTCTCTAGCTACAAAAGATTTGTTTCTGTCACCCTACAAGAAAACAAAACAACAGAAGACTCCTGCTTACTCCCTAGCTGGTTCCCCATGTTTGGCAGCACATTTCAATTACCCATTCAGGCCCTTCTTCACTGTCAGTAGTCGCTCTTCTGCTCCCATTCCATCCAAGAAAAACTCAGCTTTTCTTTACCTATTCCATGTTGACAATCTCTCCTACTTAAAGCCCTGACTTCTTATTCTTTCTTCACACCATCACTACCACTAGGGCTCTGAGTTTCATCGTATCTGACTTACACATGTTCCTCTATGCATTTCTGCATTCTTTTCCAATCTCCTCTCACTGCTTCACGCCAAATTCTTCTTTTTGAAATGCTGCAACAGATGGCGCTTTGGAGAATGGGGATCAGGTGCACAGTTAAGATGGTCAGATCTGAAATTGCATATTGAGATGAATTTTCCAAATATGTAGAGCATTAGGTGCTACTCTATCATGAGAACTAACCTCAAGCACTGTGATCTCACTCTTTTAAGTAGTAAATGATGACAGCATCACTGTGAAGAAATTCTTCCTCTTATTTCCCCTATGAATGTGGGAACATTATCGTGTAATATTGATTCATCTCTTCTTTCATGATGTCTCAGGATAGCAAAGCACATTGATTCCAAGTCAGTGAAACAATATAAAATGAGTTTTCTATAGATTTCTGTCTCAGGTCTTCTATGTCATCCCCACCACGGTACCTTCATATCCTTTTTATATCTCCTAGCCTCCTCTTAAGTTTCTCTGCCTCATCCTATCTTACCTGTGATTGTCATAATGCGAGCTTTTTCCTATGTATCCCTTCAGCTCTTAAAGACTTTGCTCTCCTTCTATGACTTCTGCCCAAAACGTTGGGCTGGCTGGCTGACTTGGCTAAGAACAGTACACACTGCTATCACTCCAGTCTTCCACATGCTGATCATCCTGATGGGTGCTGCCTTGGTTTTTCCAAACGTGGATTTTAATTTAGTCCCTTCTGATTGCAGATCTGTCAAATTTGTCATGTGGAATGACTGCTTAAGCCTCATTTCCTTAGGAAACCAGTTGAAACACTTGACTCCCTTTTTTTTTAAACTGGATTAAATAACTGCAAGATGGATGATATAGCAGCCGGACAAACATGACCTGGTCAGGAATGGCGCCAGGTGCTCCTTTCAAAGGTGGGGGAAAATCATGCACAGTGTTGACACATCTTTCAGCCCTCATGGAATCACGTAATTGCCCAGTAAATTATATACCCCTGCTTGATATTCTCTCCCGCCCTCCTCTAACACCTTCCTCACTCATGCATTTGCATGCAACATCTACATGTCATCCTTCACCTGAAATACCTACAGCAACAAATACAAAAAGCTATAGCTTCTATGGCATCAAGGACTGACTTGCCTGGAGGTGGGCTACAACACACAAATAATAGAACAGAGAAACATGGTAAAGTTCCAGTTAATAATTGGGGTAAAACTTCAAATAATGAAATATCATTTGATAGAACAGGGAATCTACTAAAAGCTGGAAAATAAACCGAAATTGCCTGAGTATAAAAGTTTTTTGGACATAATAACAGAGGAGCAGCAGTAGTAAATTACAAGTTAACTGACAGCACTATTCTCATTAGCTCTTAATTTAACTTAACTTGGAAAGTATTCCTTTTTTGCCATATAACATAGAGAACACGTAGCAACATTGCTTTTCTTCCATGGCATTCAGCAATATAAATTAAAAATATGTTCTTAATAGTTCTCAAAGCCTAACATAGTATTTAGAAGCTTTTTTGTGTTAGCTAAAGGATGAAAGAAATACTCAATGAAATGCTGATTATAACTCCCTGCTCAAAACAGAAGAAACACTGATTTTGTACATTTAACGCTGGAAAAAAAAAAAAAAAAGAAAGAAAGAAAGAAAGAAAAAAGCAGTTTTGATGCCTCACATCCTTTCAGCAAAAGATTTCTGAGAGCTTACAAATCTTAATTGACCATAGCAACACATGTCAGGAAAGGTAAGTAGTGTCATTCCTATGCCAAGGAGGAGAAAAGAAGTACAACAGGAAGGTCAGGCCTGGACAGCATGAAAGGCTGGATTAGAAGGCAGGCATTTCTGGTTCTCAATCCATGCTTAAATCACTGCCCCAACAACAACAGAAAAAAAATTGTTGGCCAAATTTGATTGAATTTGAGAGACCATTCTATAATCAATCATGACAGGGTTAATTCTCCTAAACTCTCACCAGCAGATGCTAATCTGCCCTGCAGTACATCCACGATAATTACAGATGGAAATCTCAAAAAAGCTTCTAAGTGAAGAATTCTGCACAGCCTTCTGTTTTATTCCTTTTTTCTACCTCCCTGTACATTGGTAATAAATAAATAAAAAATACTAAAAGCCTTTAACAAACAATTTAGCTTTAAAAAAAAAAAAAAGAAAAGAAAAAGAAAAAAGAAAAAAACCAATGTGAATACATGGAAAAAAAATTGAATACATGAAATATATTGCATCTAGAAAAGCTAAAGAGTATCTAGATGGATTAAAATAACCCAGTAAAACTGTAAGAACATAACAAGACTAACTGGGTGCAGTATGAGGGAGCAGAGAGCTCCAATAAAAGGAGATCCATGAAAGAATACTCCCAAGAATACTCCAAGTGACTCACAATGTCGCTTCTAGTCCTTTCAATCTGCTCTTCAGTAGAAAACAACAGAAAGGGAAACTGGGTCCCACTTTTTATAGGACTACTTTCCCATCCATCTAACTCCATAGCTACTTGGATCTCAATTCATTTTCATCTAACAAAACAAAACCAAAATAATAACCACAAGCACCAGAAACCAACACATAAAAAAGACATTTATTACCACGCTTCTTTCAATTTCTGGAAAGAAAACATTTCCTTGATTCAAAACGAGTAAACAAACAAAACCCTAATGCCATAAACACATAAGTTCGATATAAAACATCCATGAAAAAAAAAAAACCTTTAGCAAAAAATGAAAAGTTTTGAAAGAGACAGATGGAATTTAAATTACAGAATCAAATATATAGTGGGAAATGGTGCTATCAAATCTTATCTCCTTCTGATAGGAATGAAACACCTTTAATAAAGGCAAAGGCCATCACATTTTTTCCTCCAAAATGCAATTTCTTTGTTTCCTGCTCTAGAGGGATCGCCCTCACAGCTTCTGAGTGCTGAGTTCTCGTGCTAAGTCCAATCTCACTCAGCTGAAGCACTGTTTGGGGCTGCATCCAAAGCAGTGCAGCCAGCAGGTCGAGGAAGTTGATACTGCCTCTCTACTCTGTGCTGGTGAGAGTGAGACCTCACCTGGAGTACTGTGTCCAGATGAATAAAAACTCTTTTTTCTTTTTTTTTTCTTGGTACAGGAGAGACATGGACCTGTTGGAGCATGTACAGAGGAGGGCCACAAAAATGATCCAAGGGACAGAACACCTCTTCTACAAGGAGGCTGAGAGAGCTGTGGCTGTTCAGTCTGGAGAAGAGGAGGCTCCAGGGAGATCTGATAGAGGACTTTCAGTATCTAAAACGAGCTATAAGAAAGAGGAGGACAGACTCTTTATCATGGTCTGTGATTATAGGACAAGAGGAAGGCTTTTTAAACTAAATGGGGTGAGATTTAGATTGGATATAAGGAAAAAGTGTTTTTTTACTGTAGAGGTGATGAGGCACTGGAACAGGCTGCCCAGAGAGGTGTTGGAAGCCCCATCCCTGGAGATATTCAAGGTCAGGGGCTGGACTGGACTCTCAGCACTTTCAGCTAGCTGTAAATATCCCTGTTCACTGCTGGGGAGTTGGACTAAATGGCCTTTAGCTGTCCCTTTCAACTCAAACAATTCTGATTCTACTTTCTCCTGTCCATGGATATCTGTAAGGAAATGTACTTTTAATCATTTTTGAGACTTCAGCTTTATTTTTAATTTTGGTAAAGGTTGGATGCTAAGATTTCAAAATTGTTTGGGATGTGAGTAGAGACAGACTGGATAGGACAGAACACCAAGAACACTTCATTTCCATGGGACATAAGCCTAGAAAAGCACTGCCTGGAAGTGGCTCCTGACACAGGGCTGGAGTCTGGGCTCCAGAGCAACTGACATTAACTTAGCGGGGAAAAAAACAAACAACAAAGGTATCAAGGCCTCCTAAGCCTCACAACTAAAAGCTAGTTATTCTTGAAATGAAACAAAAATAGAAAAACAAACAGTGGCACAGCTGTTCATTCTGTCCAGCCAGAGAGAAGATTCTCCAAGGATCCTTGTGGTTTCACACGGTCTTTCTTCAGATTATCTATTTCATAACGTTTGTCACAATGTTTTTTATGTTTCAAAAGACGATGCTGCTGGTGATGCCCATTTGTGTCTGTGTGAGGAAGACATGCAGTGAACAAACACACAGATCCTCAGGCTGAGTGAAGCACCTACCTACATATGTTTATCATGTTATTTGTAGAGCCTGGCAGCAAACAACACAATTTAATGAATGGAGAGGTGCAAAACTCCAGAGTTTCATCACAAGTTAAATATTTTATTTCAGTGGCACTAAGGCCAGTAATGCATAAATCTAAAAATATGCCTCCAATTAAGTGATAAAGCTAATTGGATCTGAGTTTATTTCCTGATAATAGCCTGCACTGTTGAGATAAATGGCTAGTAGAAGCCAAGGGAAGGATTTCTCTTCTTTAATCTCCCATTAAAGCACAAGCTTTGATTTGACTTGATCGAAACACAGTTTTTAATGTTTAAGGTGTATTGAAACAATAGAGACTAAATTACTTTCATCAGTTAAGATGTAAGAAACCAAAGTGAGCTGATATATGACCATCAATAAATTCCCAGGCTTCATTTTATTCATTCAAGTGCTGAAAGAAGGAGAACTCTAGGAAACTAGCAGAGTGATACTGCCCTTGCTGTAATTTAATTTAAATGCACTGGCATATTTTCTGGTGAAAAAGATTAAGAAATACTAAAACATTAAACTTTCTGGTGCAAACTAGAGACAAACAAATGATATAAGTATTTTTTAAACATTCACAGATTCTTGCAAAAAAAAAGTTAACATAATCTCACTTAGGGAGAAACAAAATGTGAGTAAGAAATTCTCCAATTAGTATTTTAAGGACATATTTCACTTCAAGTGCATAAATGGTCTCATTCACTTCGCTGTTGAAGTATCTCACTGTATTATGTCAAAGTGCTAAATACATCTCAGAATCAACTCCTAAATTTCCAAGTGTAACAGCAGGAAAGAAAACATGAGTGCAAAACCACAGAACTGAAGCAGAAATGTCTGCCTGATTCCGAAGTGTTGGCTCTGAGAAGTACAATTTTCCCAGCGGTCTCAGTAACGGGTTAACTCAGATGGCAAACAAAGATAATTCAGATGTCAACATTGTTAATTATTTAATTGCTCATAAAAGCACAATTGGTGCAGACATAGTTATGAATGACATCTCATTTCCGTGACAGAGATGGGGGAAGGAAAGTGGCTTTGGAAAATATTTGGAAAATTTCCTCCTTGTCAAGGAAGAGAAAGCAAAAACATCAACAACATTCTTTTACAGTATGTGTAATAAAGTCTGATCAGCAGCAGCTATACATTTCCTGGAATAATTACTTTTCCCCACAGGTCTCCCATTCTGAATGAGTTTATCCAAAATGTAATACACTGTCCTGCCAGACCTCTGATTTGGTCTCATTTTTAACCACAGTACATCTAGGCTGATTAACAAAAATATCCTGCAATGGCAGAAGTGATTTTTAAAAGCATCTCTGAACTGAAATAAAAATTTCTCACAGGTAAAGATATATATATATTTTTTTTTTTTTGGGGGGGGGGGGGAGGGGTGGAGAGACAGAGGTGCATAACTATCTCTGTCCCTAAAATGGTGTAAAGCAATGTATTAATAAACATCTAATTTCCAGAAGAACTGAAAGGGCAAGTTACAAAGAATTTTTTATTCCACAACAGTGAAAAATCAGTTTCCCTTGAGCAAACCAGGCCAAGAGAAAGTACCTACCTAACTCTATTACAACCATCACCAAATATTTTCAGCACTAACATTCATTTCATTGTGGTTAACAGAGCTGCTTTTGTGCCTCATTGTAGGACATCCTATGCAAGCATTCTACAATTAACAGAGCATACTGACAGACTCATTTAAAAAAAAAAAAAAAAAAAAAAGCAGTACAGATTTTTGGCTGATTTAAAATGTTAAGTATGGTTTGTTTCAAAATGCTAACTCAAGCTTTTTTTTTTTTAAGCTCTCACTTTGAATTAGGATAATCATCAATTTAAAAAAAGATTTTAAAATTGCAAACGAAATGGCATTGAGTTAAATTAGAAAGTGCTGATCGGTAATGCTTGTGATGCATTTGAGTGTGCTAAAAACATCCCTATTTGTCTACAAAATACATATGCTTCCATAAAATTAAATATTTTCACAGAATTTTTATCCGAAAATTTGGAAAAAAAAGTTTCACCCCTAAGAATAATAAAGCCATCTCACTTTTGGCTAGATCAAATGGGAAATCAGTTTCCCTTTTAGGAACGCCTAGAGAATGAGAGAACGGAGGGAAGAGGCTCAGGCTGTGTATCTCTCAGACTCAGCAGTTACCTGCCATAATCCACTCTACAGCCCAGTCCCATTTCTTCAAGGGAAGAGAAATGTACAAAGCAACTCCAAGTAAAGTGAAAATACCTTTTCAGTGTAGCTGCCAGTAACAATCTGGTTAAAAAAATATGGTTATTTTTATGATCATTACTAGTTCCGCATGTGAATCAAGAAAACTGAGAATAAGGCTGCTTCCACATATTCATACATCACCAAGGCCCTGCAGCAATCAGGCTGGTTCTGCTTTATCCTAGCATAGCAGAGAGCACAATCAGTCGTAAGAAGTACAACACATCAAGTCCCACAAAAAATATTGAGAACTTATTTGAAGCCCTCCACTGAGAAAAAAAATTAAAAAGTCAGATTATTTCTAAATTAACAGGTAGTCTAACATAATTTAGGTATTATTAAGTCAAAATGTATGGCCAAAAGTATTTTGGCTGAAGGATTTCTTCAAAGAGAAGTAGTTCCTAACATGGATAAACCTTAGTGAATACTTCCTATTACCTCATTAGCATGTTTTCTGACCTCTGGACTTGAAAATCTGTTGCACAGTCTGGATTCCTAATCTTATTTAAACCCGTATTTAAATGCAGAATACCTGATTAGCCAGCATCTTTTGTGCTACACTACCACACATGTTTCATGCTTTTATACTGAAAAGTGTCATCCGCTGTTTTTTATTTCTCTGACCTTCAACTGAAAAAAGCAAGCACGATGAGATAATATGCTGTGCATTTTTTACTGATAATTTGAGGACTTCTTTTTATAAAAGTAACGTAAAATTAAAAATGCTCTTTTCTCCAAATGTTTCCTGGACTATTTAGTGCTGCACCATATTTCTTGTATATCTGAACTGACGTGATGCCAAAGTGTCTAAGTAGGATAACAAAGTTCCTAGATGCTTTGAGATGAAAATTTGTCCACATGAAAGAGAATCTGTCTGCAGTGCTTAGTAAATCTCACTAATTTAAATCATGATGCCTGGCATCTACAGTACACAGAGATTGTACAATTAAATTAAAATACTTAAGTCAGAGGTATTACAAAATCATAGACACAGTACATTGTATTGGTTTCTTTCAAAGGTTATAACCTCTACTTTCTATGTTCTATTCATTATAATTCAATAAATGAGATAATTTGTGCTAGGCAATGTATTTTTTCTTTCTGTAATATTAGAAAGTCTATACATTTCATACATTTCTTAACCTGATTGGTACCTTGCCATGCAACTTGCATATTGTGAGCAAGTATTCCTAAAGTGAAACACTGAGAATGACGAATGACTGAAACATACTTCTCATGCTTTCAAGCCACAAGTATATCACACAAATTTTCACAGTGGCTGCCAATGCAAGGAAAGTGGCATAAAAACTAATTGCAGATGAGAAACTATTAAAACCGGCTTTACTTTTATTGCTTTCCATTGTGTTTAAAGATTGCTTGCCACAATTACTATGACTTTGGGATGCATACTTTTTTTCTGCTGAATAAAGAGAAGATAACTGTGTGGTTCTGCAAAGCATAAGGTCAACATTTAAGCCTTGGCATGCACGGTTTTTCAACTTTGTCATGCCATGCAATCACCTTTAAGAAAATTCTCAGATTCAGCAATTCAAGATACTTGCTATAATGAAGCACCGAATAAAAACATTTATCTTCTTTGTACAAGTACCCCAAAGTAACGTATCTATTAATATATGAAAATATGTCTATACTTAGACTCAAACTAATGTTTTTGTACTACTGTGTAGTGTGCTATAGATACCAATTCAGAGCAGCCTTTGAGAAATGTAACTGTTTATTTCCTACTGAGTTTCATCAGGGATAGTCTTTAAAGGGTACGTGCTGATTATTACTGTATGGGTTTATGATTCAATTTGTGACCTACATGTCAGAATAAAAGCCATGGAGTAAGAGGACTCAATTAACATCATCTGCAAATAATTTGCAACAAGGAATACTAGTAGCATGATACCAATCCCTAAACCTCTGATTTTTCTGAATCAAAGTACACATGTGGTAATTAACTACTAACTGCCATTAATGATGCCAGTACTTAAAATGGGATTAAGGATTTAACATTTAGGAGAAAAAAAGACTGAGACACTTCTAAAAATCAGTTAAACCCTTTTGAAAAAGAAAATTGAAACTATCTAGATTGAAAACAAAAGTCAGAACATGGAACCTCTTTCTATGCAACTTGGGGCTTAATTAAGCTGAGTAACAAAAGATTTCTTTACTCTGATATACCAGCCTGATTTCTTGTTTAGTTCTTTACCAATACACCTGCCACTAATCTCAGTCTCTAATCGTCTGTATATGAGTTTGAATCTTTTTTGAAACATTATTTAAGGAGTTAAGCAACAAATCTACAATCAAGAGCTAATTAAGTGATGCTGCATACTGCTGTGTTACTCTCTTTTTTCCCCTAGAAAAATAAATATAATTTCCAATTTTGTGATATATAAACATGAAATTTTAATCTGCTGTTGCTTCATAAGGCACTTGGTAATTGTGTTTTCCTTGAACGTTAATTATAGTTCTAATACTTTCTTTCTCTGTGCTGGCAGTTGCTCACAACACTGATCTGATTTTCATATGCCTTCCTTCAAGACTTCCTAATTCACTGCTGAGGGCTGACTGAAAAGGAATATTATGCCTTTAAGCTAAATGCCTCTGTGTGTTAATAAGCAAGTGTTCTACGGACACGATTTATAAATTCGCACACACAGATCGGTACATTTTCATTCCCCCGAATGCAATATCTGGCAGAATATGTTGCAGTAGCAAAGCTTCAGGGAAGGGAAAAAATACAACAGAACAAAGCCCCACCCTTCTGTTCTGGCTATGCGGACTGGTGGCCTCTCCTTGCGTGATCAAAACAAAAGGAAAAAGCATGACAGATAATCCCTGAATACCCAGCCTTTAAATATGCAGTAGCCTTACGCACGCAGAAGCAAGTTAGGTAAATGCATGCATTATCCAAATTGGAGGTGTAGAATCAAAAGACATGAGACTCCATTTGGCCCTGACTTGAAATTATTTCAAACTTCTATTATACAAGCAGAAATGTAACAATTTTAAGGGAGACTTTCTCCGTCTTTTGGGTGAAAAATACTAAGAAACATTAAGGTATAATTTGTGGTCATTCTGAACTGGCAGCGTGAGGAGGCTGTCCCTTTTCATATTCCTCCGATGAGCAGCTGAGTTACAAAGGTCACAAGGTAGATGCACACCTCATCTATTTGCACATATGATTGTTTTGACAGATCTTGAAACAGAAATGAGAAAACAACCACTGTTTAGTTTTTCTATCTCAAACCAATGCTTTTCAAACTGACAGGCAAAACTCATTTAATGAATTATTGCTCCATCCAGGAAACACAGCTTTTAAAGAAATAAATTCTACACTTAAAATAAACCTCATCACTAACATGTTGTTCTAAGGTGATGTATCACTCAAAATGCAGAGGGTGGAAAAGAGTTTTACCAACTCATGTAAACATTCAGTTCTATACACTGATCTAAAGCAAGCACTTTCCAGTGTATAGAAAACTGGCGCTCTTCTGCACATCTACAATAGACTCTTGCTGCGCAACATCCCGGAGCATCTACTAATAAATATAATAAATGTATTCTGTTTGACTTCTGCCAACTGAAGCACAAATATACCTGTGCATGCGGGTGATACGCTAAGCTATGATAATCTAAAGCTATCTCCTTTCTGATTGATTTTTCAGGGAACAAACAAAAAACATGGCTGCATGCACATAGAGTTCTGATGTGCAAAGCTCTCGGTGCCCATTACCTCTCTCTGTCCCCTGCTGGACCTTCAGGAAATGCGTCTCCTAAGTTCCTACTGAACTGTTGTGGATTTTCTACAGGCTTTGAACCACGAGTTTATGGAAGACACATAAGCTTCATTTTTAAAAGGGCAAGTGATTATTATTTTTTTTTTAATGTTATATAGTGATGGGGGAAATTGCAAGCATACACACAAAAGGCTGAGTAGCTATTAAACAAATCAAAAGAATCACAGAATGGCTTGAGTTGGAAGGATCTTTAAAGCCTACCCAGCCTCAACTTGCTGCCATGGCCAGGGCCATCACCCACCAGCTCAGGGTGCCCAAGGCCCATCCAACCTGGCCCTGAATGCCTCCAGGGATGGGGCACCCACAGCTTCTCTGGGCAGCTGTTCCAGGGCCTCACTGCCCTCCAAGTGAAGAATGCTCTCCTAACATCTAACCTAAATAAATACCTTCTATTTTAGTTTAAAGCCATTCATCCTTGTTCTGTCTTTACCTGTCCATTTAATAAGTCAGTTTTCCTCCTGCTCAAGTACCGGAAGGCCTCAATGAGGTCTCTGTAGATCCTTCTCTTCTCTAAGCTAAACAAGCCCAGTTCCCTCAGCCTCTCTCTTCTCCAGCCCTCTGATTATCTTTGTGTTCCTTCACTGGACCTGCTCCAACAGCTCCGCATATATCTTATGCTGGTCTGAATCCCAGGTCTGAATTGGGTAGCCTGCTGTAAGTGAGCAGGGTTTGGACCAGATGACCTCCCAAGGTTCCTGCTAACTCTAGTTGTGTTGTGATTCTGTCACTCGTGCTCAAAATTTCTCAGTTCATCTAAAGTGATGCCCTGATTTAGGACTCCTAAGTATTTTAAAATGAGAATGGTAACACATACACAATTGGTACACTTAACACAAACGAATGAACATGCTTCACAGTGGATTAGCACTGGAAATAGAAAAATAGAGAATAGAAAATAGAGAAATATTTTCTTAAGGTATTTGTACTCTCCCCCCCATTCTGAAAAAAAAGGTGTTCTTTTGTTTGTTTGTTTTACTCATTTTCCATAACCTACTGAGTAGAAAAACATGCACAAAAAAAATCCCAAACATACAGTAGTAAATTATAAAAATATTGATTCACTTATGAAAACAACAGATCTACTGAACAAATGTCAAGATATATGACAACAATCCTTTAAATTCAAACTGCCATCTATCATGTACTTTCAGGCTATTTTTTATGTACTGTCACCAAGAGTGGGCGGAAGAGGAAGAAAAAAACGAAGTAAAAAGTATAAAGAAATATACATGGTAGAAGAAAAAAAGAAAGAAATATCAGTATGAAATACAGAAAAATAAATATTACTATTATTCATGTAGACAGTGAAAATAAATTCAGAATTACTGCTACTGTTTGACTAACATTAATTTTAAAATAGTATTGTAAAGTGATTGACCAGAATGTAAGGAATCTGCCACAGATTTCAAAGGAAACTCCCATCAGTTCTTTAACTAGCAGTAGAGTTACATGAAGATTCTAATTACTAGTAAAGTGAATTAACCAGCTAAGAATACAACCTCAGCCTCATTTCATTTTGCAGTACTACCAAAGTGTTGTAGGCGACTGCAGGAGGCAATGCAACACAAAAGCCAGGTATGCCACCCTCCATTTTCTCCCCCTTTTTTCTCTTGAAGAAAAAAAGAAAACAAAGGAAAAATAAAAACAACACCCAAAATCTACTTTAATGATAACCATTATCTACATATATATATAACAGTAATACTAATCTAAACTCCGTATTTGAAGACAAAAATAACTAACAAAATCAGCTATTCCAAAGATAAAAATGAACAAAAAACCCCGGTGATAATTGCAGCAAGTCGGTGGATTATGGACAACTAAAGCAATACTCCACCAAATAATATTGCAAAAGATAGTTAACAGGACTCTTTCACAGAATAAAGAATGCTCATTTACACATATGCTCACAAAGCGGTGGAAAACACGGAAATGGGATAAAATCCAATTGTGGCAAAACCTCAGGCTACAGCTGGAAGCTTACAAGGGAAAAATGCTTATTTCTTCATATTACCTTAAACATGGCTGCATCTTTTATCACATTGGTTTTGCTGTGCATCGCTGCCACAAGAGCCTTAGGCTTTTATTTGGTGGGGTACAATTTTTTCATCTTTGCTTTTTGCTTTTTGGGCTTTTTTATATTAGATTTTGTTTTCATATTAATCATCCATTAGTTTGTATGCAAAAACATCAGACTACATTGTAATGTGAAATTTCATTTTACCTTTGCCAGTACCAGAATAAAGCCGCTGTATGTAATAGCAGAGGATGAAGCAGCATGCAGGGTCAATCGACAGTAGTTTACGTGGCACAATCGGCACTGAAATCCATTTTTCTTTGTGTAGAACCAAAACAATCAAAACTTCACATTTTACCTTAAATAAATACACATTACCAAAAAGAGATCATTTTAAACACAAGGCGATCGCAGAAGTGACAGACAAGTTCTGCTACAAAGTGTAGTAAATTTTGAGTCACTTCAATTAATGTGCACTAATAAAAAGAGAGAACACTTGCTCTATAACTCTCTCCAACTTTATTCCACTTGTCAGCTTTCATCTACAACACAACTAAATCAAAGCTGTCAGTAGTTACTATTTTGCTTCTCATTGTGCGACTGCGTAAGTACTTAATAAAACAACCACCGTTTCTATTTTCTTGGCTATAAAAATGGTAGTTTAAGTTTTTGAGTTGCTTCTTGTGCTGGTACTTAATTCTCTTTGTAACAGAAGCAAACTATTGTTCCTGACCCTCATATGCCTTATAATAGCATTAATCATGCTAAATTCTTTTGGTGCTCATGTGGATATAATGTAATTATAACAAATTCCTGAAGATAATTTCTTACTCCCACTGGTCTTTGAGGCAAACCTAAACCACACTTAATTTCTGTAAATGAAAACATACGGTAAAACTACTTACGGTAAAATTAAGATCATTAAATAAATAATAAATATCAGTAAGGATGAGTAAAAGTTATTAAACGAAAAGTGGTGTATAATCAAAACTAATTCATTTCTAATGCATTTTTCCATGTTTTCTTCCCATTACCCAAAGCAATAAAAGCTTTCAGAGTACTGTCTCAAACTACAAATGCAGTCTATTCCCCTATTAAAAAAAGACTTATTTTTAAGCACATAATGGAGCAAAATATTCTCTGTGTGCACCTGGGGCTACTCCCAAAACACTACTTGCAACCTGGAATCTAACAATATTTACAATCTAATAAAATGCTGGCAGATAGAGGATTTTTGGAACTTTCTATGCATGCTTTTAAAAATGCTGTTAAGTTTTAGGGAAGAAAAAAAAAAAAAATAGAGTATCAATTGAATGGCTCTGCCAGAAGTGCAATTACTGGCCTTCATACATAAAATCATTGAATGTGATCTGGCATACACACAAGCCACAAAACATCCGTTAGGTCAAGCCACACAGCACTTGGAGGGCAAGATTCTTTATCGGCAGATTATATTTTTAGGAGTCTTTCTTTTCTTCCCCTCTAACCCACGCTTTTTTCTTTCCCCTTTTCTGTGTATAACACAGAAACACAGATTTACACCGTGATCTCATTTAGAATGCATTCCTCTTAGAAAAGAGGCAAAACAATCCAAAACTGAGTTGTCAGACCCTCTAATAAGGAAAACGTAGCAAATGAACAAATTCAAGGTACAGATGAAAGAAGAAATTACGAGACAAAAGATTTTCAAGTGTTAGGTGTTGTTATGGAAATTTTATATGGTCCCTTTGAAAAGGAAACCTTTAAAGTAAGGTTTTCTATATCAAAGAGATATTGAGTGAAAATGAGATCAGAAATAAAAAAGCCAATCTCTTCATCATTTCTCAATAACTATAAATGTAATAAACAAGAATTTTTATCACAGATTTTAATGCACATGACCTAGAACAGTCTATTCTTTGAAATACACTTCATACATGAAAAAATGATAAAGCAACTGCTATAGTTAATCCTCAAATAATTCCTTGCTTTCATAATTTTTCTAGCTCAAAAAAAAAACAAAAAACCCACCACCAACAGTGGTGGTGCAATACCAAGTGTATTGAAAATTTGGATTTCTCAGTCTAAAAGTAATAGTAATAATGATAGCAATAACACCCTGTGCTGATCTTATAGTCTTTAATTTGGCCCTCTTCCAATCCAATGAGCACCACTGAAGATCCTTAGGAAGAGATGGAAGTTTAAGACCAGACCAATAGTGGCTTCAGATCGGTGAAACAGGCCAAAACAAAATAGTTCCCTGAAAATAAGCTGTACATAGAGGCAGTCCACAGCATCTGTTTAGCAGTCTAAAAGAAATGATGTGATTTTCCTGCACATTGAACAGTTTCCATGAAAATTAAACCCCATTATACTCCTAAGCAGTGGCGTTTTGTTATGTTTGTTTTAAAATCCCACCTCCGATTCCTTCACTATCCTCCCTTTCATACCATTCTCTATTAATTTATTTCTCATATCATGCAACAAATCATTTCATTCAGCAATTGTAAGCTTAACTGCAATACAAGCACTAACGTCTTTATGAAGACAAAGATTCAGATGGCTGATTATTTCTAATGATGTAGGATTAAAGTGAAAGGTGAAAGGAAAAAAAAAAAAAAATAACACAAGCTTTAAGGTTGTAAACTTTCCAGGAGCCAGGATTGTGATTTCCTCTGTTTACACGACACGAAGCAGAGAGGGTGCCCCTTCCTGCTCCCACCCTGTGGATGCTGCAGCAGCACAGTAAATAATTATAAACACTTCCCTTTGTACAGCATGGCTTTGTTGATAACAGCAACTACAGCAAGCCTCTTCTTCAGAGATCAAATAGTATGTGGAGATTGGGAATTTATTTTAGTAAGATGCAACTCGAAGAAGTGTGGCTGCTAGCGCAGCCTCTAATGTGTCAGTACCACTTCATTTTCACCTCCGAGCACAACTAATATAGATGCTGCTACAAAAGGTTCTCGTAATACAGCATGTGGTGCAGGGCAGGCTGAGGCCAAGTGACAAAATCTTCGTGTGCTTGCAGATGCTAAGAACTCTCTGAAGTCAATCATTTTCTCCAAGGAAAACCACAGCAAAATGAATACACACAGACCAGAAGAGGGATGTGCTTAAACCAATTCTATCCGAAAATAAAGCATTATAAATATCAGATTCTACTAAACCTTGAAACTATGAACTGCTTTCCACAAAAGCCAAAGGTTTGCCTTTGTAAAACCAACATCTCAGTAAAATCAACATCTTTGTAAAGAAAATATAAGCAACAATAAGAGCGGTCTAAAGAACCGTCCAGCTCTCTGCAGATCAGGCACAGGAATCCCCTCCACCGACCCCTCCACTGGTGACAAACAGAAGCAGTGAAGAACAAAACCCAGTAATGAAGCCTAGAGTCTCCCTGTTCCCTGACCTCTCACACCCCAGCTCGACTCTCCTTACACGTTTCTACTTAGTTTAAACGGAAAGATGCACAAACCTCTGCAACGCACTCAGAATTCCTCATTCTAGACTTAAGGGCCATTATTCATCCCTGGATCCTTATTTCTCTGCTATCTGGGGCATCGTCTCGCTGCTGCTATGGGTGGGGAGTGTGGCGGGGGAGCAGAGGAAGGTACCACCAAGTTCCCAGACCTCCTTAAACTGCTCAGAGCAGCATGGCTAATCTGACCACGCAACATCCACAACAAGTGCCAGTACAGGGAACATTCCCCTTTTGTTTAAGGGAAAAAAAAAAGAAAAAAAAAAAAAAAAAATCCCTTCCCCATCTCCACCTCTGTACAAATTAAAAGCATTTTTATTCCACACTATGTCTTTTTTTGTTGTCGTTCCTGTATAGGCAACCCCACTCCAAGAGCCTCTCCAGCGGTAGCAGTCTTTTTGGGGGGGGGAAGGTGGGGAAGGGCTGAACCTGGCAATATTTTTGCACCTCTCAGGAGCGTCATCTTCAGGAATATAACAGGACTGCTCACGTGAGGAAAGCTCCTAAGGTGCCTGCGAATGTAGAGCAGCGTGCTCCACACAAAGAGATTCAAAAATAAAATAAAAAATGTAGTTTCTGGCTTTCAGACACTTAGGGCTGGTTGTGCTTTGTGTGGCATAATCTCCATCTCCCAGCAAGCCTTTTCTCTTCTGCAGTAGATTTCGTGGCCATGTTTTGAGCAGCTAATGAGGCTGCTCTCATACTAAGTGGGTTTTTGCTGCCAAACACACAAAAAAAGGCATCATGAGGGTAACACGCCTACCACAGCAAGCAACTGTGGGCAGCCCAGCCCTATCGTGCTGCGTTTGCCTTTCCTCCCAAATGTAATGTGATGTACCAGAATGGGAGTGTTTTAGTATCATGGAAAAAGTGAACAGCACACAGAATTGTCAACAATTTTTCCTTCCAGGGTTTGAGAGAGATTAGAAAATAAATAAATAAAATACAATCCCAGGCTCTTTCTATGGAACAGAAAAGAAACGCTATTTTATTTCTGTCTGGGGGTTTTACTTAATACCCATTTGTTCACACAGTACTGCTTGCAAAAAATATTTGTTTGATATAAAGGACATTGAATAATTTATGCAATATTTAATAATGCAGTAAACCAGGGAGAGTTCAGCAAGACAGGCATGGCACTCTGCATTACTTGCCCTGTCCGCCTCGCTTTTCCAAATAAACCCCCACACTTAAGGGCCATTAGCACACACAACATAACAAAAAAGAAATAATGCCTAATTTAGAAATTAAACAATGCATCTGGTTGTAGTTCATAGGATAAAACATCAGCTTTCCTGGTCATGTATTTTTAATAAAAATACAACAAGGGCTTCAGGAACAAAATCAAAAGTAATGGAACAGGATTTATATCTGCATCCAGTCCATTCTGTTCAGGTCCAGAAGTCCTGTGAACGGAGTTGCAGTAGAGCATTAGTGTGATAAATGACTAATGGTTCCTCTGCATGCTGCATGGGGTATCTTGAAAGCAAATACATTTTAGAACACCAATAATTGCATCATGCCAAGTACAAAGCTTTCACAACATATTACAGATCTTCTGACTTCTCATTCTTTAAACAGCCTGATATACATAAGCAATCTATCAACTTTCAGGGCATCTTACTTTGTTACTGGCCTTTTTTTTAAATGCATTTAATATACTTCTTACTCATTCCTCACCTCCAAGTGTTTCTGCTTAGGCATCTCTAAACAAAACAGACATAAACCTTGCTTTCAGGAGACGTTAATTTTCCTCAGAAAGAAAAGAAGGAACTCTGTATTTATATATAAATATTTAGAAAACTATGGAATATTTTAAAAATGATCTCAATTTCTTTCCCCAGTGTTCACATTTACTATATATTTTTGATGAGTCATATGCCAAAGCCTGACTTTTTTATACAGCCGATAGCTAGGTAGGCTTTAAGATCTCCAGATGTTAAAAGCTTGCAAACCTAGGCTTTGAGTATTTTAGTCTTCTTCAATTTACAACCCTATGGTTAGTCTGTTGATTAGCTCTATAGCCCACGTACTATAGATTCTTTGTTGTTTTCTTTTTCCCAGTTATGCCCTTTTCTGTAGCTCATGTTTTACTCTTGAACAATAACTAAAATCAGCTTATAGTCTTCCTAGCTTCAATATAAATAGTTTGCTTTACGTGACTTGTTTACTTCACGTAAACTTCTCAAATCCAAAAACTGGTTACAGAACCTTTTAATTAACTGTCTTGTACTGTATATAATACAAAAAAGAATTCCTCCATGTCACCAAAGAACACATGTTTACATGCCATATATCTTTTTAGGAACATGGACTTCAGAGATATAGAAAACTTAAAGTGTACAACTTCACTTTCACTGCTGGCATCAGGAATCAAAGGAGAGTTGTTGCCGCAATGCAACTACATGGAAAAACAACCTTTATGATCCCTCACCTGACCTGAAGTGCATCTTTCTGCATTCGGCAACACACTTTTATACATGGAACTCTCTGATACAAGTTCTATTTAATTGTAAACAATAGCATGCGTTGTATGCCTAGACATCACTTCAAACCAGATTTCTCCATATGCTACGTAAGTAGTTTCAAAATTTTCTTTTCCTTGACACACGTGTTGTTTTAATCAGTTTGGAAGGAGCCACTTCACTTCAGCAAATGAAGTGTCCTTGTATGCAACAAAGTGACTCAGGGATTTTGGCTTCAGGGAACCTAGAAATCTGTCTTGTGAGAAGCTGGATGATGTTGATGTTTTTGTCAGCCTCCACTTACTCTCCTTCACTTCCAGAGTTTTTGCATGCTCGTTGAGCAATGTAGCAAGTTCCCAATGCCCATAGTTAGAAGCTATTAATAACAAGCTCTGGATTTTACCAAGGGAGATCACTGGAGATTAATCATCGTGGTAATTAATCACTCAGTATTAAAGTATCAAAAGAAAGGAAACGCTTTTTTGGTTCTTACATTTACAATTTTTGTACAGCTCATGTTTATCAATGTCATTCCAAGCTGCTAAATTCTAAAGCAGATGAAGCAGTGTACGAAGTATAACTCCAGCAAAACAAACGAGTATGCGCAGCTGCCTAAGGAGCCTGTTTATATCTAAAAGGCGTTATCATTTCCATTCATTCCACTATGTATGGAGGAGACAAATCCCACCAGTTTTCAACTGAAAAGCTCAATCATTAGGCCAAGTTTCATGTTTGTCTACCTAGTGCCACGTTTGCCATTATGCAATTTGTATGTTTAATAGAACCAAGGGCGCGTCAAGGAGAAAGCAGAGGGCAGGAGGGCAGCGAAGGATTTTTTCAGGCCTGAAAGAAAGATCATTTTGTGGGAAGACAAGCACATATATTGCCTTGTTTCATCCAGAATCCTAGCAGCCAGCGTGAATAGCAAGCTAAAGCCTGCAGATGGCCTCTTCCATTTTCAGCAAAAGGCAGGGGAGGAGGGAGACGCAGAGCGGGGAGCTGCTGAGGCATAGCTAATCTGAGAGGACAGTTCATGCTTATTATAGAGCCATTGCTGATAATAAAATCTGAATCAAACTGCCAACTGGAATCCACTTGAGACTCTCCGCTTCTTTAATTTTTAAAGTTATGGAAGCACTTGACACTGAGGTGGATCAAATATCACTAGTTTGCGTGCAAATACTTACTTAAGCAACCCAGCGCGCCCCAATCTGTGCAAAAATTTCAGGTGAGCACCATGAAACAGCAACTAATTATGATGTTCCATTACCCCTTTTCTAACCGTCACAATTGGCCCTAAGTGGTCACGGCTGATTTCTTTCAATTAGTTTTCACAGGCTTACAGTTATGACAAATTTATGTTTTGGCTGCAGGAAATTGGTAGCAATCACGAAACCACCAAAACATCAAAACAGAAGGGAGTGCTCCTGCTAACAAGGCGGCGTCTCAAATCCCTGGGCTGGGAGCAGGGCGGCGAGCCCAACAGGGGCTGGGAGGAAAACCTCTCCATCTTCTCCTGGTGTTTCCTGGGCTTTAAAGTGAGAGACTGATAGGAAAGGGCCTCCTCTAGATGGCACTCAAAAAAGAAGGTTGTACTTGAGCGCTCCAGTGGACAACTACTCCTTGGATGCAAAATATTTATTTGCTATGCTGCATATTTACCTCCCTTCATACAGCAATTGTATATAAAAAGCAGCTGACCACAATGTAGCTTATATGTCCCATACGAAGAATAATTACATTAGTGGGTATATCTGAAAGGCATGAATTGACGGTACAGCAAACAGTTCCTATTTATGTCAGTGAAAGAAGGGAAAATGGAATTCAGTCTACCCACAAATTCAAATGCAAGTTCGAATCCAGATGTAAGCAAATTGCTTTCTGAAATCAAATACTGAATGTGACTTCTCGTCTTTTTAAATAATGTCGTAGCTAGCAAAAAAGGCATCACATTCCACGCTTTTTAGTATAAACATTAGTTTCAACAGCCTGAAATGTTTTATACAAGCATTAATTTCCACAGCGTGCCAGGTACAGTCAAATGTTTGAAGTTCATCTGTCTTTTACAAATCAAAATAACTCACTTCCTTCCCACAGCATAAAATCATGAGCTGAATTGTTAGAAGCTTTTTCCCTTCCATAGTTCTCTGTTTCTGTAGTATATGAAAAATGATCCAATGGCATTCAAAAAATGGGCTGTGATATCCAACATTAGGCTATCGATTAAGATGCCATCTTATGACATGATTGTATTGATATTCTTCAGGATGTGCAAGTGCATGCACTATAAACACTGTCATAAATTAAACTGTTGTATGATAATTTTCATAGTAATATAATGAAATGATAGCTATGTAGGGTCTTTACTACATAATCAGAAGAAATAGGGATACAAAGCATGGTTCAGTTTTTACATACAAGAAGCCTGTTTCAAAAATACCTTCATGCCGCAGATTACCTCAGCAGTTCACTGTTATAATATATTGCCAAGAAGCATATCCCTTCTCTCGATACACTGAAATTCTGGTTGGTAGCAGAGCTGATTATCTTTTGAAAAAAACACTTTTCCCTTTTGGAAATTTTTTCATACAAATGGGAGAATTTTCAGAAATGCAATTGCTCTGAAAATATTTATAATTGAAGGAATAAAATACCTTTTTATTAAGATTAGTATTGTATTAAAATGCATTACATATGTATGAAGGACAACGTGGGGAAAAAAAATATTTCAAGTTTAGTAAGCGTTAGCATCAGTCTTGTGCTATATCAGTCATTTTTGTCTTTGTAAAAATGTTATTCTAGCCCCTTTTTTTTATTTGTTTGTAATAACATCAGAGTTAAAAGTCTAAAATTGAGGAGAAAGCATAGTCATTGGAACTTTTAAAATATAAAATTAATCCCTAAAACAAAATACCTGCATATCTTTGATTTTCAAGAGATTCATTTAATTTTATTTAGCTTAATTATCGTTTCTATTATTATCATTATTATTCAAATTTGATATAAATTTATCGCTGATAAATATGACATAGGGTTTCAAAAACTCAAATGACTGATGATTAAGAAGTGATAACTCTAAAAGCATATGGTGTTTTACTTAAACAAGATTTGACAATGAGAAGAGAGACAGTTTGATGTAATTTTAGCCACAATTATGTATTAGTTCATATCTAGTGAAGACAAATCCTAAATTCATTAGACCTATCAAAAAGAAACATGGATCCTCAAAAAAAGTAGCGTATAAATTTTTTGTAAAATATTTCTAAAGTTATAAATCTTTCAAAGTATTATGAGGATGCTTTCATCTGGGAAAAACCATTTTATTGTATTTTTAAGAAACTGAGAGAGTAAGAAACTTAAAGAAACTTTAGGGTAGCCCATTTCCTTTCCTAAGGACCTGAAGGAATTGCATGTTCCAAATTAGCACTGTATGTTCTAATAATAGCAGTTCATAATCACAGTTCAAAGTGTCTTTTTGTTCAGAATTACAGTATAATTGCTTTGTTATTTTTTGATTTGTCTTTAACTGAAACTTAAACTTAAGGCCAAAAATATATTTCTATGTAATACTCTACTGTAACTTCAATTTAATACTTTCATGCAACTCTCAATAATACAATATATATCCCAGGCAGTTGTTTTTAAAGGCATTTAGGAAAAATTACTTTATAATACTCAATATTCACATTTTAAGAACTTCAAAAGATTTTTTTTTTTTAGCATATTATCAAAGAAAAAAAAAGTGTAGTATTTCACCAATGAAAACATGTCTCCAGTGTTTTAATCTCTGCCATCCTAAAGAGCGTTAAATTGAACTAGGTAATTTCTAAGACCTAAAAGACTCACCTGCACACACATAGATAACTATTTTGTGAGGACATACATTGGCATTTTCATATGTAATAATTTCGCAAAACAAACATTTTCTGTTACATGGAAACTGCTTTTGCAGATATAAAGAAAAATATTGAGAACCTTCATTATACATTGTTCAAGATCAAAAACTGACTTACATGTAGACAGTCTTCAGGACATGCAAGATATGAACAAGGCAATTAGCCAAAAGTAGATAACTACTTTTTTTCTCCCACCCGCTTGTTGACGGAAAAGTAACTCCTGAAATCAACATTAATGTCAGCATTTTAAAATAGTCTACAGCTAAAGTTCGAAACATGAAATATGAAGATATTTTCATATTTTCAGATATTCTCCTATCGCACCGAACAGAGTATTTTGAATTTGTGATACAGATAGTATCTCTTGCAACTGAAAGGTCTCATTCTCATTCACAAATCTATGGACTAAAAATTATAAAAATTTCTGTCACAGTCAAACAACATTTATGAGTGGCTCCAACTCTGGTACACTTGGTTAATTCCACAGCAGCTATTGTGTCAGCCTCTGTACTTTGATGGAAGATTACCATTAGAGTCACTGACTTAATTATATTTGGAATTCCATTTAACCAACTTAAAAATCATCAATATCTAGACAAACCTTAGCATGGTCTGCACATCCTCTCTATTGAGCCAACAGAACCTAAAGCCTTCATAACTATTTAACCTGTAAGCGTCATCTTTACAACAAAGAATCATATAATCATTAAGATTGGAAAAGACCTCTAAGGTCACCCACTTATCATCAATATTTCCCCACTAAAACATGTTCTTCAGTACCACAACTGCATATTTCTTGAACACTGCCAGGGACTGCAACTCCCTGGGCAGCCCGTTCCAATACATCACCACTCTTTCTGAAAATAAATTTTCCTAATACCTAACATGATATTTAAAACAGTAAGTTCTGAGGGCAGAGAAAGATATTTTTAGGTATACTAGACTATTCTGAACACACGGCTTTAAGTTGTCCTGCATTCCATTGTCAATAGAGATTACTCTAAAGAAACTGAAGATACTTTTTAAAAAGTTTTAGAAGTCTTGAAGTTATGCAAAACACTATTATGGCTTGGGAAAATAAAACAGCCTTCAGCAAAGAGAGCTCCAATTCATTCACTCAGTAATCCCTTAAAAAAGTGAATACTCACAGTATTTTTCCTATTGTTCCAGGCTTTTTTTTCCCCTTATTTTGACCTAGCTCTTCAGTCTTCAAGTCGTTTTAGTGTAAGATCCACCTATGTCAGACTACCATTTGCTTTTTGTTGTTATTTATGTCTTAATCTTACTCCAGTTTTGAAAATTCCAGACCATCCTCCTAATTATTTTTTTTCTTCACTTTTATTATTAATTTACCATTTCCTCATAAGCTCAGGACTTAGAAAAATAGAGATTAGAATAAACCTGTTGGGCTTGGTTTTTCCTGCTTTTTATTGGATGTTGGTCTTGAATGAAAGTTTCAAGGTTGATCTGATAAAATTTCTGCCGCCCCCAAAAAGGAATCTGCCACAAAGAGCTGGCCTACCTCCATGTCTGAAACATTTATGTTGCACAAATTTCTTACTCAGACTTCATAATAAAATATTTCTGTCCCTTGATGGCCCATTTTGACTGTTTGCACAGTCATTAACAAACCTTACTAGAAACTTTATCTAGTTTCCAGATGAGCCACTTGCTCATCTGTTTCTACAACTGCAGAAACAGAAGTCTGAGATAATATATTTTAACAGGAAGTCTCAAACATCTTAGTCTCAGATATCCACAAAGTTACACCCTGGATTTTTAATTCAATGCAGTCTTAGGGGAGAATAAAAAAGGAAAGAAGAAAAGAAAAAGAAAAAAAAAAAAGGGAGCAGTACAATGAATTTTATTAAAACCTTAGGTTTCTTCAGGCAGATTTCTATACTGAAACCAAAGCTTTAATCAATCCTTAATTACATAACTTAATGTACCACAGAAGTTAAATTCAGTCTCTCAATTAAGAGAAAGTATAAGTAAACATGGATTAGTTTCTAAGAAGAAAACAATCACAGGGAAGCCATCACTCAATTCAATAGTCTGCCAGACCTCATATAAATGAAAATATTTTGCCAAGATTGTTTTGCTTTCTGTTAACATCACTGTAAGCTTTGAGTTTCAATATATTTATGTATGATTATTTTGCTTGGTCTTTGGGGGTATAGCCTTGAGAGGATGGATAATTCATAAAGGAACAGTTTACCATCCTGAGATGACAGCCTCAATAAAATGGAGCAGATAAAATCCGCAGGAACTCAGCTCAACACCTCTGAAATATTCTTACAGAAGAGGTTTCAATTTACAGGATTGTTAAGCCCAAAGAACACACCCTGAAAACATGTTTCCGCACACTGAACAGATTAACAAACTGCTTTATAGCTTTTATACACTGATTTACTGAAGATAGTAAGAAGCATAAGACCCAGACTGATTTTCAAAAATAGTTTTGCTTTGTGAAATACTTTAAGGAAAAAAAAAAAAAAAAGAAACATGAATTTTCAGCTAGTTCTCAAAGAAACACAAGATATTCAAGATATTCCAAATATAAATCAAATATTTATTAAAACTCAGATTTTTCAAGATTATTTTTGCTGTATCTTTACTACAGATGTTGACACCAGCAAGTAATTGTACCCTGGAAAAATTTAACACTTGCAGTATCTCTGAAAACAGGGTTTCCTTTACAAGAACTAAGAGTCAATAACATTAAGTTCTAACTTGGTGTTAAGTTTTAATGCATCTTCCAATTTGAGTTTCATCCTTAATTGTTGATTTTGATACTAGGCATTCTTGCAAAGAGGTTTGGAAGAATAAATACCTAACTGAAAAATAATTTTAAAGTTTTGTTTGTTTGTTTTAATGCTAATGGTTAACATAAAGCTGACAAACTCTAGTAAACATCCTGATAAAGGGAACTAGATCTGTTTTAGACTGTGCCATGCCTCTAGCACTTACAAAGAGATATGACAATCACTCTAAAACAATGAAAACTTGCTGCAACTCTGAAGCCAAAATTGCAGCTCCTTTTACTTTTTGTGAATCTGTGGGAAGAAAGCAAACATAGAAGATAAGTAAGTATTTCTGGAGATGATTTTATTTTCCACCCATGATTTTAAAAGACATAGGTGTAGGATTTCATTTCACTTGTTTCAGTGTTGTCAGAATGCAAGAAAAAAAGTGTATAATAACCCAGATGTATCTCTGAATTTCTCAAATAAGAAGAAAATGGCAGGTTTGGTTTGTCATTCTTTCTTTCTTGTTTTGTTTTTTTTCCCCACTGTAAATAAGAAAAATCACTTGAGTACTCTTCCTATGCAAGATGGCATCTGAGGAAGTTGGATGTCAACTTAACGGCACACCTTACTGAAATTTGTCCATAGCAGACATTTGTATATTTAAAAGAGGAAAAGCAATGCAATGATATAATTCACAGAATCACAGAATCTCCTCTGTTGGAAAGGATCCACAAAAATCAAGTCCAATTTTGGGGTCCACCCAGAAACACCCTAATTCCAAACCCTATGTCTGAGAACAGTAGCCAAGTGCTCCATGAACTCTAGCAGCCTGGGACCCCATACACCTTGTTCTCCAGACCCTTCAGCATCTTCGTAGCCCTCCCTTGGACACTAATAGTTTTATTTCCTTATTATACTGTGGCACCCATAGCTGCACCCAGTGCAGGAGTTGAGGCCGTGTGGCAGCACTGGGCCTGATGCACACCAGGGTACAGCTGACCCTTAGGCTACCAAGGCACACTGGTGACTTGCAATCAACTTGCTATCAGCCAGAATCCAAAGATTTCTTCCCGCAATGCTGCTCTCCAGCTTCTCATCCCCCAATTCATACATATACTTGTGGCTGTCCCATCCTAGGTACAGAATGCAGCACTTGCTCCTGTTAAACTTCAAGTGGTTGGTGACTGTCCAACCCTCAAATTTGTCAGAATCTTTCTGTAAGGCCTCTCTGCCCTCAAAGCCATCATGGAATCAGACCAGGCTGCTCAGGGCTTGATTCAGACAGGTCTTGAAACACTCCAAGGCTCAAAACTACACTGAGATACCGCTGCACTGCCTCTCTGTCTTCATGGAGGAAAAGTTTCTCCATCAAACCAGTGAACTGCTCCTGTTTCAGCTTCTACCCATTGGCTCTTATCCTTCTACCACTTGAGGAGCCTGCCTCCAAACTACCATACCTATACTTTATATGTGTACTTAATCGCAGGGAATTTAGTTTAATTCCTGCTTTGTAAATAAGGATTAACACTAAACAATGCATATGAGGATCTCCCAGCAATTAAAAACTTCAAGGGCTTTAAAAAATAAACAGTAAGAAAAATACTTTCAGTATGATTTCTGAATTCTGTTATTTGGCTGTTAGGAAAAGACCCAAATGCCTGCTCTGAACAAGCCTGCTTCTCTTTCTATTTTGCCATGTCCATGTTCAGGGTGCATAAAGCATAATTCTGAAATACTTACAAAGACAGTAGCTACAAAGTCTAGACAAAATGAACGATTAACGCTAGAAGATAGTATTACCAAATCAAAAATGAGAGTAAAAGCAGCAAATAAACCCATAATCATGGAAACATGGATCCACCCAGCCCCTTAGGTTCGTTCGCTGTTTCTAGGACTACAGGCATGAGATGGGTGCACTCCATACCGTGCCACACCGCAGCACAGCCTGCACAAAACATACTGCAACAGTACACAGAAAGGGCCCACCAAGAAAAGAAATATAAGAAAATTAATATTAAAAATATAGATTTACAAAGATTGCCTTTTCTTTCTGTTTAAAATTTACACTTAGATGATTGCATTACAAAGTCCTATGTGGCTATCACAACACCAGCAGCTCTTCCCTTACTTTCTCCATCTCTGTCTGATGTTATTTCAGGCCTCTCAAACAACCAGCCTCCCTCTGCCTTCCTCTTTAGTTAGCTCTGATAAAGTAGCACGGAGAACACAAGAATACACAGAGAAACTTCCACTGTGCTAGAAACAACAGAAAACCATGAAAGATCTAGGCAATGTTAAGACCAAAAATCATGCTGGTCAAGATCAACTAAACAAAACAAATTGCATCCTCTCCTAACACCACCAGTAGTTTGGAGCCCATGCAGGCTGCAGTCCTCTATGACCGTGGATACATGTGTTCAGAAACATCCCTGATATTCTTAAAAAAATAGTCAGGGGGCAGGTACATGCTGCAAAGATGAATGTCCAGCTGGAAAGGAATAGTCTGGGGAAGTCTGTGTAATTCTGTCTAGTATTAATCTGTACTCACATTCAGTAATAAGAAGAATGAAAGACAGGCAATGTAGGATTTATTCTACAAATTATAAGCTCATATTGATCACTAAACCTGACCACAGTCACTAGTGAGACAGCTACAGAAATTTCTGAAGCATACAGTCTGCTGTAGTCACAAATTGAGAGCGTTAGTGAAGGAATTCCTAGGTGAAGTTTCACTGATAAATTTCACTGGAAATAAAATCAAGTCACAATATTTTCATTATGACTTACAGAAATCCAGCTACGTTCAGTTATTATTGATCAGTGGTATTAAATCTATAACGGTGATATCAAAACTTGCTCGTCTGCTAAAGGATGTTATAGCTTGAGACCAGCAATCATAGGATGCAATACACGAGCCTTCAAATAATACTCAAGGTAAGCCCATCTGGAATTGGAGAAAATATACTGTCATCCAGTAAACTAAGTGCTCTAAAATAATTGTACGATATGAGCCCAGGCTCTCCTCAAGCATTCAAAACTGATTCTCTCTCTGATCACATTATCAAGCTTTTCAATAATCATTTTATGACTTCCATTACATTAAATGCTGCCATGCTTTTATCAACAAGAAAAATGGTACTGTGGTGCCAAGTGTTAAAACATCACATACAAAATTTATCAACTATCACTTCTGAATGAGAAATGCACTACCACTGTTTATGCTTTTCTAAATAAAGAGATAAATTGAAGCTATTGGTTTATAAGTAGATAATGAAAAGATTGACTTTAGGCATAAAGAAGAAAGAATTTAGGACTCTTCACCTTGCACCTCTGAGATTGCAACTGGGCACAAGGCCATTCCTTACTTAATACCCTAGAGCTAAATGCACCAACTACACAACATCATGTGTCAGTAGCCTTTTTAAGCAGCTTCGACCAAACCTTCGGCCACAAATTTTTGTGACCCAAATAGGAACAGACATACCAATGGCTAATGCTGCCTGTAGGAGCATGTTTTAGGTAATAAAACAGATTGAACTGTCCTCCACGAATTTGTCAAAAGTCTGGATGTGCACGAAAGCTTGTACACTCAGCTGCACATTAAACCTGCCCTTAAAATACTACGGAGATAAGCCTGAGTCTTTTAACCAAACTGCTGCTTCCATTTACACGTATGCAAAACTGGAGCAATGGTAATGTTCTGCTTGTAAGATAAGCAACAACTACAGAACATTTTTAACACCCATAGATATTGCTATATTACACAAGATGGTATCATTTCTGTTGTCAACCTGGTATGCGTGAAGCTCTGTGGAAATTAAACACAACTCCGATAAACGAAGGAAACAGACAAAAATAGCCAAGGGACAACAGCAAAGATCAGAAAGCACTTACAGACAAGGAGCTCGAAAAACTTAGATTTTCAGAAAAGAGTGTCTGACATCAGGTCTAAATGTAAGAATTGTCAGTCTAGCCCTTTATGGCAAAAGATCTTATTTGAATTACGATTTCATCTTAAAGCGTGTTGAAAAAAATTCCCAAGAAGGGAGAAAAGAATTTTAGTTTATTTTGGAAGCACAACTTCTTGTGTCAAACTTTTCAAGCAACTTTTGATGGTGTGAACAGGGCACCCAGAATTATGACAACTATAACTACGATGAACAGATTCTTGACTAGAATCCAAAAAACTCCTTAAGGAGGTATATGGTACAATTTCAGCATCTTTCATTTAAGGGACATGAACTTCTTTGTGTAAAGTTCATTGAGATTTTACACTCTCCTGAAAGACTCCCAAGTACAGCTATGTAAATAATTTATTTTTCCACTGATAAGCCAAATTGAACAGTAACAACAAATTCACTCAGAATAACATTTTACTTGATCTGAAACATTTCATTTCCAGCTATGATTAAGCCTCCAGTTTCAACCCATTCTGAACAGTGAACAGCATTTTAAGACAAAACACTTTGCAAAACCGTATAGCTATAAAACTGTTCCCTGAATTAGACAGTAAATAATAATAAAAAAGAAAAGGCATTTTTTTTTTCCCCTCAGCAAATAAACTACATGTTAGAAAGTAAACAAAACCCTTGTGAGCATCTGTGTCCACACCAAAGATGAAACATGTTATATACACCCACAGCTTACCACTTTAACCAGCACTGGATGGTTAAAACTTCACCCTACTTGTTCTTTCCTTGTTATTATTCCAACAGAAGGAATTTTAATGGATAGATGAACATCTGCCAGCTTGAGATCTTAACATCTGTTTTTTCATGATGACAGACTAATAGAGAGAGCTCAGCCAACATTTTGCCAAAACAAGATTTTTCATCTCAAACAAACATACAACCACCAGATTTCTGAAGGAGACTGGGGGGGTAGAAAGGGGTTCAAGAAGCTTTTTCTTTTGTCCACTGTTTCTTCCTCCATTCTCTGATAACACATTCCAGAAAAGTAGTGGCTACAAAAGCCCCTACTCTACATTATTTCATTCCTACTTAAGCTTAGAACTTTCTACATCCTAGTTCATGCATGACAGGTTTTACTTAGATTTTAAGAAAAAGAGCACTTCCTACATGCCAGTGATGACTCATCCAACACACAGGCAACTCAAACGCTTAGGCTAGGCACCCTAAGCGTTTTCTGTCTGCCTTGAAATGCTGCTTTGATTTGGGCACACTGAGCCACACAGCAATGCCTTGTCATTGTAAGGAAAGTAACAAAACACTGTATAATCTTGCTTTTACCTGTGGCACAGGAAATTTAGTTTTATGTTGTCTACGAAGTCTTAAATCTCTCCTATCATGTACAACTGAGGCAGCTGTTTCCTCCACAACACCCTGTGGAGGTGGCTGGATGCCCAGGGACACAATGGCATGCAGACTGATTTGAGTGGATGGACTCCCATTTGGCCAAAAAAACTGAAGCAACCAGATTTTAAACATAACGAAGAAAATAAACGGTAACAGGATCCCACAACATCTGTTAGGTATTTTAAAATCCCAAGTGAAAGACACACAACACCTTGAATCTCTGGGCTATTTAATTCCAAAAGGAGCTGAAATAAAATTACTTCTACTTCAATCTTTACCATTTATCAAGTTAAAGATGCTTCTGACAGATATTGCAAGGAGTTGATTAGTGTTTCCAAAGCATCACAGATACAGGCACCTGTTTTCGAGAGAAAATGCATATTGCCATATTCTTACACAGTCAATTCTATCTTAGAATATAAAAATGCTCTAACTTGATACACCTCTAGCAAGCAATATTCCCTGAGTTCCAAATGTGAATTGAGGACAAAAGAATGAATTGAAATAAGCATACACAGTAGCTCAGTAGAAGAGTTTGAAGCTGTGGTTTCCAGATGTGATGTGACAGTCCTTTCCTACGTGATTATCAAATATGAATCCCATTTATTTTTCTATTTAGAAAACTACATATTACAATAGTACATTTTCATTAAGGAAAAAAAGCCAATAAATTTTGTACATGCTTAAATACATCATATGCACTATAATATTGTATTTCTTGTTTACTAAAGCATAGGGGCATCCAAAATAAAGAAAGGTATAGAATCACTATTGAAAAGTTACATAATTTGAACACAGAGAGAAAAAGATATACTAATGAGGTGAATCCTGTTGGCTGTAAAAATTCAAAGGAACAGGACGTGCACCAATTTCAAGTATTTATTGTGCTTAAAACACTTCATTGAAAAACATATGTTTTCTATTTCAAATTTTTATCAGACTTGGGAACCGAGAACTGCCATAAACATATATAGGACTCTGTACATTAGCCACTCACATTTCATAATAGCAATTCAATGCACGCATTCAATCTAAATAGAGAATACAGCATTTGTAAAATCTAGACATCAGAGAGGCAGAAATAAATGTCTGTCTCAAAAGATGAGTATGAGGGCTGTCCCAAAAGCAATGCCTCCTATCTCATTATGCTGGCCCACAACACCAAAGGCAAATGTTGGTGGTACAGCAGTAGAAGCTGAACCTTCCAACGAATATTCCATTACATTTGTTTTGCTGAGGAATGGATGGCAGCAGAGGGGCGGTCTGACAAAGTGGCATCTGCACACAGAACTGCTTATGAAGCAAAAGGGTGTTACTGAATTCCTTCAAAAAAAAAAAAAAAAAAAAGGCACCCATTGGAATTCATCAACACTTGCTGAATGCTTATGGAGACCAAAGACGAGCCATATTTCAGAAGGTCATGAAGATTTTTACAAGTGTGACATGCAGGCTCTTGTTAATCGCTGGCAAAAGCGTGCAGCTAATGGTGGTGCCTATACTGAAAAATAATGTCTTGTAGCTGAGAATTTGCTCTATCAAATAATGTTATTGTGCTCTTTATATCTGTTGTAGTTTCCAGGAAATTAAATGGGAGTCATCACTTTTGGAGTGACCTATGTAACTATTAGCAATAGTGTGATAACAAAAAATATTCTTGAAAAGACAGGCAGCTGCATTGATAGTTTTATTTTTTTTATACCAATATATTGATAAATTGAAAAAAAAATTCTGTAGGTCAAAAGCCAAAATGAACTGGAGTAAGTAGACTACAGGTAAATTTCCTAAAATGTCTATTTCATTCTTAGTTTTATCATTCTCAAATCGACTTTGACCCCAAATTATTTCAGAACACTAGCCATTAGGACAGCACATGGATTGCTTTGTTCCCAAGTGTTTTAATTAGTTTACTAAAAGATGGTAAAGATAAATCACTTGGATTAAAAGAAAATAAAACACATACAACAGTTGAGTAGTATGCCAACTTCTTTCATGTTGTATAAACAAAAATTTAATCCAGAAATAAACCAGCATATTTTGTAGGCAAAAGAGGCAGAATGGAACTTGGTCTAGATATTCTAGGGTGAAAGAGAAAACCTCCCAGACACATAGAGACCAGTGAATGGTTTGACAGATTATCAAGAAACAGTGAAGGCACTGCAGTAACCTTCGTAGGCTTGCTGGGTCCCTTCAGATCCCTACTATTCCTGGGTTTAGGTGCATTGGTAAGACAACACTTTACTGTAATATCTGATGTAGCTGAAGTCTGGTACAGCTAATACAACATGTACCCATACAGTCTTTCTCACTAAGTTAGACAATCTATTTGAAAAATTGGAAGAGAAAACCCCAGATAGATACCTACAGCAAATTTATTTTTTCTGCAGAAGAAAAGTATGCATTTTACATTGAATATAAAATGCTAACTAAACAAATATATGTATATCTTTAGTTTTTATAATGAAACTTTCATTTTCAGTTTAAGGGAGGAAAAGGGCAATCAAAACCTTGAGTGGAGAGATCTGCAGTTTGCTTCTGGCTGTCCCATGTTCATCAGCCAAAAGTCAGCCAGAATATGCAAATAGTTTTTCATAATACATGTGTTATATACACACACACACACACAGTTCATATGTTAACCCTTAATTCAAAGTTCTATTTCCGTGGAAACTGCAGCAAGCATCTGTGTGACAAAGTTCTGTTAATTTTTTCACAAGGAAGAAATGAATGAGCATCTGCTGGGAACGCAGATTACAAAGAGTGACAATCAGAATGCAAATACATTTCTTAACACTACATTCTAATATTACTTATTAAAAAAAAAGGTATAGAAAATGTGACTGAATTGCTAGATTAAACTAAAATTACTGCAAGCACACTCAGAGAAATCAGAGTCTGAAGACAAAGTTAGCCCAGAACTGCTTATCTAAAAGTAATTTGTGCTGAGAACAGCTGTGTTTGGTAAAGAGAATCTAAGGACCTCAGCTTCTTAGCATGGACGGTCATGCAGGCTGCACTTTGTGTGTGTATAGGACTGCTGACAGAATCAGAACTTAGAGCAAAACAGGTCTCAATCGAAAACAAAACAAAAACACTTAAATACTTTTCCCATTTAAAGACTCTTCAAACACCTGTTTCTTTCACTAGGCACACACTTACACATTTTATCAAATTTCTGGTCTCAGTCAACAATTATAAATACTCAGTGAAAAGCAATGTTTTTTTTTTTCCTCAAAATACAATTCAGAAAAATGGGGTGATATCACATCCAGATTGAATGTTTAATCCTTCAAACAGTTCTTTCTTACATCATCAAGAACATCATCAATTACCTGAAGAAATAGCAAGAGGTTTTTGAGGAAAACTGTCTGAATACTTCAGGCGTATAATATATTTCCAAGGTACATATATTCCTGTCTAAAAGAGCATTACCATATCTACTCTTTGTAATCTAACATATAAGGTTTTACTTTGCTTAATCTAGATGTAATTTCAACCACTGTCCAAAGACAATGGGAAATAACCCACCTCTCAGGCTCTCTGAACTTATTAGCATGTAGAAAATTGCTTGTAGAACAGGAAAAGAGAAGAAATGAAAAAATTATGTCAAATCCAAGTAATTAATGCAGATAGAAAATGTCAACAGACAGAATAAACACATTTGAAAAATATTATTCTCCAAGTGTATAACACGTTTCTGTTAGATATCAAGCTTAAAATAATAATGTTGCTTCAGAAGCACATCTACCAGTGCTTGACCCAAAAGTGTGCATGAACTGCAGACTTTGAATACTTGCACTCTTTTTGTGGATACAGAAGGGTGATATGTGGGCTTTGATGTTTTTAAATAACTTTGCTTAAGAGGGTTTAACTGTGTGAATTAATCAGCGCTCTTCACAAATGCATTAATTAATTCTTCTTCAGAAATTACTCTTATATAACTACATTGCATAAGCTAGGGCATCTAAACTTTACATTCATCCAGTTTCTTCTCTGAAAATTAAAAGATTCGTTCTGCATTACAGCAAGGAACAAACTGCTGCACAATGTGATTGGGCACTTAACATGTGGAACATTCAAATCGCATTACTGTAAAAGTAACAATTTAGGGGGATGCCCTCAAAAGTTTAGTGGCAATAATTAAAGGAATCTGAAATAGGACTTTTTTTTAATTTTCTTTGAACTGAGTGAGTTAGCACGCTATCTTTTGTATTTTTTCAGATAGTATTAATTTTCAGGACTGTGAGGGGGAAGGCCTGGAGTGCAAACTTGAGAAAGATTAGTCTAATTCAAACCCTGTATAAAGAAGAGAGAGTTTTATCTGTCAATTTGAGAGAGAACTTTAAAGACGCTGTGATATGGAGCGGAATTATCACCACTATTAATTGCACAGGCATATTAAAAAGACCCTGGAAAGTGACCTCCTCTAATACAGAGAATGCATGTAGAAAAATATGTCTTAATCTTCTTTTCTGCACTGAGATAAATGTCAAGTGTATCTATCACCTCAATTAACCATAGGAAAAAAGCTGTCAAAATCTAATTCTTTTTTTGACAAGGCGTTTATTCTGAAACCAGCAGAGGGAGAAACAGGCACTTGTGTTAGAAAGAGATGAGTGTCAAAGGGTTCTGAAACACATGGTGAGTTTTCCATGTGCGAAATGCTGATTAGAACCATGGTAAATCAGTGCTAGTGTGTTCTGGGTTTGTTGCCTGAGCTACAGTAAAGCAGAGGGCTTTGTGGCATGGTTTACTTCGGCATTGAGGTTACATTAACAAAAGAATGTTTTTCAGCTGCAGTACCATGCAAAATGCAAAGGAACTGGTGAAATGAAAGAACTCTAACTTTGGGAACTTTAAAGACTATTTTACAGAATATTGTAAAACATATCTTTATTGTGATAGTTTATTTCCTCTTTGATTTTTCTATTAAATAGAACAGAAACCTTTCTGTTCCTTTCCCTGTTATATAAATGCAATCTCATCTGAGTATTAGAATGGATTCTCTTTTTATCTGCTGCATTCGCGCTCACACAGAAGTTTTCCCAATTCTAAGCTTTCTTATTGCAGAAAAGCAACAAAAGACAAAGCAGAACAATATTTATACATTTTTCATAATTGGACTTTCAAAAGAAAAATGACTGATATACTAATGACATCTTCATACTAAGGGCAGCTTGAAAGAAACTTGTCAATGAATTGAACCAACCAAACTTTCCTTCACTGGAAACTGCAGAAGAGGAAAATCGGTCATCTAAAATGACACCTTTAGAAAGGACAGCTTTCAAACTATGAGGCTGGTTTAAAAATCATCTAGTTTTGCCTCTCATGTATAAAAACCTGTGCTTATATGCATATTTCTGTTCATTTTAAGAAATCAAGAGTATGTGTAGCAAAGTTTTGGTTTGAGAGGTATTTGGGAGGAATGCACGGAATAGCAAAAAACATTGAGATTGAAGTGCAGTCCAGAATTGTTGCAACTTTCCAAGTTAAATTTCTTATCTCTCTAGATGAGATGAATTTGAAGCAGTTAACAGCAACTAGTACACCAAGTAACACAACATTCTTTGCCACTACCTTCCTTAGAAACAAACGGTACCTCAAAAAGCTGCACATATATAGAGGAAACATATCTGAGATCTGTAGAGCTTTTTTAAAAGATAGAGGTGCTTTCAAGAATTACAATAATTGCGTCTCATAAAAATCAGCATTCCCTAGAGAGAGCTCTAGGACTGCTTGTTAGCTCTGGCACAACTGAAAACCAACAGATCAGCCCACCACTTGTTTACATATCACGTGCTTTTGAATTCAGCGGCACTGTCACATCATATCACAACCAGTTCCCTGTTTCCATAGAACTAATGCAAATAACTGATCCTAAGCTTAACACAAACAAGAATCTTCAAGCAGGTGTCTGCTATGCTATTTTTTCCCCTGCTGTTTCAAACATTACTGCAAATTAAAAATTGGTCCAGTTGGCATCACATCAGAGACAGGTCCTCTTCCAGGGACCTCTGTTATTATGAGCAATGGATAAGGCACACAGTCACGCTAGCCACAATGAAAGCATGCTTTTGTCTGCTAATGTAAAGTTATTCAAAACATGAAGTTAAATTAATGTTTCTGAAAATATAGGTAATAGACCTTCCAGTATTTCCAGAAAACACAAAAATAAAAAAAGCAAATGTTGAGGAAATATTAATTATGCCATAGAGAATTCAAGTGATATGCAGGGTTTGAGAACAAGAATTCTCTATCCAACCTTTTTTAAACTCATTGCAAGGAATGTGGATAGAAAAATCTTGGCATTCTGGGTTAATCATGTGAATGCATTACAAGGCAATCGTAATGTGTAAAAATGTGAATAATGTTGAATAATAATTCAATGCTGAACATTCCCATTTCATAAGCTACAAACACTCTGGAACTCTCAATTAAAACTGTTAACAGCAGAGAAAATATTCACTTTCCCATTTTCCACAAACTGTATCAGCTGTAACAAGAAGGAAAACAAAATGAGAAATCTGGAAATTTTTTCCTTCCAAGAAAGTAACAGTGCTACCCAATGAAGCTTTACCCCAGTAATGACGAGTTCTAAATTAGATCTAAACATGCTTTCATCTCCTTCTGAACAACCAGGCAAAACGGGTACATGTTCTTCTCATCTAGAAATTCAGACCCATCATCTCTACCAGTAGGCTCCTATCCACACTCAGAGCAAGATTTGTAGCTTTTCTGTACCACTCTTAAACACATCAAAGGATCAAAGCTTCTGCTGAGCCTCAGTTGCAAAGTGCACACGCTTCTTTGTAAGCTAATAGCAAAAGTGCGATTGTTCAGATTTGCTTAATCCTCCTATCAGTTGCAGATGTGTCTTATTCTGTATGTTTTTGCATCTTGCAGGGTCAGAAGGTGTCAGAAGTCAGTCATCTGGCTCACCTAAGGTGTGACAACCTCTGGTTCACAGCATTAGTGAGTACATGAGATAGGATGGGAAGTCTCCATGCACTGAAGTAGAACAGAAAGTTTAGGATGCATTTTAAAGTTTCAAAATGGGAGACTATTAGATAATTAGCAGGAATTTACGGGACACACCTAGTAGTAATATAGCACAGATTTCTGCCTTGAGAGAAGGGGACTGGAAGACATGCCCCCAGAATCTTCACTTTGGCATGTGCCAGAGCCCTCCACATCCAAGAGGTCATGTGTGGATTTGCCAAGCAACACAAGGTAGCACAGAAACAAAAGGTGATTAATGCAGAGGTTTCTCTGCAGACCTAAGGAGGGGGAAAGCATATCTTACTAGGACTTCAGGCAGCTCATATCTGGACTTTTTTTTCTTCCGGGTGGGTTACAAGAATTTAGCTGTTGCAGTGCAGATGCTAAGAAATCAAAAGAAATCAAAAGGACTCACCCAACCAGAAGAAAATACCATTTTAAACCAGTTTTCAGCCAGGTTTCTGTTCTGGTTTGGTTCCCAGTAGTACATTAGTCTTTCTTTGTTCTTTTTAGCCCCTTTTACTAGATCTACTCTTGCACTTAGGAAGAATCATTTGAAGAGATTCCCACTTCAAATTTCCATTTCAAATCAAGGCACGTACTCGCCTCTACGCATTGTTCATAAAACCACAGATCATCAAAGAGCGTCTAAACTGATGCTAGCATTCATTTTACAAGTAGTGAGGAGACAGCAAATGGTTGAGCCTGTCTCAACTGCAGTATTTGTCTGGAAGGTGACCAAGAACCTTGCCTTCTGTTTGCCACCTCTTGATCACTTGACCTTACCAAAGCTGATGCTCCTTCCTGACGTAGGCTGCACTTACCCAGCATGCTAGCTTCCAACCAGGGGCAGAGAAAAATCTCTGTATTTTGTATTCGTCTTGAAGCACCAAATGCATTAACAATCCAATCTTACTCACATTTAGTGGATACAACTTACGTCCTAGGTGAAATTTGAACAGGCATTTATTCAGAAGTCATACTGCCTGTTGCTACATAAAAACCTGAAGTGTTGTGCTTGGTAAACCTACTGATTACACCACAATCACTGCCTGACATGTTCCAACTCACTTTAAACTCTTCTGATCACAGTTTCATAAGGCTCACTTCATGGAATTATAGAATCACAGAATGCCATCCTGAAGATTCCCCCTTCTTAAAAATAAAGTCCAGTTTTAAAGAGAATTTCATAAAGTGATGGTCTTTGCACTTCTCTCACCCCTCCTCCTTCCTGAGAACAAGATAAGCAGGTTTTAAGAACAGTATTCATATGCCTTAATGAGCTAAGGGACTGAGAACGGAAATGAAGGCAGTCTAAAGGGATTCTTTTGTGGAATAGATATAAAAAGTAGTGTATTTGTTTTTATCACTGCTGTAATTGCCTGCTCAAAGCACTGGGGTACTTCACGTGATTAAAAATGAAGAGAGCAAAGTGCCCTAACTGCAAGAGAGAGGGTGCAGTCTATCCCACTGCATTCATTTCGGGAACCTGACTCACACCCCACCATCAAAATACTCTGATGACAGCTCATTGAGGAAGAGCTTGTGTACTGCAGTGAACAATTCTCATTTAGTGAAAGATAGCTGATCTCCTGCCAGCAATGCTTCTGTCATATCCTACAGTTAACGTTATACAGAAATAAAAGGAAGAGGTTTAACTGAGCCTTTTGATTCAAATCTTTCTAAGCACTTTCTATTTAGAACTAACAAATAAAAGCCAATGACTTTTTTTTTTTTTGCTTGAACCATAATGAAACAGAAATCTGGAATACGCAGCTTTTTCCTTCCCCATTTATGTTTTTGCATGTTGAATTGCAAGATTTAAGAGGATGAAAGAGATGCAATCAGGATTGGCAAACTAAAATCTTACATTGAATGGGAAAGCATGAAGGTTCATATAAATATTTGCAAGAGCTGAAAAGAGCAGATGCGCCATCAAATGATCTAGATGATATGTGTACATTCAGTTTTAAAAGAATACATTTCTCTCCAGTCTAAAAAAATAATTAGACAAAGGGAATGCTTTCATCAGTTAGACAGCTCCAAAATGCTGTAACTTTCTGGATTTGTTACAAAAAGGATATATATTAAGGAAAATATCTTTGCGAGGTAAAAAGCTTCAAAGCATATTCTCGTCAGTGTGTACTTGAATATCAGTTTTGCTAAACAGATGATTCATCCTGCATTGATAAGTGTTCACAAAATGGCTTTAAAAACAACATTAAGCAGAAATCAGGTGAAAGCCCACCAGCATGAACTCAGACATCTACGCAAACATCAGCTCCAGCTGCCTGAAAGGCTGGGCCCCTCTCTAAGGGAGATATGCCCAATTCATGCATCTGCATCATTCCTGTTTGCCTGTAATATGGTTCTGCAGAGCTGTGCCAGTTCCTACTGAGTGTGAGAAGACTCACAGAGTGTGAAATCTTGCAAACTAAATGAGCCATAGGAACAGTTTGCACAAATCTCCCATGATCAGCGTGGTAACCTAGTCACCTAGTATGTTATTTCCATTATTAGTAATAGCAATTATTCAGGCAAACAAATGACAGAAGAAACCCCTCCGTCTCAATGTTTGAGCTGCTCTGGGCCTGAAAAAGGGGTTATTATGTTTTTCCATACACAAAGAACAACTGTATGCTAATGTATCCCCTTCCCTCACTAAGCTGTGGGGAAAGAGGCTTGTCAGGCTCTCGGACTCTCTCTCAAGCAGGCAGGCTACAGAAAATGAGTTGAGGCACCTTGAGCGTAATAGAAATTTGATGGCAGTTGGAAGAGAGCAACTTGTCAGTCAGGGAAGCATCCAGGTCAGCGTGCAGAGCTGAAAAGAGGGATTTTCTGGGGGGTTTTGCATCTCACTGCTACCCAGGGAGGCTCCAGCCCCGCTGTTCAGCAATCCTCAAGCTGCTCCCCTGCCTTGCCCCAAATGGCACGGGCAAAGCCATCACGTTCCACTTCATTTTCTTTGCTGGTCATGTGCAGGAGATTCATTTTTCTCTCAAGGAAGACAGCTGAGCAGCTAAAAATCCTGTGAACGTGTTGCAGTTTTAGTTCCCTTTCACAGAAATGGAGTTACTGCAGTTCAGTTTCTCTAGAGGCTCCCTATTAGGCTTGGGTATCAATGAACTTTATTTGGGTTAAGCAATTTTTATTAAATACATAGCTTTGAAGCATTTGGATCACTAATGAAGACCATTATTTAATCCAACTATTAACTGACCCCAGAGAATTTGTGTACTGCCATTTGCAGTCTTGTTATGCTGTAAAGAAAACGGTACAATATTCTTCTTTGTCTCCTAGTGGTGACCACAAAGAAAAACCTCTCAGTAGACATTCATTAGAATGCACAGCACAACACAGTAAAAGGATTTACCTAGATAGAGACAAAAAAAAAAAAAAAAAAAAAAAGGAAGAAGAGTTTTAATAGTCCTATTTCTGGAGAAACTGACGAGAAATGCAAAATTGAGAAAAAGCAAAATGACATTTCTCACAATTGAGTTGACCTATCACTTGCCATACGTGTTGAGACAGGTTTTAATCCTACTTCATTTACGGCTACCATCAAGCAGACTATTACACACAGCTAATGAGTGCAAGTTGCTTCCATGTTTTTCCTATTGAGTTTGTTCAGGGTCTTCTGGCTTTTTTTTTTTTCTTTAAGGAGTTATTGGGCATTTCATTGTCCCCTCCTCTTCTCTTCTCCCTTTTTATTTTTCTCCTAAATAAACATAATGCACTGTCAAAAAAATTTCATAAATGTAGGAGGGGAAGAGGAGAAAACCCAAACTAGCAGAGAAACATTTGCCTGCCCAAATATAGACACTGATTTGACGAAGTAAAGATGGCCTGTTTGCCATCATATACGATGATGACAAGAGAAGCTGAAAGCGTAGGACAGGGACCCTTTAGCAATCCATCACCATCTGCTCAAATTTCAACACTAAAATTCTGTGTGTTTGAACCTTGAGGAGATACAATAAGGAGAACACCAAATTCTTAGGAAAAAAACCAGCACTGATTAAAATTCCTTAGGAGTCCTGATACCCTCATGTTCAACCTACTAGTATGACTGAGTAATGCAGAAATGCTCAGCATAAAACCTTTTAGTCTCTTACAGATCACGTGTGAGAATAATAGCATTTACAGTCCTGAAATTGAGAACTCAAGTGGTTATAAACCAGGTGGGTGCAATTTAGGATGAGATTTATCAAGATTGCTGCAGAATTTCCTTCTCTTAGGATGGTCACCTAAATAGTAAAAGAAAGTAAGCAAAACCAAAACAATATATTGTTTTAGCTCCCAACTGGTCCAGAAGCAACTTCCTTTTGGCACTAATGCATCTCTTCCATATTTAATTATGGATGTATTATAGCAGCCATGCCACAGATTAATGATTGGCAAGGAGCCCTTATGAATCATGCCACATACAATAGAGTTCCTCTTTCTTCTACTCTTAATGCCTTCCTCTAATGTCTGCTCAATTAGGTTTCCCTGTCAATATCCTAAGAAAATATGATACATAGACTGAAGGTGATCTTTAGTGATGACATCAATATCTTTAAGGTAATGAATACGAGCAATGAAATAATTGAAGACGAATGTCAATTTTCTAGAAGTTTCTGCTCTTTTTTTTAACTGAACTTTGCCTCATTCTTTCTTTTTCTATGTTTAGGGCTTGGCTACTGTGATTTTTTTTCCCTGGTGTACGCAGGACTCAACTAGGACAACAAAGTAGGACTGGGATTATAGAATTGATGCATAGGGACCGTCCCTATGCAGGAAGGGCTAAGGAGTGGAATGATGCACAGGAATAGATCTGAAGGGAAATCCCACAGCTGTGTTCAAGCTGTGGAAATATCTCCCTGCTTGGGGCTCCAGCTTAATCCTATCCAGATGCTGGGGAAAGACATACATGCCTAGGAACTGACTACAGCACATGGGGTAGGAGCATGAGCCACACTGTACAGCCTTAGAACAGCCTCAAAGGCACAGGCAGATAGGCAACATAAGTCCCCTCACTGGGTCATTGAACTGTTAGTATAACTTAATAACATGGCCTTAACAGACCTCTAACACTGGGATGCTGGCCTGATCCACCTTGCATACCTCAAGATAATCACTGCTTTCAACATCTCTGTAAAATATACCAACTTGAAGGGGGAACATAAGAAAAAGACCAGAAAACCCTTTCAGTAATGGAAAAGGACAAGAAACAGTACTGTGAACATTTCAATTTTCCTATGTTTTGGGAAAAGTAATAATACAATTAGCATTATAGCATATTCAAGAGAGGTCAAAATTCTCCTTCTGTAATTTTTAAATCATAACTTTGAAATTGAACTTTCTCCCTAAAAGAGGTGTTGCACTTCAGCCATCATGTGCAGGGCTTGGCCAAAAAGTTATTAAGTACAAAAGCATTTTAGGTCAAGACAGATCAAAACAGTTGAAAGTGATCCTTTCATGCTTTCCTATCTATGTCTCTAAAACCTGGGAGCTTTTTTTAGTTCACTTGGAGTCAAATTATCAGACAGCAATTAGAGTTTTAAAGATGGAAAAAGAAAAGCTATATCATGCTTACTTATTTTCAATACCTCTTATCACATACAACAGGGAATATGAAGGATCAAGAGATAAATATCACTGCTTAAAGAGAAAAGCATGCACTATGCAGATACCCAATATACTTCACAGAAAGCTACTGCTACTGACGCTTCATATTCTTGAGTTTTGCATTTATATACAGTGTTCAAAGTTTTTTAACCACTGGTTCTCTAGATGCATGCTTAGAGGATGAAAAATCACACCAAAGTCTCTCAGACTCTTGGAAAATAAAGAACCATTACTGGATTACCGTGCACCTTATTTATCTTGTACTAATGTGCTACTAAAAGCCAGAATCCCTTCATCCTAGGCAGAATAGAAATAAAAAATAGGCACATGCACTTAGAAATGGGACAACTAACACTGGCCCCTGGTGGCCTGTGCAGAAACTGGCCGTTCCCTTGAAATAGGAAGATTTTTGAGACAGGTCCATACTTTTCCTTTAGGAGAAGCCTGACTGTAGTGCTTGGGTCCATGGCGCTAACTGCTTGCCACTGAGTATTTAATAGGGCAAGAAACCCTCAGCTGCAGCTCGTTTCTCTAGGTCCAAGACCAGCCAAGTCACACACTTACCAATCCTTCTACCAAGACCCCCCTAGCCTTTCTCCCACCTCTGCTTTCCATGTTAGCTGAGGGAGCAGCCTACCACGCGGAGACACCCCACTCTGAATCAGCGAGCTTTCTTATAGAGCCTTACAGGATTGAGTCCTTTTCCCCAGACCAGAACACAAAAACTGCCAGTGGTGGACAGCCAAAGAGGTGCACTCCCAAGCACCTCTTCTCCTCAAAGCTAGCGTACTGATCCAGGTGCCTGATCTTCCTCCTGCCCAGCTGGCAGGAGGTCCTGTGCCCCCAAGAGGCAGGCAAAGTATTGCAATCTCTTACACCCAGAACAGCCTCAAAGAACAAAGGCAAATATCCATCCAACTTGAACAACTTACTTGAGGTAGAGGGAGGTTTTGCACCAGGGACTAACTTTATAGCAAGTCAAACTGTGGAAGGTTTTTGGAGCTGGCCTGTGTGCTCTGGTGAAAATGCTGTATATGCTCCTTGTTATCTGACACTCCTGAAAGGGAATTTCTTTCTTCTGGAAAATATTATCATCTTCCATTTGGGACTTGTGGATAAATGGGTTTGCCCTACTGTTTTCACTAAACATATCTGGTGGAGTTACAGTCCAGCAATGCCCCTTTTTATCAGAAGGAACAAGAAGTGTTTCTCATGTCACCCTGAGCTGACCACGTTCCCCTTCACCCTTCACCACCTTTCAGCAGAAGGCAGCACTCAGTGCATCAACATGGCGTCCCTGCACCGCCACCTGGTAGCTCACGAGGGACAAGTTGGGAGGGCAAGGCCAGATCTGGTGCATAGGCTTCACCTACATAGCTGGGTTGAGAGGTATTCATCCTTTTGCTATGCTGACAGAAAACAACAGGCAGTCACCCAACATCCTCATTGTACATCCAGGAGAAAAACTTCAGAACGGCTACAAAAGGAAAAATATGTATGGGTACTCATAGCTCAACATGTGCTTTGTCTGGTCAGCAATACTGCCAAGAAAGAAGTGGCGTTTGGCCAAAAAGCCTCGGCACACCAACAAAACGCACTGAAAGCTCAATTATGAGGTGGCAAAAATGGTTACGGGTGTTTGTGATGATGTGACGGAGCATGGTGATGTATGGTATGAGCACGCAGAGCTGCTCAGGAATGACCGTGTCCATCTGTCAGAGGGTTGGATACATGACGGGATGACAGGCAATACTGGTCAGCATGACAGACCATGCTTTCAGCACTTCATCAGAATTGCTTTCAAAGTGCTGCCTAACAACTGTCAAGTATCACAGTATCGTAGGAGTTATAAAGACGTTTTCAAAGGACAATAATGAAGTAGCTGTGTGAATTACTAGAAAGAGCTCCACTCAAGCATGAGGGGCTTGGCAGGGAGAAAAGTGTGGAGAAAAAAATATAAAAAGCAGGTGATAAAAATAAATCCCATCCTTCTACCAAGGAGATCTCATCCTGAATTGTGAAGGAGATACCAAGTAATCAACGTGAGGAGCCTGTAGCAACAAAGTCAGAGGTATCCATATATGGGGCACGCAGTAACCACAGACCTGCTGGACCGTGGATCTTTTTCAAGTCACTAAGAGTGCTTCTTGTGGGGTTTTAACATTTTCATAAACACTCAAAAGAATGGATGCTGGATGACCCACTGCCTTTCTGTGACAGTTGCGTTGCTCAGCAGCCTGGCCCAGCCTGGCCGGAACTGCAACAAAGATATTTTGTGCCCATTCAGCTCAGAAGTAAATTTCAGCTCCAACTTTTTGTCCTGATCTTAGCCTGCACTATGCTGTAGGTAGGTCTCTCCTGGCTTTGGACCTGTCTCATCGTTTGGGATGCACCGGCCTGCTGCCCAGATGTGGTTACTACCAGCAAAACCATCCTACTCCCCTCACTGGCATGCTGCAGGCCCATACCCTGCCTCAGCCACACCACTGTCTGTGCCTTTGCCAGAGTCACATCCCAACTCACCTGCCACCACTGCTCCCTGGCAGGCAGACCTCTGCCTTGCTTCAGCCTGCACATGATCTTTGGTATCACAGCAAAACAAGCAAGTTCTGGTTCAAACGATGGATAGTATGCAATAGATGAGAAAGCAAATCAGGCTTCATTGCTCCAGGAATACTCACAATCCAGCAAGAAAAAATCCTAATGCAATGGCAGTATTCACAAAACCCTTTCGCCCCTATAAAGAATTGGCTGGTACAGCCAACACCTCATTAGTCATCCATTAAATACTTTCTACTGTTACAGCCAAAGGTGAAGCAGAGCCAGTGATCTAGAGGTTAGCAGATTAAAAGCATTCTTAGGGTCTATAACTACCCATTCCTGCTATAGTTTAATTTCTCTAGTCTATCATCAACACATAAACCATTTCCATAACCTTATTTATTAGCTTCTTCTATTTCCTGTATGCATGTTTGTATTTCTTCAGTATCGCTCTTATTCTATTTGGTTACAATCTTTCAGATGACTCCTTTGTTACATCTACTGGGGGGGGGAGGGAAGCAATACAGGTGTAGAACCAGGATGAAATTGCAAATCCATAAATTTTCCCATACAAATGCCATTTCATAAGGTGCATAATAAAAAGGTAGTCTACTCATGTCAAGCTGCCTCAGCATTCAGGCACTACATGAAATTTACAGTTTTAAATGGTTCAACATATTAAAGCATTTATAGAAACTTAACTATGTGAGGCTGGCCAAAATATCAGACCAAAGAAAGCATTTGATGATAAATATTAGTTTGACAGAAGTTGAAAAATAGTTTCATACTGAGCTATAGGTTGGGGCTGTGGTTTTTGTTTTTCTTTCTTCCCCTCCAACTGTTGTCAAAAACTGCATAGCTGTCCCTTCTGACTGAGTCTTTAATCCTCTTGAAATTCATGTAATACTTATAAAAGTAATTCAGCACCTGAATATGTTTCTCCACCTCTCAAGGCATAACAGGAGAGTCAGCCAACAACAACAGATTTCACAAAATAAGTTACAATCTACTTGGAACAAAACGGGTTACAAATATTTGTACGTGTGCTGTATTATACTATATTAACACAAGTATGCACAATATGTAAATATGCTAGCACATGTGAAAGTGAAGCTTAGCCTTAACAAAGCCCGCCCAACAGCTTCGGCAGTTGAGTGGACTGTCTGCTCTTGGTTTCTGCAGAAATCACATAGACCTCACCTTTTAAAGTTATTTCTAGAAGCTTAATTTTCAAACGTTTCAAATGAAAAAGAACTTCTAAGAGAAAACTGCTACATATTAGTCACATTCTGTAGGAACACGCAATACTGTAGGGACGCTTAGTTTGAAGGCAGGAATACACTTTCTTTCCAGCTCATCACAGGATGACTGTGAGGTAAAGAAATCTAAGTTATTCAAGTTACTACATGAAGAACAGCAACCGTAATTATAGATTGCCATAACGATATTCCTTCATTTGACTCTCTCCACCCAGATATTCGTCCATTGCAGAAGTTCAGATGAACCAGTCTGACTTCGGAAGGGGAAAGGCAAAAATAAAACACAAGATCAGTAACAGCAATGGAGCCTAAACAACTCAAACAAAAATGGAGAAAGATGGGAGATTGTACACCACCGTGTTACAGAAAGGAAACAAGATTATAGATTTTAAGAGGCTTGTCCCACACTGGAACTCATCTGTGAATGTGTCAGCATCCAATCCTGAAACCCAAAAGTGAATGCTTATTAAACCAGCCATAAGCGCATCCTTCTTGAGGGAAGTGATACATTTTCTGAAGGCATTACTCAGGCATTTTATGGAATGGGTCATTTCTGATCACAGGCCATATGAAACTGCTCTCTCTAATGAAAATTTAACTGCTCAAAAAAAGCAAAATAAGTTTTCTAAGGAAGTATTTGTTGTGGTTTAACCTGGCAGGTGGCTCAGCACCATACAGTTGCCTATATATCAAGTGATGCACAAGCAATTGCTCACTATCCATTGATGTCCAGCCAGTGCCCATTGAGCAGCAGAAGAGAGACAGATGCTCCCATCCCCTGAAAACTCCTTCTACATGATTCCATACAGCATGGAAAATCTCTTTGACCGGTTTAAATCAGCTGTTCTAATTCTGTTCCCTCACAGCTCTTCAGCCTTTCACTGAAAGTGGCCTTGGATCTGTACAACACTGCTTAGCAGAAACTATAAACATTGTTTTGTTATCAACATTGTTCTTCTCCTAGAACCAAAACATAGCATCATGCCTGACACTCTGAAGAAAGTAATTCC